>NC_087475.1:69027534-69336284 GCF_036417665.1 Passer domesticus | reverse complement strand
GTAGTTGGAAAAAGAGATTGAAGAAATTTCTAGAGCAGTTTTCCTTTAAAATTTCCTTTTTACGTAAAATGTTTTTACTCTTTTTCAACAACTTTTTCAATGACATTTTAAAAGTCAGAATGTACCCTTTTGAATTTTTTTAATGACAAAGTATCAAATTTTGACCTTATTTTTGATTTAGATAAGTTACATTCAAATATAAATTTCAAAATATTTTTTTTCCATACTGCTTACAACCTTATACTTACAGAATAATCCACATGTCCAAAGTTAAGAGAATAATCTAGAAACATTGAATCATAGAACAGTTTAGATTGGAAAAGACCTCTAAGATCATTGGGTCCAAACATTAACCTAGTACTGCAAAGTCCACCACCAAACCATGTCCCCAGTGCCACATCTACACATCTTTTAAATACCTCCAGAAGTGATGACTCCACCACTTCCCTGGGCAGCCTCTTCCAATGCCTGCCCACCCTTTCAGTGAAGAAACCTTTCCTAATGTCCAGTATAAACCTCCCCTGGCACCACGTGAAAGCATTTCTGCTGAAGAGATATAAAGTAAACAGAAGAAAAAGTTGGAACACAATATTTTTAATGCCTTCCTTTGTTTCAAAATGCAATGAGAATTTTTTGTGTGCCATTCATGTTAATTTATCTGTATATGATATGTAATATATTTATATATTATTTTAAATACATTGTGATTAATTTACTATGAGTGTAAGATATTATTTTGCTCTAACTTTCTGAAGGTGGAAGGCTTCCTGTTAAACAAGTGTTAAGTCGAAGTAAGAATATATTTTAATTATCTCCTTGGAAATGTAGAAATTTCTTCTTGGCATCCAGAGGTGGAAGAAAATCTGTTAGAACAACCAAGGAGAAAACTTGGTTTTCATGTACAAGCGGATACCTGATCTATTATTTGTTCCAGTAAGCTTGTGCAGGATGATGGAGTCTGAAAAAGTCTGCCTTTATTGCCTGTGCTGCAGTAGAATGGCTTTGCCCTTGGTCACAGTAGTTTTGCCCTTGGTGACAGTATTTTCAAGTAGTATAAATTCCATGTAAATGAATATTGTGCAAAGTACAGCTGCTGAGCAGGTATAATCCAATTGATTTTATTCTGTTTTTCATCAGGAAGTTTGTGCAAGACATTTTTGCATCAGAAATTTAGGCAATTCAGCCAGTGGATTAAACATCAACCTTAAACATTCATTCATGCACAAAGCCTTTAGGGCCAGAATATTGAAAAGATTTCCTGAACATAAAAGCCCAAGACACAATGGGCATGTCTTGCTGCCTAACTACACACATTTCTGAAGAGAAGAAAATTTCATGAGCAGCTCATGAAACTGTTTTCACAAAGAAGCTCTTCTTAGGGGATCATGGATAGAATTTGCTAAAGATAGCTACCTTTTCTAATGCATTTCCTTTGAGTTAGAAAGTCTCACTCTATACTAGAAAAGGGAATTGGTGTCAACCAAGATGAATAATATAAAACTTTTTGATCTCAGGTTCAAATGACACCAGTAAAATCACAGTGATCTTGTAGTGTTAGTGTCATGACAATGAATCATATTTTTTTCCAATAATTTAGTAATTTGGGATATTCCTTACAAAGCAAAAAAATTTGTTTAAAATGAAAGAGTTGGCTGTATCCACTGGTCAACTTACTGCTTTTCGAAATTCTCTAGCTAAAGGGATTGTTATTTCTGGAGGCAGATATTGGAGGAAACCATGGGAGCCTTCAGAACATTATAGGGATTATTGGCTGGCAGAAAGCCTTCAAGCCATGAGATTCTTCCACTGAAGAATTTTTAGATTAGATTCTCCTAACATTCTGCCAAAATCTTGCGAGAAATACATCTGAGAAACAGAGGATATGAAGTGTAGAGGTGAGGAAAAGCTATTCTTTTTTTAAAAGCACTGGTTTAAAATTAATAGATCTAAAAGATTATCCATTGAGTCTTGGAAGGTTCTCCATTCCATTTCCAGGTCTCTTCCTGAGAATGTCCTATAACACATTTTTAAATAATGGACTGAATTATTGCAGCACGTTATTTAAGGGCCATACACCCTGCTTCCAATTACATCCATTGCAGAAGAAAGAAAAATTTTGCCAGTGGTACACTCGGTAATGAGGATATGAGATCTGGAGGTGGGGGGGAAATGTCTGTCTTCTCAGAATTTTTATTATGGAGTAAGTTCTCCTTTGGAGAGCCTACTTCTGGGAATTTCCCCTGAGGAAGAGTAAACACCAAGTGTGGGACAAGCAGTGTACATAAAACTCATGAAGAACCCAATGTTCATGTCCTTAAAATGCTATATTTTACCCATTCCTGAATTTAGAGGAGTCTAGGAATGATCTATATGGTGAAGGGAATGATTGTTTACTCATTCTCACAATCAGATTGCTCTGATATATGAGTGATCTTGGATAGAAAGTGATAAGCACAAGCATTAATCAAAACCATCTAGAGTTGCAGGAAGCCTGATGGAAGCAGGAATTACTGCTACTGCCACCTGTTACTTCCATTTCTTCAGACTGGGCATGTATAAAAACAGCTGTCCAATTGAGATTTAAGTACCTATGGCAAATCTAAAACTGAATACAGTAAATAAAATAGCTTATTCTGTTTATTATTAAAGTTGCCAGCTGGAAAATTTGCTATAATATTTTGGAATGACTACAAATTGGTTTCAAATTATAGGAGTGGAGTGGAAGGTAACTGAACAACTGGTTTGGCTGGAGGAAAAAAGTGAGTAGCACATCTGGGTCAGTCTGTGCTAGAGTCACCTATGCATGGACTGGCTGCCACAGGGGGATCCAGCTTAGCTTTAGATTTGGTGGAAACATTTGGGAGTGGGTATTTTCTCATACCTGTAGCTCTACAGTGTGTTTTCCCACTGTGATGAGCTTGACCATTATTTTAACAGTAATGTCTTTAAATTGATATTTCCACATTCATTGTGGATTTGCACAGTTTAGAGCCACTTTCCCTGATGCAAAATATGCCTTTGGGTGCCTGTCTATGGGCAGGCATATTGTATTTGAAGTGGGACATTTATCTCCCCTTTCCCCAGTATGATTTATGCTTTCAGGGACTTTGTGAAGAATTAAGACCCAATGGTGGCAGAGTCTTGATAGCAACAAGAACCAGATCCACCTTGCAAGTCCTGCTGGTCAACCAGACTTCTTTGTTGACCTTGGTTAGGTCACCAATCTAATCCTTTCTGAACTTTCTTTCTCAGCCTGCCTTTTCATTTCAAGTCCTTTCTGTGCACAGTTTGAACTGATTTTCAAGTGACTCAAAAAGAGTTTTGCCATTAAATTTTGGTATAGATATACCTACAGAAAGTGAACATAAAATTACTATGAACTTAATAAAACCATATTTATTTAATAAAACCATTTCCTGAACAGATTCTGTGGTATTCATGCATTAAATATTTCTGAAGCTTGAAAGGAGATGTAATGGAAAGAATAACATCAAAGACATTATCAGTCCCCATAAAGAGAGGTTGGAAAATTATTTGCTTGGGAAAAAAAGACTATTCATGTTTTATTCCTTTTCTGAAAGACTGTTATATCATTTCATGATATGATGAGGTTGAGGATCTGATTGATAATGAGTTTTATCGTGTTTGGTTACTGTTTGATGAACATGAATATCTGCAATCTGGAAAGTGTTCATAGCAGTAAAGTAAGTGTGTGTGTGATAACAATTAAACTTTTCTTTCATTTCCATTATCTAATTTTTATCCCTCCATTTACCTATACTTTCCAACTTATTCCAATTATTTTTAAAACTTTCACTGTTTACTTTCATTGCTGGTAAGAAGAAGCTGACATGGCTGAGTGTTGCTGGGAGCAGCTGTGGAAAATCTAAATTGCCCTAAGGAGCACTGTGACCAGGAACAGTAGGATCAGCTGGGAACAACAAATAATGAAGCTTCCCTTAATATGAATTGATGTTTCCACAGTTGTTTTCCTTTCCTTCTCCCTTTCTGCAAAAAAAACCCCCAAATCATATTATAATGCTATCAGATTACATCAGCTCTTAAAATTGTGTGCATTGGGAGGCAAAAAAAAGGGTAGATTTTCTATTTCTTATGTTCTGTGTGATTCATTTGCAAACTGGATTAAAAGCAACAAGTGGAAAAACAATGCAATGAAAAAATAATCAAAATTTTGCTTCCATTGCAATATAATAATTATAATAAATGAAATCATAAAAGTGGGCTGGAAGCAGTAGATGGAAAGATAGGAGCAGCTGTTGTCTTTTACAGAAAGAAGCATTTCATAATCAGATGTGTAGTTTTGCAGGCTGCACCTCCCTGACCCCATGTGTCTGGATGGCAGGTAGAGCTGAAACCTGGACCTTCCTTTGCACCCTGAGACCTACTCCACTGCCTGGAGTCCACTGGGGATTTACACCTAACAGAGACATTGCATCCGAGGAGTTCAGCTTTCCTAGGACTGATTGATCTCCCCAGATTGTTCACATACGGAGCTACATTTCTTTTTCTAGAGCCTTAAGTTTGTCAAAACAGGCTTAGAAGGAGTCAGAATTATTTTTTATTTTAATTTCTGACCTGATTGAAGGCTAAATGCTGTAATTCCAAAGGCCCAGTGAGAATGAGGATGACTGACAAGTGCAAACTCCCACAACCTGTTCTGGTCACTACTGGCCATAGCTGGGGAGGCAGAGCTGCAGGAATGCCCAGGGTTGGATGGCAGTGACAGAAAGCCCCAGGGTCCTCAGATACACAGGGTCCTGCATCCTCCAGCAAAATCAAAAAGCCAGAATCCATGTATATTTATGAATGTTTAGTATGCATTACAATTTTTCTACAATTTGACATTAAAGTAATAAACATAAATTCAAAAAGCCCCTGCAATCAAAGGCAGTGTCGGAGGACAACTTATTTCATTTGTACCTATAAAATGTCACCCTACTACAGTTCCTGTGCTAAAAATATGTTTAGTATATCATATTGAGATTGGTTTTTAAATAGTAATTTAGTTACTCTTTTGAACATAACACCTTGATGTCTGTCTATATATAATTTCATTTTGGAGTCTACAGAAGATGGAAAATAAATTTTTCATTATGGTTTCATGTAGGTTTCAACATGGAAGTTGGAAGTTGACTAAATGGCGCTATATATATATATATATATATATATATATATATTTTCTCTTACTATCTTACTTTCAGAATTTAATGTTTTACAGTCCTTAGGAACACCACAAGCATTTTCCTGTAATTTTTTAAGTCACTTTTAATGTGGAAAGTCTTTCTAAATCTGAAGCGTATTCAGCTGCCTGATGTGCCAGATAGAGACAAGAATTAATTTTTTGTTCTTGATTTTTTGAAATAAACTGCATGAATTCACAGAGGCAGCAGACATACACTGCACACAAAACCTGGGCACTGAGTTTATGAAATGGTTGCTGTTCTCTCTACTGATAATTTACTGTTATTATCTCTATATGCCAGGATATTTTTGCCATTTTGAGATAAATCTTGCTTTCGGTTTTCTGACAGGCATAAATACCTCCCTTTTACTATCTTAATTTCTAAGGCTTTCAACAGCTTTTCAACGCTTTTAGACTGTGAAATTTCATCTGAAATTTTCAGTATGAGGGGAGCAGCTATTTGCATCATAACTCTTGTAATTACCTTATCACTCAAGAATGTAATTGCTCCAATTTGTGTGTGGGTGTGGGTGGGAATACTGTTAATATTTTTGAGACTTAGAAGTAAAAACTGAAGACCTGCATTGTTTTCAGTTTGACTGGCATTACTTGGAAACACCATTTAGGCAATATCCTTTTGCTCAGAAATAATTACCAGCACTTCCCCAAGCACAGTTATATTCTAGAGTTCTGACAGAAGACAAAACTCACTGTTTTGCCTTGTTTTAACATTTGTGAAATCACAAACTTTGTTAAAATGGCAAAATCCCCTGCTGTTAGGATATCAGCTACTATATGGAAGAGATAAGTAATGCAGATATGTGTTGCAAACAACTGTGCACTCAAAAATTATGATTTTTGGCAAGTGCCTCAACAAACAATGAGAACAATATTGCTTTCTAATATGCTCTAAGCTTCCAACTGTTTTCAGCTCCAGAGACCTCCTTAGGCTGATGTGGTTTCTGTGTAGTTAGGAAAGCACTAGTTCACCCTTCCATGAAATTATTATTTCTTTGAACCCATATGAATGGGTGCTACCCTCAATAAGCTGAAACAAGGAACTCAGAGGTTTATTACGGTTTTTTTATTAAGGACTCCATGCACGGCTGTCACCTCATCATGCCAGAGCAACACACAGCTTTTCCAGCTGCTGTCACCCAGAGCAGCAAAAGAACCATAAGTGGAGCATCATATGCAATTTCTGAACTGCCACTCCACTGGTAATGGCACACTAAAAATCATGCAGTTCCTGAAAGTCCTTGCAAATTTTCTGTTTCACCAAAAGTTCAACAAACCTGAGGCCTTTACAAACAGTTCACTATTTCCTTTTTAACAATGCTTTCTCTTGAATGCTTTGGAAGGCATCCCGTCACCAGCTTTGCCTCTCAGATAAGGGAATGCATAAAATGCAGTTTAATTTTAATAAGCAAAAATTGATAAAACATCCAGACCAAGCATGCTGCCATTTTGGTTTGTAATTTCTTTTTATTCTGTAAATTATTCTGTTTTTATTTTTTGCAGCAGCCTTTAGTTTGATGTGACATGCAGAATTTTTGCAAAATCTAAACTTGCTTTACCAATCATAGAACTCTGCAGTATTTTTGCCTTAAAATTAATCCTTCACACAATCTATTTCTTCTGGGTTTTTTTCACAATGCAAATTCCCTACATGTTGCTCATGCTTTTTTTTTTTAAATTTAAACCTTAAACTTTTTGATTGGCTGAGTGGCCTGTAAGAGAAGGGGAAGGGGAAGGGGAAGGGGAAGGGGAAGGGAAGGGAAGGGAAGGGAAGGGAAGGGAAGGGAAGGGAAGGGAAGGGAAGGGAAGGGAAGGGAAGGGAAGGGAAGGGAAGGGAAGGGAAGGGAAGGGAAGGGAAGGGAAGGGAAGGGAAGGGAAGGGAATTGGTTCCAATGTCATGTCTGGTCCAGGTCCATCAGATGGTGGGTGCACGCACAGTCACTCTGAGTTGAATTATTTATACTTGTTCCTGTAGATGTGAATTTTGTCTTTTCTAAACTTTTTAGAAAGGGATCAGAGGGTCTCTGGTGATTTTGGCATTCCTCTTCTCTGTAAGAGACTCAGGTACAACGCTGTCCCAGAACTGTTGTTTGTTTAGGTAGGCACCCAAGATAAGGAAGATGGAAAAGTGCTATCTTACTTCCAAAAACCCTCTTTTCTAATTGCATCCAATCATCTTGTTGTCATTGTAAAGTTCTTTTGCTCTTCTGCCAAGTGTTTGACACGTTAACTTTTTCAGATTTTCAGTCTCTCACAACAAGTTTGCAAGAAAACCAAGACTCTTCAGAAAATAAATGTTCACAGAAAGAATAACAAGAAAAACTCTATCTTCTTGTGTCCACATGTCAAACTTGTTTGTCAGGACCAGTCCTCTGTTTCCATGAAAATCCTGTCCTAGGAAGCTAGAGACCTTCTAAATTCTCAGTCATATTGTCAAAATTTGGACAAACCAGAAATCTGTTTTTTCTGCACACCTGGAAGCCTCATGTTCCTTAGCTAGTCAGTGTCAGACCCATGCAACCACATGTGGAAAACATGGTTGTAAATCCTAGCTTGGCTCATTTAATTATTTATTGCCACTCGGTAGGAGAAGCAATATGACTGAAATGAACAAAGTAAAAATTTATTAGTGTCTCCCGGAAGACACCGCAAACATAGTTAAGAGAACTATAAGTTGCTATTTTCAGAAGGAGGTATTGCACCACCTAGCTCTTCCAAAAATTTTCTTTTATGGTTTTTTAGGAAAAGATGCTGAGGATTAATCACAAGTTGGGATACGACTGCAAAAACGTTTGGAAACTGATGGTAAGCTACAGACTAAGGGAGTTTTTCCCTGGCCAGCTCTGATGCCTGTGTAATTTCAGTGTGAGGCATGTTATCATGTATGAAATGGCATCTAAGTCTGCCACAGTCCATTTATTTCTCCCCAGCAGCTTGCTCCTTTCTCATCTGAGTTACCACAAAGCTGTAGAAGACCCTTTGTAGAATAACAGACAATAAAGACAGTAGATACTAGGTAAAACAGAAGAGCAAGGCATAGCCATGAGGGTGAAGCACACATGACATGCCACTGATTCAAAACGTGCAGGGTGACTGGCACTGAGCGGGGCAGGCGTGTGTGACCAGCAGGGCTGCTGAGTGATCTTGCTGACTAGTGAAATAATTCCCTTCCTTCTCACCCTGTTCTCTACTACCACTCAATTACTACTACTCCACTCAGAGGAACTGCCCAGTCTGTGTAAGCTTACTCAACACCACTTGCTGCCAGCATCCCACAATGATGGGACTCCAACAACTTCAGAGAGATCCATTTTCTCTGTTCCGAAGACATGCAGCAGACAGTGACCAAGGCATGGTGCAATGAATTCACATTACTGAAGTGACAGGAACACTAAAATGATTTAATGGCTGGAAAGTACCTAACAGGTTGACAAATGTATCAATTTGACATCAATAGTTCTTAAACATGTATTTTATATTAGGCACTTTTGAAACTGAAGTGCTTTTGAGTCACAGTACAAGTTAAACAGCCTTAAAAGAAACACTTTAAAGGCTTATAAACCAGTGTTTAACCATAAGATTTTTCATTTAATTTATGTGTGGGCTTGAACCAAAACCTCAACATCATATTTTGCATATCCTTAAACTTAATCCCTTTTTATTTGAATTTCAGTGGCCTTCTGACTGTTTGTATTATGCATGAGCCTGCCCTCAAAGAAGTTGTGTTGACAAAATTGCAGTAATGTATTTCTTTTTAATAACCCTTAAGATTATTAAAGTAATATTTTTTAAAGTATAATCACGTACTGCTAAGGAGATATCAATTGTGCCTCTCTGTATTTTGGGTATGTGACTTGGAATGCAACAATTGCCATAAGACCATGCCATGCTGCAATATGAAATAACATCAAAGAGTTAGTAAAAGTTTTACATGAGAGACTTTTCTGTGGGAATGTGGGAGTTCATTGAAGTTTTCCATCAGAAAGAAGAGTCTTTCTGTAGATATGCCTGCCAGGAAAATCCACAGGACCTACTGCATGTGTAAAATTTCATTGTCCCTGCCTGCCTCAGGTATTTCAAAATTCTGTGCTCATAATCCCATTTCTGCATTGATTCAGCTTTCCATTACATGTCCATGAAAGAATTACAATAAATACATAAATTTAGAATTAATTACATAAATAATTAATTATAATATTTCATCCTGCTTGGCATATACACTGTTTCTCAAAAAGCTTAACCATATAGGAAATAGATATTCATCTCTGCTATTCCATTACTTAGCTCATTTGGGGTAGGAATAGAGTCGGACACAGATGCCAAATTTCTTAGAGGGTTCAGTTTCCATTAATTTCCATTCCTAAACTATCCAGCAGATCGGATTGTTAAATCTCAGAGAGTCATTCAGCTCTCAAAAGAGTATTAACACTGTAAAGGGAGATTATGTTGTATTTCTGATACACAAAAGAGAGAATGAATCTCTGCTTCAAACAAAAAATTATTATACTGTTATAAATCTGTATTACCTTTCAATGCATTCATGGTTTTACTTCCACAATTACCTGAGGCTGATTGTAAATAGGCAAGATTTACTCTCAGAAGAATTAGAACTGAAAAATCCAGCCAGACAAGTCACAGCCATCTTGCTTTGGACTTTATGATCTACACATTGGCAATCTGACTTTATTATGCCTTCCTTTTTTCACTTTGTAGTCTCACTTGCACTTTGTAGTCATATTATCCAATAAAACCAGAGGAATTCTGCAATCCCTACAAGTCTGGGTGTAGGATTGCCACTTGCCTCCATTTCATCCTCTGCACTGCAAGGCACCATTACAGGTATACATCTTTACAAGGAAGATTGCTAGGAGTAAAGACGTAATTTTTTTCTGTAACTCAGACCAAGAATAAAATATTACGTAGAATCATAGGATCATAGGATGACTCAGGTTGGAAGGAAGCTTGAAGATTATCTAGTTCCTACAACCCCCCCCCCCCCCCAAAAACAGCAACATCTTCCACTAGACCTGGTTGCTCAAAGCCCCATCCAATCTAGCCTTGAACCCTTGCTATGGCTGGGGTATCCACAACTTCTCTGGGCAACCTGTTCCAGTGCCTCACCACCTTGACAATAAAGTATTTCCTCCTAATATCTAATCTAAACCTGTCCTCTTTCAGTTTAAAGAAAGTGGGCGTTCATTCCATTCCATTCCATTCCATTCCATTCCATTCCATTCCATTCCATTCCATTCCATTCCATTCCATTCCATTCCATTCCATTCCCCTTCATCCTACTACAACTCACCCTTGAAGAAAGGTCCTCTCCAGCTCTCTTGTAGGTCCCCTCTCTCCTGATGTGATAAATCTTCCTTCCCTTTTCAGCCTGCAAGGCAGTGAGGTGGTTCTGAAAGGGCATGTCAGGCTTTGGGGGAACCATCTTCCTCTTGTAGGTTCGCGCTGTTGCAATCTTCCATTCTTCTGTGTTACTGCTCCCCTCCCTCCCTCCCTCCCTCCCTTCTGTGTGTGCTTTTGGGGCAGTTTTAGGCTGTTTGACCGAGGCTGTGCTTGGGCCCAGGTATTCAACTGCTTCTCAGTCTCCCTGGCATTGTGCAGCCCTCTCACCATGTCCTGCAGCTCAGCCACCTGCAGCAGGAGGTCCCCCACCGGGCACACCTCTCACAGGCAGATCTGCTGGCTGTCCCTGCTCCAGGAGAAGGTCTTGGCACCTCTGCAGCCTGAGGTCTGCACGGCAGCCTCTCCCTTCAGCAGCTCCCTCTGGGTGCTGGCATTGGCCGCCACCAGCGTAGGGGTCCAGATCCCCCAACCATTGCTGCAGCCTGTGCTCCCAGACAAGAGAAAGCCAGTGGAAATTTGGAAGAAGATGTGGTGTTTTTGTTAAATTAATCTGCAATCATTCATATTTGTCTCATTAAAGAGAGGGTGTAAAATCCCCTAAACTAGCAAAAGATTCGTTAATGATGTAATTGTCATCAGGATCTGGTTCATAGCACACAGCAAATGCTTCACAAAGCAGTGAAACAACAGGGGCAATATGGGACCTTTCGTGCAATGAATCATAATGCTATTGATCACTGCAATAATTTACCATACTTGCCTTGCTCCTGGCATTTGCTCCTTGATGGATTCTGTTGGCAAAAACAAAATACTGATTACTTGTTATCATGGAAATGTGCAGAAAATCTAATTGGTATAAAATGCAGCACATTCTTGTGTTCAAAGCCATGCAAAACAGAAAGACCACAAATAGAATAAATTTGTCTTATGGATATCCAGGAGAGGAAGTATCCCTGCAGTTTATTCTAGTAATTTAAAATATATAATTTACTAACAATAGAAACAAACTGCAAAATAGCTAAGATGAGAGAAAAAAAAAAAAATCAGCTCCTTTTATAAAAAAGGTACAGTTAATTATTTACTTACTGTGAATTGATTTTAAAATGTCCATATTTATTCTCTTTTCTATCTCCTGACAGAGTTACCTTCATAAGGACTTTTCACATGGACTTAAATTTCAGATTTGATAGATCCAAAACTCTTTTAAGTGTTAATAGTTTTCTTTGAACTTCAAAGAGGATATGTGTATAATGGGGGTACTGTATGAATTTATAAAGAAGAGTAAAGCAAGACCTAAAATATATCAAAACATAAACAAGTAAACAATGGACTAGGTTTTAAAGAAGAGGTTAGTAGCTGAAAAAATTTAAGAAATTATATTGTTGCTTTGTGTCTTTTATAATAAAACTATTCCATCTTCCAGAATTTTAGGAACTAATACAATAGAAATACAGGGTTGTTACCAACAGAGAATACAGTGGCTGCAGCAGTTACTGTGCCATTGTCCCTGTAACATAAATAAAGGATCTTTGACAGGTGTGTCTATTCAAGAAGCATGTTCCAGTTCATTTTTCAGTAGAATGGTCAATTGTTATCATTTTGAATGCTGGAAAGAATTACTACCTAAACTATTTGTAGCCATAACCTTGTTGTAGAGCTATGCACTTCAGGAAAAAAAAAAATCTTGTCATGGTTCACCTCCATTTCCTTTTGACACTGAACTATGTTGAGAATAGTAGGGCTTAGGAGCAACTTAGTCTGTTGCTCCCTTAACAGACTTTGATAAAAACAAGTTTTCTTAATATTTAATGAACACTTACTTTCTTGCTACTTTTTTCTTTATGTAAAATTACATGTCTCATGTACTGTTTGTATCTTTTCTGCTCTTTTGATTCAGCTTCTTCTTAGTTGTTTATGTTTTATGATTTCTGATCTTGCCTGTGGTTCTGCAGCTTTTATCTTGTAGGGCAGAAGGAGAAAACACCAGCAGTTTTCTGCACCTTGAGCTTACAAAGGAAAAGGATTTTAAAAACTCTAAAAAGCAACCAATCAATCCTCAATGAAAAAACCCTGAATGCTTGTAAAAGGTGGATTAGAAGTTCACAAACACTATCCAATATAACTGTTGGCTAAGTACTGATGATAACACTGAGAAGTTCATTGGCACATTCTCACAGTACATCCAGGTAGTTGCAATAGTTAACATTGTGCTAAAAATAAACCCTCAAACTTCGTTATAACAGTGCTGACATGATTTACCAAGACAGCTCTGGCATTCTGTATGGGGTAAGTGCAGGCATATCCTTGAACTCTGGTCACAGTCTAGTAGGAAAGCCTGCCAGAGAACTTTCCTGGTTTTATTGTTTCTGCTTTTCTAAGAGGAGCAAGAAATCCATAGCCTGATTCTGTTGTGCCTCCTAAGTTTACTTTCCTCTTTACTTTTTAATTGCCTCTTGTAACTATTGCCTTTTATGATACTGTCTACCTTCTCATCTTTGAGAAGTAGTGAGAAAGGAAGGCAAACTCTTTTATCCGAAGTGGCAGGCTGTTAGCTCGTTCTTTCTGCAGTGAGAGAGGCTGTTTGCTGTAAGTGTTTCTGCAGGGTTCATGCTGTGCCCCGAAGGTGTGGGTATGTTCCCATCTCATCTTCCCCTTCCCTTCTCACAGCCTTGCTTACACATGATGCTCCCCTGGTGCATCACCATCAGACAGGTGGGAAACACCTTGAAGGAAGTGTTTTGCCGGGGTCGGCTGTTACTTGTCTCTGCCCCAGCACGGGAAAAAGTGGTTCTGGGCAGGCCGCGCTCTCGAAGAAGGAGTCTGGACTCTTGCTTTAGGTCTTCAGTCGAGTTTATTGTTTCTTATCTACAAAGTTTTTCTGTCTGTCCAGCCGAGGTCTGATCAGCAAGACAGCCAAGGGCACTCTCTCCCGCCCACGAGGCGGTTGTCTCTTTTATAGTGAAAACTACGTATTAGATATTTACCTTTAATTTCCAATACTTTCTGCCCTTGTTGGCAAGTGCACTTTCTCTATGAACCAATCCACACATGCCAACATCATCCTGAACATGGATGCCAAGGAGAAGAAAGAAGAAGGACAGGGCACGCCCAAATTCCTCCATCTTGGGACTCCTGATCCATGCACAGAATTCTAGACCCCCCTGTACAACACATAAAACCCCCCTGTACAGTGCATTATAACTCAAGTTCTAACAAGTGAATAACATCCCCTCACCATTCAGACCTGAAATTCTCTCATTTCCTCACATTCAGGTGTCATTTCTTTAAAAGGATTAAAGTCAAGCCACCAGGTACTTTTGGCAACATTCCAGGGCCTCCGAGCCCCCCAAGGGTTGTCTCGGTAGCTCTGGACATCCGGATGTACTGAGTTCCCACAGTGTTTGCCTTGCTTTATAAAATGCTCAGGACATTTTTGGATGCTTTTTGTAAGCAACAAGAATTATTGTTTGTGTGTAACTTTAGGACACAGACTCTGATCATTTACCATTCACTTTCAGTACATTTATTGTCTATCTGATAGATGAACAGGATTTCCACAGGAATCTATCAAACCATGAAGATTTGGTCTTGTTCTTATCAAAATAAGGCTTCCTGCTGGCCTCAAATGGTGCAGGATCAGGCAATACAGCCTTGAAAACATTCTCTAGCAGTGTATTTGAGCTGAGTGAAGAACTTAGATTTATAAAACTCAGTAAGCAAATACTCTATAAAAAACAAAAAGCACAAGGCTCAGTCCTGCAAGGATTTGAGAGCTGTCATTTTGATCCAACAAAGCACAGAAGTATGTATTTAGCTTTCAGATATTTATGCTCCAGGGTATTCCTATGCACTTTAAGTTAAATACCTGTTTAAGTGCTTTACTGGCCAGAGCATTTTTGGCATCTTTTGAGGCTGAGTTCTTACATAAGACTTCCCTCTGAGATCTCAAAGCATTTCACAAAACACACTAAAGATATTTCTTCAAAATAATATGGTAAAATACTGTTGTAGGACAGAATATTGTATTATTCCCCTGAGTAGGTACAAGATTCCTATCCATAACTACCTCTCCTAGATTTCTAAATCTGTGATACAAAAATATTGTCTACTTTTGCTCCATTTTCTAAAAAACACCCCTCTCCAGTAAACAGTGAAATGAATGAGTCATGTAAGAAAGACAGGTTTTAAAGTAAGCTACAATGATGAAAATCCCTAGCTACAGGGGTTTTGGGGTGTGTTTTGTTTTTTCATTAGAGGATGCAGAGGGGTGGGATTTCTTTCTTTAACTGGGAAGAATTGAAAACAGTAATAAGATAAACTAAAGACAGTTTATAACAGAGGCAGTAAAGTGCCTTAAGAGAAACGACAAAGAACTGAATCAAGTGTCCTCTGGTGCATCAGGCAGAGCATCACCATCAGGTCAAGGGACAGGATTCTCCCACTCTGGTCTGCCATGGTGCAGCCTCACAGTAGTATGTGTTAATACTGCACATAAATCCCACTCCAGATAAGTATGTTATTACAACATCAAAAGACCCTATCTAGTTTATTAGTGCAAGCAATTCAAACACATATGGAGAGTTGAAATGTATTTAAAAAACCACTGCAGTGCATATGCCCAAGACAAGAAAAAAAAATTTCCTCCTTTCCTAGAAGGCATCCCTCCCTACTAGTAGGAGTCCCTACTGGACTAGTTGTTTGCCTGAAAAGCTCAGTTACCACAGGACACAGAACTTAAATTTCTGAGTTGTCACCTCTGAATGACACCAAGGCAATCACTTGACCTCTCATATATGTGACACAAATTTCCATCCTGACCCAAACTGTAAGAGCTGTGATAGAAGATTCTTGCTCTTTTCAGTTCAGCCAGACTTTGAAATCACTGTGAATTCTCAAGGCCACCTAAAGTTCCCTAGTTCTTCTGTCCTCTTCCCTCAGGACTCGGTGTAGCCTCAGGACAGAGAAGAGGGGGAGAAGTCTTTGCCCTCCATTCCTTTGCCCTCAGCTGAAATCACCTCCCAGAGCTGGATGTGAAGGTGTAGGGAGGCAGGCTGAGGGCAGGAAAGGCAGCAGTGGAGCATCATTGTCTCTGTCCACCTGCAGCCTCCCTGATCCTGCCACTGCAGCACGCCAATATTCAAAGGTAGAACAGCTCTGCAATACACCATTCTGGCTGCTATAGGGGGTCTTCACTGACTGTGGGGAAAACTCTCAAAGGTGTGTCAGGCAGCTACAGAAGGATTGTTTCGGTATACATTGCAGTAATAAAGGAGTATTGTAAGAAAAAAAAATTAGCTTAATTTTCAGAAATTGAGACATCAGGCAGATATGAGAGAAAACCTTCTTTTTTTAAGGCTAACATAGAAGAAAGTGCTAAAAGGTTTTAACAGGCTTTAAGAAAGATAATAAAATCCCCAGCCCTGGATGATTGTGATTCAGACAAGTATCTCTCAGAAGAGATGTAATCTTACTTGATTACTTGAGCATATAGAAGATTCATTTTAGGTCCCTTTCACTACACATTTCTGTGATTTTTATGATTTGACAAAGCAATGGTAATTAAAACACTAGCTTTTTGCCATGATCTGCCAGATGGATCTAGTGATAAATCACATTCCCTTTGGCATCCTTTTCTCAGCAATACAGAATTTAAATGAGAGCTGACCTAGTTTACATATTCAGCATGAAAATACTTTTGCCTATTTAAAAGGTGAATCTATTTCTAATAATGTGCTATTTAATGTTGCCAACATAATTGCAATGGCTCAGCTTAAACATAAAGAATATTTTTATTAGCATTTTTAACATCTCTATTAATTCCCAAAGCCAGAGCATTTTCACAATACCTCTGGCATTAGCAAAATGAGGTCTTGGTTGATCCTAAAGGCTACAAGCACATGTTACTCTTTTACAATGATTGTTGTAGCTCGCTCCTCCCTCTCTCTTTCTTCTTGCCATTCCCAGTCACTCATCTCTGCCATGAAAGATTCATGACTTCTGGGTGCTTTATAACCATATTTTGTTTGTTAAAACTTTACAGTCATGGATTAAGGTTTACATTTACAATTCTCTGGGTGGGCATTTATACATAAGGTGCATGCATGAGTCACATGCAAACAACTGGTGTAGTGAGCTGTGTGGTGGTGGCCTCCTCTTCTGCATTTAAACTTAGGTACCTTTCAGAAAACAGTTTTATTACTTGTCTTATTTTATGAGCATGTCATATTCTCTCAGCACAACACCACTTTGGATAGAAGATAACTTTATGCTGGGAAATGAGTCAATTTTTCTTTCAGGATTCTTGAAATGTAGAGATCATGCTAAAGGCATTGGGGACAGCTTGATAGAGTGTCTAATCTGACATTATATCCACAAAATGTGCTATATTTTGATGTCCCTGATAAATCACAGTGTACTCTTTTTTTCTCTCTCTTTTTTTATGAGAATACCCATTCAACAATGCAGCTTTGGGATTTGAGGGTGAATTGCAATGAACTGAATTGAGAGTCATCCCAAGTATATGAGCCAACTGAGGGAGAAAATAACAGTTTAGAACGTATTTTTATGGAAAAGGTGTGAACCTTTGTTCATACCGTGGTTCTTGACTATGTACATTTACTGGCTCTAAAAATGCTATATCCTCAAATACTAACTTGCATATTGTCTTTAAGTATCTCCTGTTTTACACTAAGCCACTTAGATTCTTCTAGCATGCTTTTCTTAATTTCTCCTAACAGGTTTCAAAATCTTTCCAGTAATTTTTACCATATGTTAGGGGAGAAAGACTATATAAAACAACTTAAGATGGCAATTACATCTATTCATGTTTCTCAGTCTCTTAACTTTGGTTATGGAACCACAGAACCACACAGTCACCCACATGTCTGTAATCACTAAAGACTCAAAACATATATATTGATATTTCTAGTGCAATTGACACATTCAAGTAACAGAAATTTCCAGAATTTTATAGAAATACAGCCAGGAATTACTATGAGGAAAAACCCAGGGTGGAGGTTTGAGCTAAGCATGATGCCTCCAGGAGCCCTGGAGCCTCTTGCAGTTTGCTCCCACACAAGCTCCATGAGATCTGACACACAAATAGGAAACAGACACTGTTTTCAGGAACCTGGTGGGCATCTACTAATTGAAGCAGAAATTTTAAAGTAGATGGCTCCCTGTTTCTGCTGCGTGACCCCAAATACTGCACAGGAAACTGGATTTGATCTTTGACTTCTTTTGGAAAGGTAATACATTCTCCTCCTAGAAGCTCAGCATACTTTCAGCTCATTGTGCTTTCAGCATTTAAATGATTCAGTGTGTTATTAAAGTTCTGTGTTTTTTTTTCTATAGGCCAGCTAGTTCTTGAACTGAGTGAGTGAACCTCTTCATCAAACAAAAGCAGGAGACCAGAAGGAAGTACAGCTGACAGCTGTACCACCACAGACCAAGGCAAATATGTGTTTAAGCAGAAAAAACCCACAATGGCCTAGCATTTTTTTACAACAAATTGTTCATTTTCTTTTCCTAGCAGCACAAGGCAGATTTTACTCCACCAAGGAGCAATGGGGGGCAAGAAGTAAAATAGAGATACTAGAAAAGCAGGGAGCTCATTCACCTCCAGACCTTGCTGTCATAAATAAATACACTTTGGGGCTTTACTTCTGTTTGCCAAAGGTAATCTTTTCCCTTTTCTGTTATTATTTTTATCATCCTTTTACTACAGGAAGTATGACATACAGAGTCTATACTGAAAAGTGTTGCACGTGTATGTTCTCCTACAGCCCCATGAGAAAGCTCCCATAGAAGTGTTACAAGTCATTGCACTGGCAATTGCCTTTGAGCAATTTCTGAAGGACAAAACTTTTAATGTTGCATCACTTTGGCTGCCTTTCTTTATCTATTTGGGCTGTTACTTGGAAGATTTTGACACCATCTTTTAACCAGTTTAATATATTTTGAGATGTGCAATGAGGGATTTCTTTGTAAAAGCTGACTGAGTTTAGATATAGAAAGGAAATTAGTAGCCTTGTTTAATGAGTATGATGTGGCATTCTTAAGCCAACAAGGTCAGCACTCCGAAGTGCCACCAGACTTTTAGCAGATAATCAAATTACTACACTAGTCCAGAATGGGGGAGAAAAAAATACTGAAATTTTTAGATTTTTAAGGTAAGCAAAAAGTTCAATATTTGCTTGGCATGAGAACACATGAACATACAAAGAGAATTTAGATTGGCAAACTGACCCATTCAATGGAATTTAAGTGTCCATCAATGGTCAATTTTTAACTGCCATCAAATCCAGTCTTAAAAGAAAAGTCAAGTTTAATTATTTGCTTGCTAGGTAAGTACTTGTCAAAAACTTGTGAAGTTAGGAAAACAAAATGATACATGAATAGAGAAAGTGTTTTCCTGAAAGGAATGACAAGAAAAGGATTTTAGATATAGTGATTTTAATTACCACTTTTCTGATGTTCAGCAACTTTGAAAATAGTGAAGGACTTGCTGGGAGTGAGGGAATTGTGACAGCCTTCCCTGCAAAACCACCTAACAAACCCCTGCTGATAACCTTTTCACTGGAACACACATCATGCTTCTGTCAAAACAGAGCAGCTACAAATTACCTTCTGGGCTCATTTCCTAGGCTGTAGAGAAAAAAATTAATAGAAAGACCAGACGATAATTTACATGTGAGGCGTTCAGGGCTGAGCTTTATTAGTTATGTTTCTAAAAGCCAGACCAAAGGTCTGACACAGGATATTCTTAATGAACTGCCCAACTTGACAGATTCTTAAGTCTTCCAAAGAACTGAAATATCTATGAATTTATTTATTTTCAAGTCAGACACACATTCTCAAGGTACTTAATGTCAGAACAAATAACTATTCCTGACACTCATTGTAACTCAGGTGATACTGAGAAAAGGGAACATAAAAATAAAAGCAATATTACAATAGAATTACAATAAAAGAAACATTACATGAATGTAATGTGCAATGAACCCACTTACCCAGTAAGCAACTGCCCACCTTGCAAGGGCAGTGCCTACCTTCTCACTACCCAGTCTCTTTTGTCTCACACATTCACTTCATTCCTTCTTTGCAGGGAATTACAGTCACATCGGCTCTTGAACCTTCTCTTTCCCGTCTTAATGCTTGAGGTGTAGACTTTGCTGGGTGGAGCACTCTCAATTTGGATTTTTTGCTAGTTTTTGTGTAGAAGGAACACAAATCTTGAAGCACAGGTGATTTGAGTGCTTGTTTGAAAGCAAATGAACCTTTTTTTTTTCTTTCAGTATTGTTTATATACTTTATCCAATGCCTCTTGCAGCACAAACTTATAAGGACCATGATGACAACACCACTGATAGTCCCAAACATTAGATACATGTCCCTGATACTTCTCTCTCCTTCCTTTCCTTTCACTATCAAGTAGACTTTGATTTTCTACATGCAGAGAAGCAAAACTTACTATCATGCATCTAAAATAAGGTACCCACACACCAGAAGGCTCAGGAGTTGAAATCTCTTCTCTGCCTATCTTTTTAGAAGCTGTGTGCTAATCACATTGATTTTGAGCTCTAATTAGTGAGCTCAATGTATTAGAAACTACGAATTGTCATCTGAAGGAGTCCAAATTTCCATAAAACTCATATAAAGCATTAATTTTAGGTGCATCTCACTCTGAAAGTGACTTACATATTAAGTCCTGTACTATATAATTTCTGGCATAAGTGTTAAAGCATTATCATATAAGGCTCTCATAAATCTATGCTTCCTTGAAAAGAACCAGAAAAATTTCCTAGACAAATACCTGAGACCAGTACCAATTTTTATATTCTGTAAAGTTTGTATAATCAACACACACCAACACCCTTCTTCTGGGATATATATACAATATATCAGCTAGAGTGCTGGGTAGGTATATAGGTAGAGGAAGTTGAAATTTAAAAGTAGCAAAATACAACCCTCACCTGAGTCAACCACAAAGTTTGTCTTGATTACTTGTCTTTTTAATTTGGTAACTAATTTAGTCTATTTATTAAATTTAACTGTTAATTCACTTTTCTTCTTGCAGTGTTTTTTCTTTAATTCATCTTTTTCAGGAATCTATTAATTTTCTCACTCTTATTATTAAAATTCCAGAAAAACTACGTGAACTCAGTTTATGCTGCTGCAGTCAAATTCCAAAATAAATCTTAAACTCCAAAGATGGGGGTAACCTCTAATTAAAAAAATCCTGCCCACCAGGTGCTGCTACCAAAGAAAATTCTGGTTCCCAAGAGTTGCTTTCTAATTCTTAAAAATAAAATAGTCTCATCACCACAGAATATAAAATATTTTATATCCATAGCTTATTTTAATTTTGAAGTGTCTGGCGTCCTTGTGGGCTATGTAGTTTCTCAGCTATTTGAGCTGTTTCCAGATGAAGATATTTTTAAAACATTTAAATGTGTTAAATTTACAATTACATTTTAAATATAAGCATATGGTTCTATTGTGTTAAATAATTCAATAATTCTTTGAATATCTCTTATCTTTCAGTTACTGTCACAAATGTTTTCACTTATTATGACATTCCATAAAAATATTCCCCCATGTGTCATTCTGATTGTATTTTATTTCCTGTTTTAACTTACAAAATCTATAAATAATTTTTCATGTGTCTTCTTATTTCAACAAATGTCAGCAATAATGTATGCAGAGAGGATTTTTTTTTAAATAATCAATCTATTTTTAATTTTCATTACATGCCTTCTTGGCAGTAGACCAAATAGGTTACACAATATTTGGAAAAGCATTACTGTGGTTTATATCGCATGTTTTTAATCTCAACACAGCAATTGTAGGGGAAAAAAGAGCAACTTTTGTCAAAGCAATTGAGTCAAAGGATATAAGTTCATTTTTCCCCATGCAATGAACACTATTTTCCTCATATTTGTGTTGGAATTCACTGCAACTAATGTTAGCTCAGCAGTTTTTGATTTTCTGTAAGTGGTGCAGCACTGGGTTCATCCTATTCTCTGATTCTTTGTGGATTTATTCTGACTTCTTGCATGCCTTTTGCACAGAATAATGCACCAAAAAAGGCATAGACCTTGATCTCCTGAGCAGAGAGAGACCTTACAATGACTTCTGATGGGAACAGTCCTGTCTGCCCCTACCTGTTCCTGGCTCCATCTTCCCACCACCTCTCTTGCTTCTCTGGTGCCTGGCAGATGAGCAGTGAGCTCATGAAAAAAGCTAAACCAGCAGAAAGATACTCTTGTAGAGTAACTTAAGGAAAAACCTCACCTTGACTTAGCAGCCTGGCAACACAGCATCCAATTAAACAATTAAGCATCTACTGGGTGCCTCTGAATATTTCAAATTAACAGTTTTGCTCCCTGCCTTAGGGTCTCTTGGCAAAACAAGCTAACATTATGATTTTGAACATAAAGGCTTCTGTCACCTGCAACATCAGCCCAGACCTCTCATGTGCTGCATGACCAAGCACGGGAAATCAGCTTAAGCAGGACTTCTGCAAGGCAGAAGCTTTGCAAACTTACTGGGGAGGGCAAGGAGAGACTGCCAACAGACACGGGAATCACTTACCACAAAAAGCATTCATTCCTCCTTTCAGGCTAGGGGACAGCTCTTATTCCTCAAACTCTATTTTCCTGCAATTCTGGTGAATTTTTATGGACATGACTGCCACAAACATTGTACCAAAGGTCTATATTTAATATTGGAAATCCAGGTTGGGAGTATCACGAAGCCTTTGTACATCTGTCTCTCATTTTCAATGGCATTTTGTGCATTTTCAGACACACAGATGCATTAAAGCCAGACAATTAGAAGGCCAGCATTCAAATTTAGTTTGATTGGATTAATTAACCAGAAGTTTAAAAGGAGCTTGCCTGGGATTTGTGTTTCACTCCCAACAACAAGCTGTCTCCTCCAGCTGATGTCCGGCAGCCCACCGAGCGAGCAGCTGTCAGACCCCCTACTTGAGACCCAGGAGCCCATCCAAGGAGATGCCTTGCCCTGAAGGAAGTGGAGGGAAAGCTCAGACATCCAGCAGCAGCCAAGCTGCCCACATCCCACAGCCCTGGCAGGCCTGAAAGCCCCAGCCCAGACAGGGAGCCCCTGGCAGCTGCGAGACACTGCTCCATGGAGGGAAGGAGGGAAGGGAGGGAGGGAGGGAGGGAGGGAGGGAAGGAAGGAAGGAAGGAAGGAAGGAAGGAAGGAAGGAAGGAAGGAAGGAAGGAAGGAAGGAAGGAAGGAAGGAAGGAAGGAAGGAAGGAAGGAAGGAAGGAAGGAAGGAAGGAAGGAAGGAAGGAAGGAAGGAAGGAAGGAAGGAAGGAAGGAAGGAAGGAAGGAAGGAAGGAAGGAAGGAAGGAAGGAAGGAAGGAAGGAAGGAAGGAAGGAAGGAAGGAAGGAAGGAAGGAAGGAAGGAAGGAAGGAAGGAAGGAAGGAAGGAAGGAAGGAAGGAAGGAAGGAAGGAAGGAAGGAAGGAAGGAAGGATTAAAACACAAGTTCAAACACTGATGCTGATATTTGGAGTTGCAGGAGTTGTAGTCACAGGGTCTACTGCACATGGGAACTCTAATTAAGGGGTCAAGAAGGTTAGAATATTTGTATTGAGGCTGGAATATTTGTACTGAGATTAAATGCAGCAGGTAAAACAGCAACAATTTCATCAGAGACTTTGGTTTGCTACGACAATATGATCATATCTCTTACAGCTTACTTGGATATACCAAAAATTAACATGCACCTGTTGCACCAAGCAACAAACTCGCTTTTATAACCTGTTGTTTTAATTTGTTTGGTGTTTTTTTGTTTTGTTCTGTTTTGTTGTTTGTTTTTTTTTTAAACTATTATTATTGTCATTAAATACTTGGTTTCAAAACCCTAAAAGACAAAAACAATAAAATAAGTTACCTACTTCAGCATTTAGGGAGTCAGGGAGTTTACTTTTCCCCTTGCTTGATGTCACAAAGGCTTCCTCTAGAATTTTGCATTAGCTTTCATGGAAATAGTTGCTTGGTCCTTCTGTGGCTGGTAGGAAGTTCTTTGAGTGTATCCTCAACATCTCATTAAAAAAGAAGTGTTACCCACACAAAGCTCCTGAAAACAATGAATGAAAATTAAAACTTTTTCCTCGGAAAGCATCCATATATCATTTTCAGCACAGTTTTATTCTACTTTACCTTCTACTTTAAATAGTGCTGTATTTTGTGTTTCAAACCATATATACAATATAAATGCAGCTACAGCTGAATGGAGCAAACACTTTTTAAGGGGAAATTAGGCTATAGTGAAGCATGAAAACAAGTCACTCTTCCCTGCACATGGAAAGAATTATTAGAATGGTAAACCAAGGCATTGAAGAACCAAAATGTCACAGAATGCCTCAGGCCAGTCTTGTACTATCTGAGCAAGAAAAGTACCTGATGACAGCACTCTGGAATGTCTTTTGCAAGGAGTGCTGACCTGATAGTGCCCTCAATGACTCAAAAAACTCCATTATGTGAATGTTAAGAGATAGGATTTTAAATACAGGTAAAACATGTTTTCTTCTGAGAGTTTAGAGTTGTCTGGGAAAAAAATTATGATGCACTGCCTGCAAGTCTGCTAGCTTGTTGAAAGTGTTGGAGGGAGTTGAGTTAATGTGTAGCTGATGCAAGTTTGAGAACAAAAGCCACAGTTGCAAAACAACATTTTTGATACTTTGTCTTTCAAACCTTGAACCAGTTCTAGTCATATCTAAAGAACACCACAAACAATGTTGTGTGAGAAAACACAATGAGAAAAGAAAGTAAAGAAGCAAAAAGGAGAACAAAATTAACTGTCTCTGGTAACCTTGAAACCCTGCATAAGAAAATCTCCTGTTCACATCTACAATATTGTAGGCTCTACAGTCCTGCCTATAGCACAGATGCTTTTCTTGTTCAGAGCTACTTGACAGTAGACAATGAAAGGAACATCTGTTTTCTGTTTTTAAAAGATTGAAGCAGGAATAGAAAAAAATTCTCCCCTTGAGAGTTCAGTCACTTTCCTGATGACCATTTTAATCAGGCAACAAACAGAATTAGAAACACATAGCTATTCTTCATAGCCTCATGAGAAACAGCAATGACCCCAATCCAGCAGCATTAAAAAAATCACTAGATGGATGGCAAAATATATGGGGACTGACTGAAAGTTCTAAGTTTCCATTTTAGTTTTTTTTAATCTCATACTGGAGATTTATTTGCTCAAAAGGAATCTCATGTTTGCTTTGTGAATTCAGTATGAAATGTTTGACATCCACAGCAGACACCCTACCTTCCTTTTACCAAGGGTCCTCCTCAGCATCTGCTCGCATCCTCCTGAGCGCTGTCCTGAGCATCTCCTACACTTTTAGGGGGCACATCACAGCCCACTGGCCACAGAGTTCACTGCCTGCTGCTCATCAACCAGCTCCTGCCTGAGCAACACACTGCCTTTAGGCCAGCGTCCTCCCGGCACCTTGCTTTTGCTCATTCTCTCTTGCAGGTGAGCTCACTTCTGTCACACTGTGCCTGGCCCCCTGGCAGAGCTCTGTCTTTGTTGGCACCCTAAGTGAAGGACAGCATTCTTGCTCTTCACAGCCTGAGCTGAGCCTTTAATTCCTTCAATTTTTACATCTGCTTTTCAGGACATTGCAGATGCAGACATTGATGTAGCTAAAGATCTTCTGAATGTCTTTGTTATCCTCTTTTTTGGGGAAAAAACCACATGTTATTAAGGGAGGGACATATATAAGACTGCCATAGCATGGGGCAGAAAACTTTCCAGAATAATAATTAGGACAAAAGGGTAATGATTTCTCTTTGAGAAACAGTAATTTCAGAAATCAGTCTGGGACACAACTGATTAGCCTGACTTCAGCAGGCCAACTCCATGCAGTGTTTGATTACCTGTTTAAATATTTGGATATTTATACTTAGATGGCATTGAATCTGAAAAATAAAACTGACATCTTTGTAATCCAAATTACAATACACAGAATGTAAATTCAAAATTTTAGTCACCCTTACAAAGCAACTTACTATTTTCATAAAATAAATCTCTCCAATAATGCAAAATTACCTTGTCAGAAATCACTCACAGATCCAGTAAAATTAAATTTTACATTCTTTCTCAGATGAGAGCAGTAGTAATCCCAGTGAGACAGAACTGTTCAAATGCATTAAACACTTGCCAACAACCTAAAGGATGACAGATTTCTCCTTTAGAAGTGGGAAGCAGCAGGCTGGGAACATGCTCAATGCCACACCAACCTGAACTGGAGATTTCTTTATGAGAGCAGCTACAAAGTAGACCAGACTCTAAGCAGTGCTCAATGGCCATAAACATATTATTGCTTTCTAATCTTACTGACTTCAGACTGTTAGCAATGCTATTTCTGCTCTGTTTTGTTCCTTTGTTAGAAATCCAGTGTAAGTTTGCTTCTTTCTTAATTCTTTATAAACCTGGCTGACTTTTGGGACACAGCAACTTTTCTTCTATTAAAGAATTATCAGAGTATTTAATCTAAAGTATGGAATCAGTAAGGAATTCTTATTTACAATATTTTAAACCACATCATTTTATGGAAAAAAATGTTCACAGCACATGAGGAAATTTGATATCATAAAATGACAGAATTGTCCAACAAGGTAAGCATAAATTATAATATTCAATTCATCCAAAGTACATATACAGACTAAACTGATGCTTTTAATAAAAGTATTTATAATAAATCATTGTTGCAAACAGAAAGCTTCACACCAGGGTCATAACACATTTCCTGCTTTTTAGATTAAAAAATAAGTATTTATCTTAACAGCGGAGTTTTCATAAGTACTTCTCTATGGAAACAAAAATTGTGGTATTTTGGTGAGGAAAATTCTTTCAGTATAAACACATTAGAGTTAAACATTTGATGAAGCACTTTGAATCTCAGAAAATATTGCCTAAAATATGGCTTCTATGAGAAAAGTTTTTCCCATTGAAACACTGTGCATAATCATATACAAGTAGAAGTCACAGTTTTTCATTTACACAAAATTTCTAGAATTATGCCTTTCCAGTTCCTGCACAATTTATTTTTCAATAATAAACATTTTTCTTATTCTTAGTAATTCCTGAAGAATTAGAAAGGCATGAATAAATGCTTCTCACTGTAATTAGCTTATGAATGGTAATTTCTCATCTTGTGTAAAATTCCCTTTTTTTTCCTAACAGTGCACAAAGGACAGGTTATAATATAATCCAAATAAGATACTGAAATAGAAAACATATTGCTCTCAGGAAATTTGCAAAATTGCCAGCCGATTAGAGACAGAAGATAAGCAATAGAGAATGCATTCATTTTTTCTGTAGACACCCTGTTATTACAAACTAGTGAAATATGCCATGGTTTAATATACTGAATTTCACTTAAAAATAGCTATGTTAAATTCATTATGTTTTGTTATTGAAACTCTACCCATGAAAAGTTTTTATTTTTAACATAAACTTTATTTAATTATGTTTTCAACATTTGGATTAAGACAATGTAGTTAATAAAAACCATATAATGACTTACTTTTTCATTAGACAAATTAACATATTGCTTTCATTATTACAGTTTTGACTAGAAGAAACAAAAGTTGGAAAGAATATATTAGCAAAGCATATCTTACTTTGCTTCCTATTTATACACCATTAAATGCATCTTTATTTATTTTCAACTGTTGGAAAAAAATATTCACTTTATCATTCTTCCAAATTTCTTTTTCCATATGCTCCCAATCAATAATTGACAGTAAGGCTTGAACCAAATTTGTAGTTAATTATCTTGGTTTAACTATAATATCTGTGCTCCCTTTAGCCAAACCAGACCAGTTCAGACTGCTCCAGAGGCATTCTGAATTCGAGATGACATTTGGGCAGTGCAGAATGAGTTTCTGCTCAAAAGCCTCAAATAGCCACAGGTGCAAAGAAAAAACATGGGGAAGGAGATATGAAAAATCAGAGCGATTATTCCCACATGGATGAGTCCCACAGCCCTCACATAACTGTGTTCCAAGTGGCACAGAAATATGAAGAGAAAGGGAATGCTTGATCAGCTCCTGACTTGTTTCCTACTCTTAAATGTGTTACAAATGAACATGTTCAGCACAGCAGCTTTGGGAATGTCATAGGATGCAATTATGCCTGGGAAAACCACACGTGCAGTGCATTTGTGTGGAGAACACCTGTAATGTAAAATAGATATTGATTACAGGCTGGTTAGGCTTTACTAGGTGTGTACTCTGCAGGGCCTAGAACAGATACGTGAATCCGCCCCAAAAGAGTGGAAAGCATCACTCGGTTGTAAATGCTGCTGGTATGCCAGGGGCTGGTTAACCTTGATGATGATGAAGTGCCCTTCGTGCGAATGAGCAGAGCCTGGATATAAAGATGGAGTTTCGCTGCCCTCTAATGGCTGGTCACAACCAGCGCCCTTCTTTTGCGTTTATTCCCCAAAAAGCTCTCCCCAGCAGGCCACTGAGACACAAAGACTTCTAGCCAGAATAAACCTCACTTATGAATGAACCAGAATGAACCAGACTTATTCTCGCATGCCAAGACCTGTGAAAAGCAACTCTACAGCACCCTGGGCGTGTTGGAGAAACGAAACCGAACGGAATGAAAGTTCCTTCAACCAGAGATTTAACTTAGTAGTTTGTGGTAGTTGAACAAACTGTGTCTAAAACACTGAAACTGCAGCATCTGAACAAGTCTTATCAGTCTGACTTGATAAGCCCTGAAGGATTTTCTAATATAGCTGAGAGAAAAGGTATCTTTAACTGCAGTTTCAGACTTTTTGTGTCAATGCCTAGAAATTCTTAGTAACAAATTTATGGATAAAATATTTAAATCTGGACTTTTAAGCCTTTTATTTTTATGGCAAACCACTCTTCACAGAAGCCATAGGACCTCTTCAGAGCTGCTGCTTCTCAGTGTCAGGAAGGGATTTACAGTCCAGTCCTTAATAAGAGTACCAATGACAGTAAAAATCTCCCAGCTATTAAAAACGACACAGTCAATCCTATTTAAATGTTGTACAACTATTGAGCATGAATTATAGTCTGAGTAATTTTTTAACCAGGGTAAAAATAAGCTGGTAAACCACCTGTTTATTTCAAAAACAGCATTCAGGGAAGTTGTTTTCCTGTGGAACACTGTGGATGAAGAATCTGTCATCATAGTAAATGCAGGAACCCTTCATTCAGAAATGGATGGTATCTAAATTGCACTGTTGCTTTCATCCTGTTCCACTCTTTGGGCATTGATGTTTCATGTTGATAATACACAGAATTTTCAAAATTTTACTACAGTAATTCTAGCAATTCATCAAATATCTCTTCATCCTGTAGTTGGAATCTATCCAGTTCAGGGGTTTTCAATGGAAAATCTGATATAAGACCAAGTCTTTCTTTTCACAGCTAGAAAAGACACATGGGAGGGTGGGGGGGGGGGGAATGGTTAGGAAAATTTAGATCTGCCCACAGGTATTTTTGGTATGTTTTGCTCTGTGTGTCTTTATTGAAACAGGATCCAGAAATGAGAAGATTTCTTTTTCTATTTTCCAATTTTTTACTAATTCTAAGTGCTTATGATTCATTTGACTTGGTTGTTTTGTTGTTTTCTTTCCTTTCAGCTCTTCCTTCTTATGTAATAAGTGAACAAAAGCTGTGCTTCCATTGAGCTCTCAGTCAGTACTATTGTAGTGATTTTGAAGCTAAGTAAAGCAAACTGTCTCACAGTGACCTGGGAGCAGTAATAATGGGATCAAAAGATATTCTGTTATCATCTGAAATATGCCACAATTATGTGTTACAATGGCTTCAAGCAGTATTGATTCACCTAGAGGCTTTCAATAAACCAATTTTAACCAGTGCTGAAATCTCTGGATCTGTCTTATTGCAATGGAGACCTTTTGCACAAATTGGATATTTGCAGAGAATCTTTCAGTTTTTCTGCTTTAAACAAAACTGTTCACCACAGTCACTAAAGGAGCCAATGTTCCTTGTTTGCACTACAACATTTGCAATCAATTTATAGACTTATTTCAGTAAAGCACTGAATAACGATGACATGTTTGATAACTGTGCACATGTTGCATGAATTTAATGCATGCAGTGGTTTGGTAGATTTTTTTGCCATTCAGAAATTTATTGTGAGAAATATGGGAAATGTAGTAGTAAGTAGAGAAGGCAGAACTTCATCATAGGCAGAAATCTGAAGACTGAATTTTATCACATGGTGAAGAAAGGACTGCCTTTAGGGTATTATTGCTTTGAAAAGGAAGCTTTTGCTTTATCTATATCTATTCATCAGCCAAAGTGCTGCTCATGGAGCAGTAAATCATGAGTCTTGTGGACCTGCACCACATAACACCACAGGCATTGATGAGAATGGATGTGGATACCGAGCAGATGATGCTGTTGTTTGTGTGTCAGCATTACTGGAAAGTGTGTCAGGGTTACTGGAAAGTGTGTCAGGAACAGGTGCAGCCTTCAGAGCAGTAAATGCACTGTGCTTGAGAAAAAAGCAAATGAAGACAAGTTAAAATTAATTTAAAGACTCAAAGAGAAAAACTAAAAGAGCAAGCCCTTTCTGTTTGAATAATAGATGGTTTCTTCTCTGCAAGGGCAATTAACTGAATTAACTGAGAGGGAAGAGGGATTCAGGGTTCATTTTGAGCTCTGCTACACCACATGCCTTCTATTGCAGCTTTGCTTCTCTCAAGAGGTCATGGGCACACTCAGCTCTTTAAAAGAGACTGTCAGGCTATACTGAACATCTACGTGTACTTTAAAGAAAGGCATTTTCTGTACTTGAATGAATACACAGAGAAAGCTTTTTTCCAGCCCAACCTTTGTGCAAGATTCAATACATGAAAAAATGGGTTAGAACTAAAAATAGCAGCACTACCATAAGGACTTCAATGAGAACAGCAAACTATCAGAGTCTATTTGTTAAAATACTGATATATGAAGATCTGTAGTTTAACCAGGCTAAAGTACCTATTTCTGTCCCTGCAGTAGGCTTTTGTCCTACAAAAGCCTTCGGAACAGCTAGTTTCAATCTCATCTTCCGTCTTCAAGTTTTGTAGCAAGAGATTGTTAGAAAAAGCCTCACAAAGCAAAGAGTATCTTGAAGTATCCAAAACTAATTGTGTGGAACTCAAGCCTGGGCTAGGAATGAACTATGTTTCTCAAATACAATTTTTTGCATTGAGCAGTGCTATGAGGACATATTTAGATAAAACTAAAACTTACTTTTCAAAGATCAAAATTTAGCTGAATTTTTTGTTCTTTCTATTCTTGTTGATTCGGCCCATTGATCTCACAGGAACCTGATTACTTCACTTTGTTTCTATCATTCTTTTTCATAATTTAATCCTATATATTTCATTTTAATCTTGTCTATATTCCATTGCAATCTCAAATGTCTACAGTCAAAATGTATCTTTGCAAGCTGAGTTCATAGACATTTCTACCTCTTCAACTAATTATAATAAAATTTACTTTTTCAAATTAGAACTTTTCTTTTGAAAGACATTGCTAATGAGTAAAAATAGAATCAGCTCTGTACGATACAAAGAACTTTCCTGTTTTGTCTGGTTTGCTTTTTATTCCGGTTTTAGCATTCTTTCGTTGGTTTTTCTTGGTTCCTGTAATCTTTTTGAAAAGGAAGAAGTGTTTTACAAGTGAACATATGCTCCATACATGGAATGAAACAATAGAGCAAATTTCCTGCAAATGTTCTCCAGAAAACCAGTTATTTATGATGTGCACCAAAAGAGGAAATAAAAGCTATATTCTGGCTTTGAACATCTTGTTTAAATTAGTGATTTATAAGATTGTAAATATAATTTCACTATTGCAAAAAAAGGAAGCCATGAAACTGAGTCCAACTCTGCAGATTTGTACTATGATTTCACTTGTCAATTGTTCAAATATTTTACTGTAGTTGTGTGCAGTAAGTGTTCTATGTGGTTCTACATGTCTGATGTGTAAGAGAACACTTTCCTGCTGCCCAGCTGCCTTCAGTGCCGGAAGTTGCTTTCCACACGCTTCAGCTGGAATTTCTCTCTTCACATGAGACATACATTTCATTTCCCCCAGCCATGAGACTTACAGTTTCCCCAGGTATCACATCCCTGTCCATCCCCAGCCATGTCACAGGGCGTTGCTGCTTAATGCTTACACCTCCAAAGAGTCAAAATACCAGGAAAGTGCATTGATATTCTGGTCAGCACAGTGTTCTGCAGATGATGGGAAAGAGAGAAAAAAAAAACAAAAAACCAAAACCAAATTTTAAGCTATGTCTTCATAAATTTCAGTGTTGGTAAGCCATTTGTGGCTGACGCTGGAATGCAAGAATTATAATGACACACAATGCATTTTAAAGTAAAAAATGAAGTATTCAAATGTGGTACTTGTAGTTTTATCAAACCTTTCTAATTTGAGACTTAATCGGCTATAGAGGAAATGTCTTCCCATCTTTTCTCAGAATCCTGGCTGGTGGAAAACATTTCTGTTGGAAGTGTCTGCCAGAAGGGCTATTTTCCATGCAGAAATCATGCTTCATGCCTCCCATGGGTATTTCACTGTGATAGAATAAATGACTGTGGGAATGGGGCAGATGAAGAGAACTGTGGTGAGCATTCCAACGTCTGTTAAGCACAAGAAAAAAAATGTGGTTGTGAGATGTGCTCTCCAGCTAATACACAGTCTTATCGCTAATAGTCAGCAGATGATGCACAAACCTGACAAGCCTGGGAGTTTCAACATAATTGAATATTTTCTTTACTTTAAGGAATGAGGAAATTACACCATGCAAAGAAAACTGACAGGTTTTAAAAAGCATGCCTCAGATAAACTCCAGCCGTGGGATCCCTACAGAATCCCTGTTTTATTACCCTCTGCTGTGGACCGTGGGTAATCACTGCATATCAGTGTGCTGAATCCTTTAAAGTGGATTCATGAACTCCCACACACAAGCAGGGATACTTATGCTCAGTGGGGCTTTCTACCAGTAGAGATTCTTGTTCTATGATGATTTCAATAATTTGAAGTGTCTTAGATGTAGACAGAGGTTGGTAGTTGTGCATATACACCTATGTGCTTGGTGTCTCATTGATCTCCACGCCAACTCTCAGTCAAACAGCAGTGAGGAAGTCAGATCAGTGAGACCAGTGCTGGCTGGCAGAGGATCCCTGTTTTGGAGCATGATGCCCTTTACATCACATTTGACATGTGTGGCTCTGAAGCATGTTGGGCCAGAAGATAATGTGTCAACTTCACTGCCATCTCCAGCTTTTCTGTCACCTCTCCCTGTCTGCTTTCTGGTGAAGTTCTTACATATCTTTCACTTCCTTTTCTTCTCCTGGGTATTTCAAATCATCCTTATGTGCCTCTTTCCTGTTTCTTTACCATCACCCATCAGCTTCTATCTTCGGATGCGCTCATTTGTGTTTATGACTTTCCACATTGCACCTCCCCTGTTTATAGTTCACTCACAGACCAAGTGCCACACTGCACTGTGGTGTCCTAGCAGGGATTCCTCAAAGACTGATAGTGTCCATATGCAAGAAAGATTCCTACCTTCTACCAATACATTAAAAAAAATTTCTCTTACTTGCTGTCAAATCTCAACTTGTACAATTGGCTCTACATTTATCTGGTCCAGTCATGATCTGTTCTCATCATCTTCTATGGTTTTGCCTGAAATTTGAGATCACCACACATATTCATTTCCTGAAATTGATGCAAACTTTCTGATCTTCACTGTCATTTTTTGATTTTTAGTCTTGTCCTAGAACATTTCCATTACCATGCAGAGATTTTCACTTTAAACTATTTGTAACTCTCCATTACATACTATGTACCACAGTATGAGATTCTTGACTACATTAATCATTCTATTTTAGCATTCAGCTCTTTTTATAAACCCATCTTCTAATAGTATTTTGCATCAACATTAGATTTGTCTATCTCACTGCCCTGCTTATAGTCTAGGAGAATTCTGATAGTCAATTTATTTTAGAGTTCTTAATTTGGTTTTATAATTGCTACTCACAATCGGCAGAAAAGACAATAAAAAATTTGCATCTTGTATAAGAAAACACAGGTATCCCACAGACAAATCAGTATGCATATTCTAGTTTTCATTAAAATCTGATAGATTATTTACCACTGGAAAATATTACTACTTTTTTATAGGAAATAAAGTGGATGGGGAATATATCTTTGATATGGTTCAGGGACAGCCTAATTATATTGATTTATCGGAATTCCAGCTTAATCTGAATGTCCTTATTAACACCCTTAAAATATTTTACACTTCTAAGGATCTTCACTATATTTTTACTTCACTATCTATTTACTAAAATTATAGAGACATCTGGAATTTTAGATGCACTCAGGGAACTTCTTTACTTCCCCATAGCTTTTTGCAGAGTGTAGCAGGGTAATGCAGTGGAGAACTCAGTTGCTAGTACCAGGTTGCAGCTTTATAAAGTTGCAGGAAAATGGTAATTACATACTTGGAAACTTTTGGAATGTGGGTGTTCTTTTTACAGCACCCTGGAGCAAAAAGAAAAAGAAAGAATTCTGTATGAAACATTCTTAAAAATCTTGCAATGTTTCATGTCAATTCCTTCTAAAATATATCTTCCTGCCTATTTATTAGGATTCATAAACCCAAAAGCCTCAGCTTGGTCAAGTTATTGCAGCACTGGGACAGCTCTTCAGATGGGCTGCCAGGCTGGGGCCTTGCAAAAGCCCTTCCCTTAAATCCAAGAAAGCAAGGAAAGTGTCTTGGCAAGAGAGATGCAAGTTTAGATGCTGTTTTCCCTCTGATCTGTACTAACTTCTCAGAGAAGTGGAGTGACTTAAACACGTCTGCATTCTGTAGTGGAAATTGTTCTGTCGGCAGTTTCTCAGATGTCATGAGCTCAGTAAGTCAGAGCACGGAGAACGCCAAGGCTGCAGGTTCAACACTGGTGTGGGCTATTTGCTTAAGAGTTGGACTTGATGACAAATTTGACCTTATCCCTCTCTGCAAGTCCCTTCCAACTCAGGATATTCTATGGTTCTGTGATGTGTACACATATATAAATTTATATGTATGTCAAATACCTGGTTTGTTTCAGTTACCCTTATTGTAGCACATGGCCAGTAGGATATTAAACTTGATTTAAGTGTTGCTTACATTTGCTTTTGAAGTATGTAAATCACTGTAGTCCTAGGAAGTGCAGCATCAGTGTTTTATAGCCTTCCTGATGAAAGAACCTTACCAAGGTAATTTGGGGGTGTTGCATCTAGGTGTCCAATCCCTTACTAAAAAGAGGTCCCACAATGACTTTCCATGTGATCAGACAAACTTGGTGAGTCATGTGTAAGACATTTCCTCAAGAATTCTTTTTCCCAGGCCTCCACTAATACTCAGAAAGTTGGAGCTGCATGGAAGCAGAACTGTTTGTTCAGTTCCACTTGTTTCAAGTACCTGTTAGTAGAATTCCCTTTGGTCTCCAGCCTAAGCTGTTTTACAAGCAAAGAGATGCCTAAACACACTCTGCATTGCATGACGGCAGAAAAGGTTGAGCTACTACAGATATTTATTAGGTGATTTACTAGTATGTAGTGAATGCTGTGAGCTTTTTGCTGCAAGGCTCACTTCAGTGTGGAGTGAAGTGAGCATTCATCTGACAAAATATATGTGTCAGCAGGGTAAACCAGCTAGCCAAGGTTGTAAGGATTCCACACAGAACATGCTTATGTCTCTCCTCAAAAGAGAGCTTGGGGTGTGAGCTGAGATGTGCCTTTTGAAGTGTAGATGTTTGCCATTAGGTGAGCTGGATGCTCCTGGGGTTTGTCATTCCTCCTGCTTAAAGCCTGACAGCCCCAGGCCACTCACTGAAGATCACTGGTTGTGCAGCCAGCAGTGGGGTAAAGAGCATCCACCAAATATTGCTGAAGTTAACAAATCAGGAATTTCAGGATTATTGATTCTTAATGATGACTGACAAGTCCCTGTTTAATTTTGTCAATTCAGTCCTGAAAGTTGTCAAAATTTATGTATGGCAGAATACTTGTTAATAGGACAAATTCTTGAAGACCTCTCTGGCTCACTAAAGGAAAATAGTTAAAACTCAGCAATGAAGCTCCCTGGCCTTCAGCTAGTTTGTTCAAAATAGTTGAGTACATTTACTTTCCAAACAGATGCCTGTCATTTCCCAGCATCTCCAGTTGCAGGAGGCCACGCAAACTTCATCTCAGAATTTAAACAATAAGGACAGATGACAAAAAAGCTGAGGTTACCCAGGCTTCACAGGCAAGGTGAGTCACTCAACATACTACACCTGGCATAATATAAACCCACTGCGCCTAAAGCCCTTCCCTGTCTCTGACCCTGCGTCAGCTCACTCAGCTGTAAGGTCTGATTTTTGACTGTTACAACACTGATTAGTTAAGACCTAGTTTTAACATAGGCTAATTTTAACAACTACCTTTAGGTCACTCACAACCAGATCCATTTTTTTCCCAGATTAAGTTTTCAGCAAGTGTACAAAGGTAAAGAAAGTGTGAGTATCTTGGATGTTTCTTCACTTATTATATGAGTTTCTTACATTATTACATGAGTCCTGGAATACGTACATTGAACAAAATCAATATACAGCCTCTTTTGTGATCACCTTTTAAACAATATAGAACAGCATTTGCCTTTGAAATTCATGTTTTGATCATGTTGGTCAGATGTGCCAGATGTACACAGGTGCAGGCAGTTTTGTATGCAATGCACAGAGATCTAGTCTTGCTCCATGCCACAGAAAAATAACTAAACAGAAATTAAGTCTGTCGAGTAAGAAACACCTCATTTTATCATGAAACCAAGCTGTGAAGCTGTCATGAAACTTTTTTTTGATAAGTATTCAGATCCCACCACTGGCACTAGAAAAGATGACTTCTTGGAGTGTAAGAAGCTCTTCCTTTATATTGTTTTGAACACTGTTCCCTTTCCAGGGTTGTCCTGTGGAAGATGATGCAACCTTTGAGGAAGATGAGAGCCAGGACTAGCAACTGCTGTCAGTGACAGAGAATAAGGCTTGAAACACCCTTGTGTGTGGTGCTCAAATGCCATCTCCAGACGTGCAACCCAAATGAAATGGATTTTGCAGTAAGAAAGGGGATTGCTTAAGCAGCCCCCCAAATAAACCTGATGTCATTTCCCAGTGTATTCCCAGATCCCCCAGATCAGACCTGAGAATCACAGGGGTTTTTCTCACAGCAGTACAATAACAGGAATTAAAGAAAATATGAAACCATATGGCCAAATTTCTAGTGCTCATTGCAGGGGCACTATTTTGATGTCACTGATGCTGTCTTGTAGTGATTTTTACCATTCTGTGTAGTCAATCATGTCACAGACCACTAGTTCATTTTTTTTTTCCAATCTGTGTGCTGTCTTCCTGTTTTTCGTGTTATATGATTTTGTCAACAAGTATCTCAGGCAGAAATGTCTCACTAGTTTTAAACCTGGGTTTCTTGGAGATCTACACAAATTGAAATGGCTGTGAGTGCCCATTTTCTCCCTGCTTGTGAAAGCCCCATTCCTCACCTGTGATCTGTTTCTACACCACCAGCAGCACATGTTCTTATGCCATTGATTTAAAAAGAAAGGAACAGGCAGTGAAGTTATGGCTGCAAATGACATTTCCCCTGTACTCAGCACAGGTGACATTTCCCCTGTACTCAGCACTTTGAATCCTCTGTTCAGTTTTGGACTCCTCATGACATTATTTACTAGGTGTTTTGGTTTTGGCTTGGGTTTTTTTGAAGGGTTTTTTGAGTTTTTTTGGGTTTTTTTTTTGGCAGAGGGGGGCATGTATTACTTTTGCATATTTTCATATTGATATTGCTCAATGTCCAAGTAACTTTTCATAGAACCATAGAAGCATTACAGTTGGATAAGATCTTTTAAGATCATTAAGTCCAACCATCAACCCAGCATCAGCAGCATGTTCACCATTAAACCATCTTTTTATTTTTCTTCCATGATCTTTTCTTTCTTTAAGACCTTCAAACATCTTCACGAAAGAATCAGGCTTGTCAACCCTCCATACTAACCATGTCATCAGCATCAAAACAGGGATCTGGGTTTCTTATAGGTCTCTTCCATCCTAGCAGTATCCTTACTACATTTATTTTAAAACTAAACACTCCTTGAGTTGAAAAATTGATGTGAATTATTTTTATATTTATTATATCTCCTTTCTCAAAAGGCCTACTGGGATCTCATGATCTAAACTGGAAATCCTTGGATGCAACCAGCAGACACCCAGCATCTCCTTTTAGAAAACTGAAATAGCATTTAGTACTTGGATGATTTCCCATGCAGATATCACTGTTATGACTGTAACAGAAAATTACATATATGGCAGAGCTAAGAGAGTGTGGGAGGGAGATGTTAGCATTTTCCATTGCTCCCACCAAGGAAACCAGCACCTCAAAAGCACAGTCTTTGTTTCTCATAAAAGCTGTTTTTAACTGTATCCAGGGAAATACATTATTTGATTTTCTAGCAGAAAATTAAGGTTTTGCTGCTGGTCCTTTGGCTCAGGGCAAATAAAATTAACAACTTTATGTCTTTAATGATCCATTGACTCAGCCAAGCTCAAGGCAGACAGCTGCTGGCATCAGAGCTGGCACCAGCAGTCCAGACTCCACAAAACCAGCACTGAAGCAGGAGCTGAAGGGAGCAGGAGCTGAAATACTTTTCCAGCCTTACTAGCTCCCATAGGAACCCACAGCAGGGAAAAGAAGGTCATAGCATGTATGGAAAACCTACAGTAATCATACTGAGAATGTCAATTATTTAATAGACATGGAGGTTTTTTGAGCTGCTCAATTTAGCATAATTTAATGTCAATCAATGAATCTATTGCCTGTAAATAAAATACATTAAAGAGCTACTATCAACTATCACTATTTGTGCTATGTCTTGCTACTGGCAATGTAAAAAATCCTTTTCTTGTGCAGTTTCTCTAAAGCTTACTTTAAATTTCAAAGCAATGTAACAAAATCTAATCTTGGATTCTCTCAAAAGTTTACATTTGCATATTTCTTACACTTACATATTGTGTTATCAAGTATAAAACATCCTGTTTTCTAACCATGATTTAATTTATGAAGATCAACGATAAACAATACTCTTGAGATTTTTCCTATGAAGATCTGTAGTCAAATATATCTTATTGACTGGATATAAGTAAATTGTGCAAAAGTTTTATTTGATAAATGAATATATCTTTTGATGTGAAGATAAAAATCCATAATCTGTTTATTCCATTAGACCAAGCCACTTTTAAAGGTGTGACATTTTTAAAAATATATAACCTTGCCAAAGTTGAATCTCAAAGTGTTTCAACTGGCTGTCTAAAAGATATCAGTCCTTTGCCAGCATAAACCTTTAGGCTGCTTGTTCTCATGACTGTCATGAGTTTAGCAAAATTCTCCCTTCACTTTAGTTTCCCAAGAAAAAAATTAAATCAGTTACTGTGAATGTGTGTTTATCCTAAGTATAATCTAGAATATACAAATATACACAGCAATGTAAAATCTCCACCTAGTGGTCTCTATTAATTCTGGTACACAGATTACACATCAGAAATGCCAATATATCAGCCTATTATTGCTGAGATGACTGGTGAGTTAAGCCATAAATAGAGACAAAATAACACTAAATAAACGGTATAATCTGCTTATTTTGATATTTATATTCATATTCAAAACTAAGTAATAAATTTAGGCCATTTTTTTAATAAATAGATAAAGGAAAGTCAGAATAAAAGAAGACTAACCCAGACATTAAGCTCCCTCCTGCAAAATTATTACAAAACACATGAATAAAACCCCTTTCTTTATTGTTTTTCAGGGGTGTTGGAGGCAATCACATTAATGCCTTAACTAATCTCACCTTCCTGGAATGTGGTGTGCCCACTGTACTGTAAGAAATAAGACGTATTCACAAAAGGGAACAAAACCCTTTTGAATAAGTGTAGCTCTCAGTCCTCAACATAGGATTTGTCTCAATGTATAAAGCCTCATCAGGGCAGCTGTGCTATTGTCAATCGTAATTCTTTACGATTAATTGCATTATTGTATGTGCAGTCACATGATGCTTTTTGGCAATTGTCACAATCACTTGTTTCAACAAAGTGAATAAGAAACAGGCCTACTGTATTATTTTTGCCTTGTGATAAGATCATGAGCACCAGGGTGCTTTTAAAACTCCACTAAATCCTGGGACTTGCAATCTGATCACGAAACAGAAACAATATAGTATGCCTGTATCTCAGCATACAGATATTTTCTCTTGTTGAATCCATTCCTCTTTCAGAATGGGCCTTCCCTTTGCTGGAAACCCAAGCAAAACAATAAAATGAAAAGAAAATAATTAAATATCTTGAGTAGGGTAACAGTTTTTATATATGTATATTCAGCTATCTCTCATATAACACACAGGACAAGAAAAGGAGGATCATGAACATGAATAGACATTCTACAGCTTAAGAAATGCAAAATGTTCACTGGTGTTATTGATGTTGGATCTTACCAGTGAGGAACAGGAACAGGGGCTGTATCAATCACAGTGAGAGAAAAAGCAAAACATGCTAAATTTGTGCATGTAACATTTTTGAGGATAAGAAATCCCAGAGTCTTTAATAACAAAACAAAACAAAAAAAAAATCTATATTTCTCTTTTGCTTTGCAATTTGCTTGTTTTAATTGAAACTAAGGAAAAATTTACTTAAACAACTACTTTAGTCTTGGTAGTTTTCTTTTGCAGTGACTACAGTAACACACCTTGCTGCAGCTTGAAAAAATAAACCAGGTCCTGTGTAATTTCTAAGAAAACTAAGGGAAAAGCACCAAGCAGTAATACTGAAACATGAAATTAACACTCAATAATACATTGAATCATTAGGTACGCACTCTAATACATATTTTATTTTACAGGTTTCTTCTTGGAAAGCAAATTCACTTGCTACCTGCAGATACATTTTTTGTCATTAAAAGATTTGGGGGAATTATGATCTTCCTAAAATCTCTTTTTAAATCACAGAGTGTGAGCTCTTCTGTGCCTCTTTGTGAGACTACAGCACCTTTGCTGCCAGAGGTGAGGCAGGAAGCTGTGCAGAATCAAAGGCAGGAGGACAGAAAGTGAGAAGGCAAGAGGGAGCTGCAGGCAGGCCTTAGGGGAGAGGGGAAATTTATTTCAAAATTTGGTGTGGTTTACAGCAGTCATAGTTGTATGGGCTGAAAAATAAGGCCTCCCCTTGTCTGGGTGACTGTCAGGATCCCTCCCTTCTGGGCATATGAGAGCCCAGCTTCACCATGGAGCCAATTAGGACATTTTCCATTTGCTTTGGCTCACACACGCTGAGGATACCCATGGTCACTGTGAAATCTGTAGGATTGCTAGGGCAGCATCTCTGTGCTTTGGAGGTGAACTCTCCCAGGAACTGTCTGGGGAACTGAGACACCTACTGTAAGATCTGAGACCTCCACTAACCCTGGGGATAAGTGTGCATGCATTAGGCTCATCTGCATACAAAGTAGTCGTGCTGCATCTGGGTTTTGGTTACCTCATTATCTGGCGTGATGTGCTTAGGCAGGAACATAAAACAGCTGAAGAAAACGTAGAAGCTGAAAAGGGAAGGGAAAGCTTGAAGGAGAGGGGGAGCTGTCAGTGACTGCAGTGACATGAGTGATTGAAACCAGCTGCTACTGGCTGTGGAAAGAGGGTGGAAGGAACTGATGTTATTTGTTGAAGACACTGATTTGCTGGCATAATGAAAATTCATTCACTAATACCGGTCTTCAGAGGTGAATCTACTTTGGGAGTTTAATTTTTTTTTTGCTTTGTTTTTCCTTGTTCTACCTATATTAAATGTGAAAGCTTCACATCTATGTAATTAGGCTTTGATTCATCTCACCTCTCTGCAATTATTAGGTTCATAAATTATAGAGAGACCCTCAGGCAACCAGGTTCCCAAATTAGATACCTCAGCTGAATTAGTTATGATGAATCAGAGCTGAAATGATCCATGTTTAGCAATTGCCAAACATCAGTGCCTGTACCAACTGGCTTCAAAGTGACTTATGGATAAAATCAGAGAAAGGAAGTATTGGATGAACTGAAGTGATAATAAAAGCTAATTTTGCTGCTATTAAAATTTTAAGATAGCATGCTTCCTCACCTATATGGAGAAAATCTCAGTACTTACAGTACCTAAAGGTGGCGTATTGAAAGGGATGGGAGGAATACTAAGGGTAAAACTGACTGCTTTTGCTCTCTCAAAGGGACCTCTCCAGCAACATGATTATAGACTCACCATGTTATTTGTTTAAAGACATGAAGTATTTACAAAAGCTGTGAGTTATAAATGAGAATCCTGCCTGAATGTGAAAATGTAGTAATTTACCCTTTTTCCTGAAATAAGTATTTTTTGTAAGTAAAACCTGAAACATTTACTACCATATTACATTAAATTAAATCTTTTTTTCCCATGAGAAATACTAATCAATTACTAAAGGTGTGTGAAGTATTGATTGCCATTCTGTAAGATGCTGAATGAACTCCTAATTTCTCTTCCTTCAACACACTAAGGTGGCAGGCTAGAATACAAAATTACAGTTATACAGTTCACTCAGTTTTACTTCTATTCACGAATTATAAGACTAGGAGCAAGCAAAACACATAAATTAAGAACAAATTACACAAGTACCGACAGGGCACTGGGGCACACAAGGACATCAATAAACGGTGACAAATAATTTGGAATATCTATAAAATCTTTTTCAGGGTAGTTTATAAAACATTCACTTCTTGAGGCTGAGGATTCAGCCATATTTTGGTTTTTAACCAAGCATTTTAAACAAAGCTTGAATTCTTAAGATTTATTGTTTCCTCTTTAATTTGCAAAGAAACACCCTCATTTAAAAGTCTATCTCATAATTTAATTGGATTAAAGGCTGAAAAAGAAGCCTAAACCATCTTTTTTAAAAATGTCACTCTGCCGTATGGCTTTTTCTTAAAAAGCTGTCCAAAAGAATAACTAAATGCTATTTTTAAATTCACACTATTTTTTTTCTTAAGGAAAAGGAAAAGATCCTGAATTAATCTGAATGATTAATCTGAACAGCTTTTCTGCAACTCACTGTTTGGTGTTTTTCTCTTCTGCTACCCAGTAAAAGCACTGTGAGGAAGCCAACACAGGGCACTTCCTGCAGACCCCTCTGTGTGCCCAAGGACAGCCAGCAATCCATGTGTCCTTACAGCAAGGGCAAAAGAGGTCAGGTGTTTAGTGCTTTTGACATCCCTACACCATTCCAGGAAATCTTTGGTCTCTCATGGCTCCCATGTCATGTCTACCTGCCCACATGGATGTCTCAGTTACCACAGGACATGCCAGAAAATTCCTGATGGAGTGTTAGTCTGGAGAGCCACACAGCAACCCAAAAGGTAGTCCAGGATGGATAAGCAAGCCTTTCTACAGATCCCTGTGGCTGTGCTCACCTCTCCCTGATCCAGCTGCCCATGGACAGGAGTCTGGTGCCATTGGAGATGCCTGTAGGTATCCACACCTCTGGACTTTCCCCTGCTAATCCATAAGACTTGCAGGTTTTGTGTCTTATCAGACAGTTCTATATGGACACCTCAAATGGGTGTTTCCAGGACACATAAATTATTTTTTGATGGATAACTGAGTCAATTGTGCAGCAACTGGGCCAGAATTAGTTCCTTTTAGATTCTTTGTGAAGTTGCCTTACAGCTCTCAGTTTCATTATTAGTCAGAGAATTAAATACATCAAATATCAGTATTCTAGTCCATAAGCCAACACAGGAACAAGGCAGCAATCATAAGAGAGGACATTGTTTTAAACCATAGGGGGAGACGTGCTCTGCTGCCATACAAACTTCAACCAGTGAGGGAAAGTGTAGCTATTTCAATCTGAGAGCACATTAATGTGACAGATTTGGTACTGCCAATGTAATAGTACCACCTGCCTGCCTGTCAAAATGATTGCCTGATCTACATTTCCAGGCGAGAACATGCAGCACAGAAACAAAGAATGTAAGACAGACATAATGTCACCCCTGAAATCTAACTGGGCTAGAATTAACCAGAACAAAGTAATTCAGTAATCATTCATTTTTTCCAGAAGAACTGCTGACAGGATGACAGGCATTTCATTTCTTGGGATAGATAGTACATAATAAAATAAAATAAAAAAGTTTAAAGTTAAAAATCTTGGGAAGGGAAATGTCTGTTGGCTCAGGTCAGGAAAAAAGCCAAACCAAATCCTCAATTAAAATTTTAAATTCTTGTCTGAAAGAATTTCCCGCGTCTTTCTAGAAGTGAAACAGACAACAGAGCAGAGAATAGCTGAGGCAGGAACATCTGCTAAGTTCTGTGGAAATACAGGAATCTCTGATCCTGGATTAGGTATCAAAGGGATGTCTGCCCTAGCATCAAGGCCCCTGAGTTTATAACTCAGGATTTCATCTTTTCCTATAACAGACATGAACACTCTGCTGTCTTATTCATAGAATTGTAGGATGGTTTGGGATGGAAAGAAACTTTAAAACTCATCTAGTCCAATCCCTGCAATAAGCAGGGACATCTTCAACTAGATCAGCTTGTTCAGAGTGCTTTCCAGCCCGACCTTGAATGTTTCCAGGGATGGGCCATCAACCACATCTCGGAGCAGCCTTGATACAGCCACAGCAATAACATTGTATTGGTTGTAAGTCCTGGATAGAAGCTCCACACAAATTGTCACATCTGCCAAGAGGATCCCCACAGTTCTATCTCTGATACTCTTCAGAAATGCAGAAATCATTGTTTTTCTCCTTTCATCAAAGTAATTTCAAAGTGACACAATCCAAGTTGCCTTTTATCCAAGTGGATCACCTGTCTTGGTTATTTTTCTCTTTGGTTCAGTTGTGATGTTTCCCTTTTCTAAAACATGATCAAAGGATTTTTTTACATACTCTCTTGCCATTGCTGTGAACCAATGTCAAGTTATACCAACTGAATCATATGAATATCATGGGGTTTGTTTTTCATGTTCCTACAGCCTCATCGAGAGGAATTTAGTTCCTGCCACTCTTCCAATAATTGACACACCTTTCCATGAAATATCATCTGTGCAGCTATTGTACCAAATCCCTTGAAATGCTATTGTCTAGCATAAGAGGTGAAATTTATACAATGCAGTCCAGATATGCCAGTATCTGCACTGAGTGTCTCCTGCAATGGACTCACAGGCTTCTGTCACCATTTTTTTTCTCTGTCAGGTCGCTACCCTTGGCTTTGAGTATGCCAGCAGTTTCTCCTCCATTTTAGATCACAGCTAACCAAATAAACTGTTTCCATGGCCTCTTTTTTTTTTTTTTTTTCAATATAGACAAATTATGCAAAAGATTGAAGCTCTGTCACTGTTTCTGACCTTTCTGAGTTTGCTAATCCTCCAGCACATGCACTCCTGACACTGAATTTGCAGACTGAAGATCTAGTGGGATGCTGCAGAATGAAGCTCAGCTTTCAGACACTTCAGGAAATGCTTACTGAATATACTCAGTACACAAAATGCTCTTTCAGAGCAGCATCACCATTAGGTTTTTTATAAAGCTGAACACTTTTAAGGCTCTCAGTGCCAGTGCTGGTTTTGCTTACATGTTTGTAATGTTATACAAACCTTGCTTTCTTGTCATATGTCTTCCTCTCTTCTGATTCTGATAGCAGAAGCTGCCTTTTATCTCTGCCTGTTCTGGGCTTATTCGTGCTTTCTGTTCTGACTCCTTTGTCAGAAGGCCCTCTGGCCAAGGTTTATAACAATAAGATTTTAAATCACACTGCTGTGAGCAGCTGAGCATAGCACCCAGGGAAAGAGACAAAATCCTGTGCAGTCACTTCTTGTGCTTCCCTTAATGGATATCACATCCTTTCAGAATGGCATAACCACAAAGAAAGTTCAGGCTAAATGTACCTCCCTGCAACACAGTCTTCCAGCAAAAAGCTCAGTGTGATAAAAAAAAATCATAGGATTATTCCTACCGAATATAGTGAGGAATTTTTCCTGAAGTTAGTTTCTTTAAGACCTATCATCTAAGAAAAGTCTTGTTTGCATAATTAAAAAATTTTAAACTACAAAATCCCCCATTTCATATACTCCATTTACAGATCATGACATTTACATATTTTACAGTTACCTGGAAATGACTGAGCTTCTAGGTGCAAATGGAAGAATTTTTCAATCTAGGAGGAACCTTTTGTACATGTATTTATTTTGCATGCAAAATAAAAGGAGTTAATTAAGGAGATGGGAAGCCTATATATAAATGTCCTAAACCATCCCAGGGTGTTTCTTTTCCACATTAATTTCTGAAAAAATAGACAAAATATTTCACTGTTTTACACAGATATTCATTATGTTCCCTCATTTCTACATCATATCACATTACTTTTTTCTTTTTTTTTCTGGCTGAAGTGGAATAAAAAACATGTTTGCTTGCCTGGGAGTCACTGTAGCCTTAAGCTTAGCAAGCAGAAGTATAATACTTCATTCATATGTTCCCAAAAGTGGGAAGTGAGTTAAGAAACAGAAAAGTGAGTATATTTTTGGACAGGAATAAAAACCATCCATATTCACAGGGAAGATAGGATGTATGCTGAATAGACATCTTACTTATCTGCCATAAAGCATGTTCCTTTCCTCCACAATATGTCACAGCTACAGGCCAGAAACACCAGGTGACTCTGAACTACAAATCCTGAGCTGTGGTAAAGGGCTTTGTGAGTGTCACACTTTCACAATTCAAGACAGCCGGGATAAATATTCAAACACTTCTTGCCTCTCTAAATAGTTGAATTGTCCTTCTTGATGAGAAATCTTTAGGCTCAACTTTACCTTCTGATTTTTGTCTTTTAGACAAAAATCAGAATAAATCTAAAATATTTATATTTGCTTATTCTATTCCATGAATGTAAACATCTTCTTCAATTGACTTTTTCAAGCACCTTCTTCCTTACTTTATTGCTAAAGCACTCATGCTATCCTCCACTCTTTCCTACCTCTTGAAAAATAAAACTCACATCAGCTACTCTCCACTTACCAGCAGATGGTGAATACAACCAGTAAGACCACACAAAAAGTTTGTGAAAACAAAAACATATGCCAGCTCTGACTACTGCATATTAGAGTGACCTGAAGGAAACCACTGGTGACTGTGGCCACTACCAGCAGGATTGTTACAGGGACTGAAAGGACATGAGCTGCCACCAAATGCTCAAGTGAAACCTCCTTTAATATCTCAAAACATGCCCCTTATACACACTAGGAACTCTTTTCTTAAAATTTCATCTCTGGCTGCTGTATATCCCTTCCAACTGAAGCAATCTCTTCTAGTCTAGTCTAGTCTATCTCCTTTTTATTTTTTGCACAGGAACTAATAAGTGCTTCTGTAATTTTTGAATGGTGTATTTCAAAATGTGATATTTCCAAATGATTGCACCATATCCTGCCCAGCAGTTGTTCCCAAATAAAGAGTAATGGAGCCAATAGAAATGGGGGTCCAAATTCATATTTGCTGTGGCTAAATCCTACTTCCTTGCAGGCTTATGGTGCAATACTGTGACACTGTTGTTGGGCAATTAACCCCTTAAAGTATATGAAACCTATTATTACTTCCCCTCTCTTTGTTCAAATTAGTCAAACCTGTAAACGCTGCTCTCTGACTGCTTCTTAACTTCACACAGGAAAGATTTTACCTTGCATGACTTCTGGGGTTTACAGATGTCTATGAAATTGTCACTTTGCTCTCTCTTTATAGTCAATGAGTTGTACAATTTACCTAATTCTGAAGAAGACATCATAAGCAGGCCTAGTGAGTCATGTCCCAAAATCATCTGTTGACTACATCAGCTATAAAGACAGACAATGCATGACTGGCTCAGATCTTCAGCTTTGCAAATGACCAAAGACAGGTAAAATTAATTCATTGCTTATAGATATGAAGAGCTGAATCCAAGGCAAGACATCAAGGTCCTCTGTGTATTTATTATACAGCGCCATGTATATATTGTATGGTGCCATAGGCCTGAGATCCTTCCAGCTTGTTCCTGCCTGGAATGCTGCCACTGCAGTATCTCCAACCTGAGGAGTGCCCAGACACTGTTGCAGCTCTCTCCAGGTCTGGCTGCCTGTATGCCAAATGTTGCAGTGATTCAATATGCTGCTGGCCAGAGCCAGGGAGCTTGACCCCAGATCATTGCATGTCCACAGAAGAGCTATTTGGCAACACTTCTACTCTTATATCCTGACACCAATTTTCACTCTCTCATTTGAAATAAGGAGGTTTGTAGCCCTATAACAAATGAATTCTGATGCCACAAACACAGGTTTAAATTATTTTTGAGTGCTATCCCAGGTTTAGCTAAACATGTAAGTATATTATTGATAGAGTATTTCATTGCTATTTTTCAGTAAACTATAAAATCTATTTCTTAAATAGGTGCTAAGATTGTCTAATAGGAGTATATTTTTTGTTTGTATTTTGATATTAAATACTGTGGACAGCATAAAAATGAAATTGTAGATGAAGAGTTTACCATGCTATATCACGGGGCTCATAGCATGCTATCAACAGAAGTATTAATCCTGTTATTGACATATTTGACACTGGATATGTATTTTATGTTTGTCTTTCCCTTCAGTAAAATCTATCCTGGAAAGCAGCAGACAGCAGTAATTCTTATATCTGTATGAACTGATGGATTGTTTGTTTCAAACTGTATTTCTAAGGAAGAGTCTGTTTTTAGGTTGTGGTGGGCTGACCCTGGCACACATCAAAGCTGCTTTATCACTATCACCCTTCTCAGCTGGGCAGGGTGACGCCAAACAGCCATTACAGTCATGGGCAAAACAGGTTTGATTTGGGGAAATTACCTGAATTTATTGCAAATCAAACCAGAGAGAAGTAAACCCAAATCTTAAAAACACCCTTCCCTGACCCCTCCTTTCCAGGCTCAACTTTACCCCTAATTTTCTCTCCCTCCTCCTCCCCTCAGGGGGGCAGAGAACAGAGGCTGTGCTCAGTTCATCACACGTTGTCTAACTGCTCCTTCCTCCTCAGGGTGAGGACTCCTCACACTCCTCCTCTGCTCCTGCATGTGGTTCCTCCCACAGAAGGCAGTCTTCCATGGGTCCTTCCCATGGTCTGCAGTTCTGCACAAATTGCTCCAGCATGGATCCCTTCCATGCAGTGCAATCCTCCAGGAACAGGCTGCTCCAGTGTTCCTGTGAGATCACAAGTCCTGCCAGCAAAACCTGCTTCAGCATGGGCTCTTCTCTCCACAAGGTCACAGGTCTCTGCTAAGAGCCCACTCCAATATGGGCTTTCCACACGATCACAGTCTCCTTTGGGCATCCACCTGCTGTGGAGTGAGATCTCCCAGAGGTTGCAATGGATATCTACTCCACAATGGAACTTCATGGGCTACAGGGGTCAGTTGCTTCAACATGGGCTGCAAAGGAATCTGTTCTGGGATCTGGAGCACTTCTTCCCCCTCCTTTTTCACTGACCTTGGTGTCTGCAGGGCTCTTTTGCATATTTTAATTCTTCTCTCTGCTGTTGTTCTTCCATTTTTCCCCCCGCTCCTTAAATACTGTTATCCCAGGGTTGCTACCACTGTCGCTGATGGGTTCACCTTTGACGAGTGTTGGGTCCACCCTGGAGTTGGCTGGTATTGGCTCTGTCAGACGTGGAGGAAGCTTCTGGCAGCTTCTCACACAAGACATCCCTGCAGGCCCCCCCACTGCTAAATCCTTGCCAGACAAACTCAAGACACAGGTGCTGGGATCTTGATGTAAATGGCTCTTTCAATGGCTCTCAGCTACTTGTTGCAGTTCTCCACGCCATGGTGTTGCCACTTGGTGAACATTAAAAGCCTTGCTCTGAAACACAGCACAATGTGATTAAAATCTCAGTTGTACAGCTGTACAGCTTGTGCTGCACATATTCTTCCATCAGTACTTTGTGACAGATATTAACACAGAACCAAGGACACCAGTCTGAAACAAAAGCACGCCTCAATCAGTTTGTCACAATGCTGGGGAATATGTTGGTTTTTCCATACTACGGGAGAGATCTGCAGATCTTCTGCTTCAGGTCTACTGCAGCATTTCTAGTCAGGAGACCAGATCTCTGTGGAATCATGAGCCCACCCATGCTGTGCATTAATTGTGTTTCTATAGTAACTTCTTACAACTTATTCACATCTTGCTGTGTAACAGATGGGAACACGTGATATATTATATATAAGCAGGCTGTGTGACAGCAGACAATATTGAGGAGCTGTTTCTAACATAAAATTGGTATCTATATACTACAGACATATTAAAATTGCAACAAAATAATGGAAAAGAATGAAAAATAAAAGTGGTTGGAAGAAAGGGAAGAGAGGAAAGAGTATTTCATGCACTTTGTTCTGAATGTTCTTTCCCCACAGGTGTGACCTGGCTAGCCTCCATCATCATTGTGTTTTCATAGGTTAGCGTGTTTTATTTTGCTCCATTCACAAAAAAACCCCTTCAGGCATCAGAGTTAAGGAATCGCATACACAGGAATGTTGTGGTTGACAATCAATATTTTTTTCAATAGTATTCACTGATGCCATCTGCTGGAATCCTGCATTTGTCATTGAAATGCTCTCTTCATTCTAGGTGGAAATTCCAAATAATGCTGTGTGTATGTGACATCCTTTGCTGAAGATTCAATTTAAACCAAATCATTTCTGCCAGAGGAATTCAAGTTAACCAGTGGTGAAGAGTAAGTATTGCTCAAAATATTTGACCTTTTCTACATTCAGAAATTGACAAAACCAGCAAATATGTATCTACTATTCATCCCCCTCCCTCAGAGAATCAGTTTATCTAATCTTCATATAATATATATATAGATTAAGGAAAAGGATCTTTGTCTCATTTGGTCTGTACCACCTATTTCAAGACACATGTTTGTGGTGAGGTGTTTCTCCAAGGGCTGGAAGTCCTTGGTGGGAGAAAGCCAGAACAGTCTATGCAATGTGCAAATCTATATTAATCTTGTAGGATTTAAGTAACATATGATCTCTGCAGAGAGGTGAATGTCTCTTTGTGCATATAAAGTCACTACTCAGGACTGCAAGACATGAGCAGTGTTATTGCTATATTTTAAGGCACTAAAAGTCAAGTGAAACTTCCTGTGTAAGCAACAGAGCCCAGACTGAAATACGAATTAAATAATGAAGCTCTCAGAACGACCCTTGAAAGCAGTCAATTCAGTTTTCATTGCAGCAGGTTTTATGAAGCATAGGCATCCAGGCAGCATGGGCAAGCACATGCTTATGGGGAGTATTTATGGCACTGAGGCACTTGTAAGGAAGAACAAGGCCCTGTTCTTACCTCTGTTTTCATAACCACCTTAGCCATATATTGACTTTATTGCATATGAGTTGCTGACCTGTTATAACCAGAAGAATCAAGCTCTTAGAGAGAGAATAAAGCAAAACTTTCAGCAAACTTTTGTTTTAATATTTCATAAAGATCAGAAGCTCTAGTTCATAAATCGTTCTGAAGTGTCATCAAAGGGGTTTGGAACAATAAGGAAGATCCAGAAATGGAGAAAAAACAAGTGTGTCGGAAAATCAGGAGAAGCTTGAAGAGTTAACATTTTAGAGCTGAGATGGTGGTACTGAGTGTGTTCTTCAGGCCCACCCACACTCCAAAATATGATGGATATATTAGAACCACCACAGAAGCAGGAAGTGAATAATAAGGTCATTTTACTCTGGCAATGAGCCCAACTATGAAGTTTTGAATCTTCACAGCACAGACTTCAGCATGGGATTCTGCCTCAAGGTATCTATATTTCCATTTAGGTACCAGAACATTCTCAGATAGCGACACGGTTGACCTACTTCCCAGTACTGACCAACTCACTGGGCTCCTTAATTCAGTAGACACTGTCCTGCTTGTCCTGCAAAGTCCCTGGAGCCTCCTGGGTTCAGCATGTGCCTGGTGATAGCAGAGCAGGAGTCCAGGGGCAGAGGAGCTAGAGCAGCTTGATGGTTTGTATCAGTTGTTTCTCTGTGTCTGTGCAGGTGAATTTGGGTTTGGCTGCTGTAGGTGTTATAGGAAATGTCCTACTTCACACACACCAGGACTTCGGATACAACCACGCTAGCACAAGGATGGAAATGCCAGGGGAGGAGCAAAGCAGTCCCGCTGTTGGTACTGCAGAAGGGGTGGTGACATACTGGGGCAAAAGTTGAAGGCCAGCACCCCAGTGAGGCTGCTGTGCCACCTAAAATATGTGTTGTCTCTGCAAACAGATGTGCAGGCAGCTGGCCATCATCCAGACTTCACGCGCCTGCCTTGAAGAGAATTTCCTCCCGCGCAGCCTCTCCTGACATACAAAATGCTGCACCTCAGTAGCAAACCATGTGCATTGCACTGGCTAAATAGTGGGGATAGGATGGAAAACTGGTCTTGACTACTCCACTCTAGGCACTTCCCTAGGATAATGTAGACACAGTCTGCCATGTTTTCTTCTCCTTGACAAAATTGTCACTTAAAACTTACTTTCTCTTGAACTTCAGGATAAAGTAGAAATTGATCTTTATCCAGCCTTGTCTCCACCCACAGATTTGTTTTATAAAGACAAATTTGTTTTATAAAGAAGGACACTTTTCCACATTAATTTTCAATCTGTTCCAACAGATTAATATTTAAAGTATGCCATTTATTAAAACAAACAAATTAATTCAAATTTGTATTTTTGGGGTTTTCATGTGTAGTAACAGAAATGCCTATGACTATGATAGAAGAAAAAAGCGATGCTTTTTCTGACTAAAGTATCTCAAACATCAAAGTGTCACGGTACATTCTTAAAAGCTATTTGATCTTTTCAAAACGGCTATTTTTTTTTCTTTAATTTGCACACCCTTATGGCCCTGTCCTCCTCTGATAAGTTGCAAAAAATTAAAGACAGATTGTTAAAAAGTAATGAAGGAGAAATTATGCAAAGAATAGAGATTACAGAATCACAGGACCAAAGAGAAATTGAGGTTGGAAGGCATCTCTGGAGATCAAAATATGAACTCAAGCTGGATCAACTGGCAGGTCTTCCAGGATCATGTCCATTTTGGTTTTGGGTATCTTTCAAGAATGAAGATGCCAAAACATCTCTCGGCTGCCTCTTCCAGTGTTTGACAACCATACAGTAAAGAAATTTTATTTTGTTTACACTTAAACAGAATTTCTTGTATTTAAATTTGTGCCCATGGTCTCCTGTCCTGGCATCAGGCATGACAGAGAAAAATCTGTCTCTCTTCTTTGATCCTCCCCAACAGGAATTGAAACACATTGTTAAGATCCTCACTGAGCTTTCTCTTCTCCAGGATGAGCTGTCCCAGCTCTCTCATCCTCCTCCTGCGTGTGAGTTGCTTCATGGACATCTTCCTTAGTCACACCTCAGCATGTTCATCTCTCCTCTGCTGGGGAGCCCTGATATGGACCCAGCACTCCAGATGTGCCTCTCCAGGGCTGCAGAGACAAATGATCACTTCTCATGACCTTGTGGAAACACTCTTCCTACCTCAGCCCAGGAAGCTTTGCTATTTTTTACTGCAAAGGCACGTTGCTGGCTGTGAATCTATTAGCTCTCCACAAGGACTCTCAACTCCTTCAGAGCTGCCTTCCAGCTGGTGGGTCCCCAGTGTGTACTGGTACACGGGAGGATTCCTCCACAGAGGAAGGGACTGGCCTTTTCCTTCACTGAACCATGCAAAGTCCTTGTTAGTCCATCTCTCCAGCCTGTTAAAGACCCCCTGAATGGCAACACAACCAACTGGTGCATCAAACCCTCCTCACTGTTTTGTATCTTCTGCAAACTCTGTCCCATTGACCAGGTCATTGTTGAAAACACTAGACAGTGCTGGATCCAGTACCAACTCCTGGATTACTTCACTAATGACTGGCCTCCAAGCTGGCTTGTTTGCCTCTCAACCTCTGAGGAGCTCAGTTTTAAGTCCACATTACTGTTCATTTATCTAGCTCATATTTAATCAGATTTTCTATGGGACTTTTAGGAGACAGTGTCTAAAGACTTTCTTATGTTGAGCTACACAGCATTCACTGCTCACCCTTCACCCACCAGGCAGTCAAGTCATTCAAGAAGGCTATCAAGTTAAAAACATGCTGACTGCTCCCAGTCATCTATTTGTCCTTTATGTTTGGAAATGGTTTACAGGACTATTTGCTCTGTCACCTTTCCAAGTACCAAGGTAAAGCTGACTGATCTGAGGTTCCCCAGATTCTCTTTCTTGACCTTCTGATCATCGGAAGCGACATTTTCTTTTTTCAGTCTCAGAAATGTCCCCTTATTTGACACAGCAAAGTTTCTTAGCATATAAAATATCTGGGGAGTTGAAAAGATTTGTGGGGCTTTTTTTGCCTCTAATGTCTGTAATTCTTTATAATTATTTCCATGGCTATTTGCTTAATTTTGAATTAAAATAAAAGAAAAGAAGATCAGAACAAACAGCTGTGCCTGGACAAATATTGTTCAGATAATTGCCCACCATAAAGAACTAAAAGGAGAATTTCTTTTGTGCTGTGCTAAACATTTTTACTCTGTTGTTACTGGGATCTGTTTAACAAGCAAATGTAAAAAACCCTAAAGTTAGCTTTACAACATAATTTTTGACAGAACACAATGATGAATAAAATAATTTCTTGTCCCTCAGAGCTAGTATGTAATCAATGACAAACGAAACACAGGGGCAGGAACTGAAGGTGAACACTGAAAATCCCAAGTGCAGTTCAATTGTCTGCAATGCAGGGAAGTTTTTTAAGGTCATTATCAGCCTGATAGCAGCAGAGAACATTCCCTTGTACCTTTTATCAGCGAACAACTGAGCAACAAACAATGCAGCCTTAGAAATCCTAACAGGAGATAATCTAACTCAGAGACAGATCTTTCGAAAGGTAATCTTCTCTTATGTTATCTTCCTACTTGAAATACAAGATAAAAAGGATCAGACAGGACTGGCTGCAATGATACAGAGGATGATGTATTTTCAAACAGGGACTTTCGAACTGTTGCAGAAATCCATATTATTCAGCATTTTCAATATTTAGTGTTTTACAAGAAGTATGTGCCCTTAGGATAGTTCTAAAATACTGTGCATTATTCATTGTTTGTCCAGGATAAAAACACTTGTTTTTTCTAGTCTGAACAAAGGTTGTTCAGGAAGCACACTGTAATATCAACAAAGGTAATCTCAGGTCAGCACATGAATAATGGAACAGAAAGTAAAGTTAGACACCTTCCTATCTGCATAAATCTAAAAAAAGTACTTCAGTATGATAGATGGTGGTGATGGTAGACTGAATGTAGAACTGTCTCTGCATTCAAACACATAGATGCCTTACATTATTTATCAAAAGAGAGACTTTTAATTCCCAAAACAAGGCTGCACCAAAACATATTCATGGCTTAGGCTGCTCTCTATTATCCTACTCATTAGAAATCGATAATATCAACACTTTCTGAAAGGTCAAACAAGATGATTTCTTCATTGGTGTGAGTAGTATTTCAGTGTTACTTGTTCTGCAGCCTAAAAATGTATCACAAAATACCCATCACATCTAAGATAAAATGCTGCAATGCTGGTTGAAAATTATTTTTAATTGCCTAAAAGCATTAAAATGCCTTTGTTTATAATTTGAAACTCATTAATAAAAGCAAAGGTGAAAGTAGTGCAAGTATTTCCTACAAGACACCCTTCCCTCCTTGAAAAAGCTAGGACCCCCAGAAATGTTCTGGGAATTTTCTCTGCACTGTAACCCAGAGTTTTAGGGATTGCAACCAGCCCTACACTTCCTGAAGCACAGTGTAATTGTAATGCCTGTAATGGTATTATTTTATAACCTCACTGCAAGTCAAGACAGAAAACTAAAAAGTTCAACATGAAAAAGAAAGATGCTCTACTCTTTCAAGGTTAAACATTTTTTTCAATGCTCCCTGCCATTTGCTGTCTTCTCTCCATCTGTGTTTTATTCCTGTATTATTTTTCAGCTCTGTTCCATGTGCACTGATAATAACATCGTGTAACTGACTGAAATGATGCCTTTCAGAAGCTGACATTTCAGTTACTTTTGCTTTGTTTCTGCTACCACACAGAGAAAGTGGCAAGGGAATGACAATGGAGGAATTGGAGAGTAAATAATCTCGTTTGTAAAGGTTCACCAAGCAGCACAGCACAAAGGAATTAACAAAATGTTCATGGCAGCTCTTTAGCTCTTTAATCACTTCTCTAACATGTGGGAGACTTTCACTGCAAGGGAAAAGGTATCTCAAGAGAGGAGTTCACTTTTACTAGAGATATTTTTGCCCTTATTGACAGCACTATTAAAGGTAACAGCTGTCCTTGGATTTTATTTCCACTTAACAGTTAATGTCTCTTACACACTCCCGGAGCCCACACCTCTGTTACAAGAGCCTCCACATTGAGTGCCTGGAGCAAATCTACCATATACTCCTTCAGAGACCCTTTGGCACTTAAAAAATGCCCCCAGGGTTTGTGGCATCAATTACAAGTCACTGCTGACCTTGGTCCTAACTCATATTTTCCCCATCACATCCTGTGATGCTCTCATAAAATTCCAGGTAACGAGCTGCTCCTGCTGCAGTCTCTCAGCATCCACAATGACCCTGGTGGTGCCTGTGTGACAACACCCATGAAACTGAGAAAAGAAAGAGAGAAGATCTGGGTGCTCCAAACAGCTCCAGGCCCTGGACAAAGCACCATCTGTCATTCTTCAGTGACAGATGCATAGAACAACCAAGGAATCATGCCACCAAAACTGACACCAGCCACAATTTTAGGATCCGGCATTTTTCCATGCTTTGGGAGCATGGCTAAGGGTTATCCAAGCCCTACTAGGCAGGGAATTTATTTGCTATGGAAGTGGCATAAGCAATAAAACAAGACTTCAGACACAGCCTGTAAAGCTTTAATGTTTTTACATCAATCAGCAGCAGCTGGCAGAACAAGAAGGAGAGTTCACACTGTACCTATTCAAAGGGAAGCAGAGCTGTGACCACAGTGTGACATCCCTGTGGACCTCCAGGGTTCAAGGTAGCTCTGCTACATCTGATCCCTCCCCACATGACTCTGCTGCCCAGAAAAGATCCAGCTACACAGGAACTTCTTGCTGTCTTGCTTTTCAACACAAACAGTATTAAACTTAAATCATTGGAGGCATTTGAGCTAAGAAAAAAATCAAGAGATGAGAGGAAACTAATTTTTTTTTTTAATGGCATATATAGATGAAACTATACACAATTTGAATGCAAAAGAGTTATTGAATGCTGCACTTATCAGTATTTATTGTGATGGGGAAAAGCATTAATGCCATAAATCTTAAAAATCACCCATATATAGCCACTCAGAATCCAACTCTTTTTTCACTCTGACAACCACTGAGAGGATTACATCAGAGTAAAGTGCTCTTTGCCACATCAGACAAATGTTCTCTGACGTTTTGGTTACAAAACACTTATTAAAAGGGAAGGAGTCACTCAGCTTCACTTTTCAATGCTAGGTGATCCTTGATGAGATAGTTTCCCAGATGTATAGGATGAAGTAGGCACTCTGAGACCATGAAATTAAAAAGGGACACAGACCCAAAAGTGTGGCTTGTGATGGCAAAAGTGTTTAACTGAAACATCTTTCACATTTCTGCTACCATTTCCCCTCTATGAATCAGTTCGGCGCCTTGGATAAGAAAGCAGACAAATAGAGAAACATCCTCGTATTGCTGACTAGTGTAAAAGTGGCCCTCAGCTCTCTAAAATCAGCTCCACTGAACATGAGAGAAATACTGTCCCAGAACAGAAATATCCAAAAAGAGCTGAGATCATACATGACTGAACGAGTCCCTAGTGCTTGATCTTTTAGTACCACTTGTTTAAACCAGTTTTGAGCAAGTAGAGAGGATGGTAAACAACATGGTGCTAATCAACAGCATACAAAGCATGAAAAATATATGAGACATATTTAATATGAAAATACTAAAAAAATAATTTCATCCTTCCTACTTATTACTCTTCACCTGTATATCTGAAAGCCATTAAAAATGACTTTTTTAACATAATTTTTTTTTTTAATTCGAACATTCATTTATTATATCACAGTTAAAATCAGTATTCAAAGCAAAATTTGCAAATTTCTAGCTTGGGTGGCCAGGCTCGGCCAGGGCGAGTGGCCGCAAACAGAGGCCATTTTCCAGGAGAAAAAGAAGTCATTTCCCCAGGGTCTGGGCTTCAGATGAAAGCTGGCCTTGGGGCTCTAAGGACTTGCATTGGCCTAGTTTCTGACCACTTTCCTTTTGGAGAAATCCAGCAAAATTTGCAAATTTCTAGCTTGGGTGGCCAGGCTCGGCCCAGGCGAGTGGCCGCAAACAGAGGCCATTTTCCACGGGAAAAAGAAGTATTCTTTGGAAAAATGATCTGTTTGAAAGAAAATACTTATTGTAGTATATATTTTTTATCAGTATTCATATTATATTTTTTACTGAAGACACAGCTACCAGAACCTTCTAAGAGGCAATTTTTACCTATGCACACTTATGAGTTTTTAGGTTTGTATTTTCTGTCAATGGTCCTAAAAACTTTTACAGCTATAATGAGGTTTTCATTGCATAAGAAAACAGAGCCTTTGATAATAGCTGGGTTTAATTTAGGATGTGACACACCAAGCACTTACATGAAATGAGCACAAGCAACAGAGAGCAGGAGATTATTATAGTCCTGTGGAATGTATGGTAACTTCTGGTACAGAACTAATGACATCAGAAGGACAGCCTAGAAAGTTCTGCTGCACATCCGGGTCTTAAGAAGAAGTGGGAATTTCTGACAATTTCTAAAGAAGCATATGCACTCCTGCCCATCTTTATCTGTTCATAAAAGTTAAAACAGTGCTTGCTGATTTTTACTGCCTCATCCTTGCAGTTACAATCATCAGTTTACACTTAGTAAAGGTGAGATTCACTGCTTTCTGTTTGATACTGAAATGTATGGTATAAGGAGGTAAACCCTTTGCACTAGAGGGATGTAGAGGAACAGCAGGCAGGACGTCATAGCAGGTTGTAGAACCGATTTTCACCCAGATAAATGAGAAACAAAAGCTACAAGAGCTGCTGAAGCAGACTGTATTAGACCTTCACCATCCTTCCAGCCCAGAGGACTCCCAAGTTCAAAGGAAAATCTGGTGATCTGGTGCTCTGTGCTACAGCTCACCATGAGAGAGGTGTGAGAAGAAGGCTAAAAAGACACAGGACTGTGTAGGCACACATGCCCTTGATAAAGGCAACCATGATATTTCAAAGCCACCAGGGGTTAAGGCTGAAGCCTGTCCACTTCATGCTACCTTTCCAACTTCCACCTGTTTGTCCAACTGATTTATTGGGACAAGTGTTTTGCCCTCAGGTGAAACAACTCTCCTGCTTGTTGCTTCACTATTTAGCATATGAGTAAAACAGATTCATCATTCATAATAAATTTGAAAAAAAAGGAAGCCAAGGGACAGCTGCCTGTGTCACCTGAATTCTAAGCACAGACATGAAGGCAAGGTCTAATTATATCCTATTTCCTTCCTAGAGTTTCTGGAAATGTGATGATATTTCAGGCAGCAAAGGGGACTAGTTTTACACAAGCAGCACACACATACATACTTTTCAATCACTCTTCTTCAAGTAGGTTCATCATGTCACCTCAGTCCTGTATTTTCTATTAAGATATTTAATTCATTAGGAAGGTATCACCTCCCATTCTGGAGAAGCTTTGTTTCCACTTATGTACAGCTATGAAAAACAAGCACTATATGCCATGAAATCTTAGTGAGAAAGGCTTCTTTCACATACTGGCTATTTGATATTATGCAATAATATCCATCCAGACCTCACACTACTGAGATAGCAGAACATTTGATTTGAGACATAATAACAGTCAGAGACTGGCTTTTTTCAGTATTTTTTTTCTAGAATTTCAAAGAGCCCATGTGTTAAACATAGTAGGCTTATTATCACTCTTGACAGTCTCCAGGTGAGCATGAGAAGTCTTGCTTCTAAAATTAGAGTCTCCAGAATCTTAACAAGTGAAAACACTGAATTTGTGTGCCATTATTTTGGTCATGCTGCTACACACAAATCCAGCCAAGCAGACTGAAGTTCGATTCCCATATGTCTTATTCAAGGCACAGCTATGTCATTCACCAGTGCAGATCAGGAAAGCAGCATGCAGATGAAGCTGCTGTAGTGCATATTTAGTGAGTAACATCTTCTTCTGTGTGCTTTGTCAAATGTTCTAGCATGGGGAAAATAATTTCTGTGCTTGGTCTAGTATTGTAATGCCTGTTAAGCAACTATAAATGCTTCATTAAGGTTTATTTCCCAATCACCTGTGACCCTATTCAAAATTGCTCTAAATCAAATCATGCTATTAGAAAAGTCACTTGTGCAAAGTGTTATAAACCATCATCTCTTTGCACCGGTAAAAATGACAGAGAGGCAAGCAGCCACTGAAAACTGCACTGGATGCTTGAGTCCTTCAGAGGGGACAAGCAATTACAGACTTATTTATTCAGACTTTGGCAACCAATTTCTACCCTTTGGTTCTCCTGCCAGAAAAATCAGTACAATTAGATGCAAGTGAGCAGCAAACAGTTTGAGGAAGACATCTGAACAGTGTGTAAGCATCTGAAGGATGGTGAACTTAAGTACATCAAGATGGTGCCTCACTCCATGAAGAGATGAAAGCTGTTTTCAAAATACATTTCCTCCATTATTCCCCAAGGATGAATCTGCATCTGGCATGTTTTGAACTGGTGTTTTGCAGTCATCTAACTTACTCCCCTCATCAGTTCTGACAGATGCCAAAGTAGCTCCACCATCACCTCCCATTCAGCCTATCCACCTCAGCCCTACCAACAGAAACCGGCAGAGGTCAGTTCACACATCTCACAAGTCAGAAGCTGCCAGAGACCTGCCTGAAATCTCATTGCTGGCATAAGACACTCTTGGACAAAAGACTCTGCTAAGAATTGCAAACTTTTTAAGGTCCATTCCAGACACTGGAAACAACTGAGACTATTTAAGAATGTAATTTCTATGCATTCCCGTGATCCTGGCCTTCAGTGAATGGAAACAGGATTTTCTTGAATCAAAATTAAAAGAAATGGATGAGCTCTGATTAGTACAAAATGATGTAATTGTGGATATTCACAATTTACTTTAAAATAGTTTTCAATATCAGGAGAAAAAGGAAGAGTCAGCTCTTAGCACTAACAACTTCCTCTTTTATCTCTGCTAATGTAGCATGTGTTATCTCAGGAAAAGGAATTTGAAAAATCACATGTTTAACAGAACTTGTCACAACTGAGCAAATAGTTGATCTTTGAGTGTTACCGAAGTGTAAGTAAATGTAATGCAGCAGCTGAAGAACACTCATTCTCGGTACATTTTGAAAAAGCAGGCAAGAGTCAAGCAGAAAGGTGTATAATGCTCTGTCTCACCATCATATCAAATAATTTGAATATGTTAATTTGAAATTTTCTGAAAGTTTCCCTTGTCCTTCGTTGTTGATAGGTCATTAATTGAAGAAATTAGAAGTGGAAAAGTTGGGTAAATAAAGCTGTGTTAGCTGCTCTGAGAGTTGCCCTCTCTTCCAAAATACAGTGTGACAATATTCTGCTCTTGGGTGTGTCAAAATGCCCAAATTAGGAAAACAATTTGTTATTAATATAATCAAACAATAAATTACCATTTTCAACCCCAAATGATTTTTCCAGACATTCATCTCAAGCATATTTCCTTGTTTCCTTGGAAACTGAGAAATGAAGAAACCAAATTAATCCAAACTGCTCTTCTGTATCACTCTCTGTCAGTGTACAAAATTCCTTCTCATTAAAAGCTGTGCTATAAAATTTCTGTCATGTGTAGCTTCCAAATATTTGTTAAGTCATCAAAATAGGCATCTTTAAGGCCAAATGATACATAAGTCAAATTTTTAAAAATCCAGCTTCCTGCTCTAAGATATACTGTGCTTTAGAGAGCTTCCACACAAATCACAAGATCTTTACAAGTGTGCAGGCCAGTTCATTAAATTACAGACCTCAGCCCTGAAGCCAGCATGAATGCACACCTTGTGAGTAATCACTTCAGGCTGGAAATTCAGCTTTCAGCATCCTTGTAGGAACAGAGGTATTCTAATTTGCTTATAAGGGACTTAAGTACTGCTATTTACTATTGTGAAGAACTGACACTGTTATTAGACAAATAATAGAAAATAAGGCCAAAAGTGTTCAGATATTCTCCATTTCCTTCCTCTTCCATGCAGTGACCTTTCTTGCACAAATTCCAGTTCAATATTTCCTCCACATCAGCCTGTCTCCTCTATACCCTGGTTCCCACATTCAGCAACCCAATACTTTTTCCCAATATACCCCTCATAATATCTTCACCATCATCTTCCTTCCTGGTTTTCATGGCAGTGGGGGCTACTCAAGTAAAATTAATGCTGGCCCTTTCCATTCACTGCCAAACACGTCACAACCTATTGCCTATTTTTGTCTGCCTCTACTATTTGTCAAATACAGGACACAGAGATGTAGGATATCATGTTTTTTGCTTTTTAATAAAGTAGAGTATTTCAAAGGGTAACAGATAAATACAGCATTATGCTGTCATAGCTCCCTCCTTCTGCACCCAAAAGGACAGATGGGATAGAATTGCCTTCTACAGGATGTCACTGGTTCTCAAAACTGTTTTCTACAAACATGAGAAAATCAGATTTCCTCTAACCTGTGGCTTGAAGAGATATCCTAATTAAATGTAATTACAAAATCTAGCTGCCCTGAAGACAAAGGGGCTCATCCAGTCCTTTCTCAATCACAATTATCACTCTGATCATCTTTTTCCCTTGAATGGTAGAAATTTTGTCCCAGCATTGACAATTACCATCAATCCCACAGTGGCTCAGCTGCATTGGTTAGTGCACTCTAGGGAATCAGCCAAGATTTAATTTATTGCCCTCTAGGAGATGAATATTGTGTAACCTTTAAATTAGGTTACTGTATAACCTTTAAATTCAGTGGCTTTTGAAAGTTATGTGTAGAGATTTAATTGGGCTTCTCATGAAACTTGACACCCCTACAAAATTCCAAGACGTTTTTTGAGAGCTTAGTCTCAACCTGTAAGATGGCACAGCCTGAAAAAACACTATAGTGTTCAAGATAATTACAGTGTTTTTGCTGTATCTCCTCAGTGACCTTCCTTTTCAAATTAATTGTTATAAAAGTCAAAATCCAAAATGAAGATTTTCATTTTTCTTATAATCCCCCAGACACAGGTCTAGGTAGATGAGATGCCTCCAGACAAACAACTGACATCATGTGCAGAGTACAGGAATACAATGTGGAACACAGTAAAGCTGGTGAATTGGGAAAAGGGAACGGAAAACGTGAACCCACAGGAAAGGGAACGCTGGTTCTCAGGGTATTTATATGCAGTTTTCCTTCAGTACACCAAAGCTGAGATTTTAGGGAAGGCTGAAGCACTGAGGTAGCTGATGATGTAGAAAACAGTCTGTTGCCTCCTCACTCTGAACTCTCTGACATCACCCAGAACATGTAAGAGGCTGCTCTGCAGAATGCCGAGAGCACTAAAAGGCAGGCGCAGCTCTATTACCCCACTCTCCCCTAATGGCTCTGTGCTGCCTGCCAGTAATGCACAGCACAGATGGTGTGGATGATGTAGAGACAATACCTAATTTTTCACCAGCCTGCGACATCCTGCTAGATACACCTTTGTTGGATAAAAAATTACCTTTTGTAATTACTGAGATTCACAGTAATTTAGCTCCCACAGAGGTGTCTAACTGTAATATAAATATGCTTTACTATTGGCAACAAACTAACATGAGTCATATGTGGTCCAGTTTTCACCTGGAATGAACCCTAAGCAATGTGAGGCTTATATGACTATTTAATTATTCCGTCCTTTTGTCTGTCACTGCATGCCCCTCACAGATTTTGAAGCCTTTGCCAGTTTGACAAGTCCAGTGGGGTGGAGAATTGAGATACAAATCTCAAAGACACTACATTTTCTGAAATTTCATGAGACTTCAAGAAGCAGAAAAGACACCCCATTAGTCTCTTGACTAATGTCACCACTAATTTCACAGTTTTACTTAAGCCTCTTAAGAATTTGGAAAGAGTAATGACACATCTCTTGACTGGTGGCTCTGCACATGGATGTCAGCCGGGCATACAGGCAGGAGGAAAAAACTACAGGTGACTTTGCCAAGAGGGAGAGATCCAGAGGACTCGGAGGAAATAAACAGGGAGAACAAACATCCCTCCCTAGGCAACCAGGCCTCATAAGCTGCGCTGCTTAAGCAACAGTGTATTCTTGTAGAAGAAAGACACCAACCTGCTTTTACAAGCCCATCTGCCTAAAGCTGAGTAGAACTTTATATATATATCTCAGTATTAACAGCTGACAAAGTTTTTATTTCCCAAGCGAACACATTCACCTTTATAACAACCTTCCCAAACCTGTCTGTATTTCTACCACTATTCCTCGGTATTATTACTAATGATCTAAAGCAACATGAATGGGTTTTAAGTCTTTCCTGGCTGACTCCTTTCACACATAGTGTTACCTTTTAAGTTACCTGAGACCGCAGACTTTAACCCCATCCTTCAGCAGCCCCTCAGATAATGGAGTGCTGCTCTCCTCGGGATGCCTCTCAGCAGCGGCACCGCGTTCCTGCTCCTCCCGATCCGAGCGCAGGGCACTCACTGCAGCTTCTCTCGTTTTTTGGACTTCACTTAACCCTTTCCGCCTTATTTTAGACCCGCACCCCATGCAGGACATCAGATTAAGACCTCCTTGCTGTCAGGTACTACCAGCACTGCCGTTTCCCTGGAAGTCCCCATTTTACACCCTCTTTTCTATTTCGCACACCGAGCATCTCTCCTCACTAGCGGGGTTATCCCACCCGGCACACTCGCTGCGGAGAGCGGCGCTGGGACCGTGCGGCACAGAGGGAACCCGCCCGGCCCGCAGCCGCTCCCGGCGCTGCCAGCCGGGCTCCACAGCCCCACCGCCGGGCTCTGCCACCTCCTCCCGAGAGTGCGGCGGGATCCCGGCCGGCTCTCCCAGGAAAGCTGCCCAGCGACGCCCAGGTCGCTCCGTGCCTCCCCGAGTGGCAGAAGGCGGCTGCGCCCGCCATGCCCGCCCGCTCCCGGCACGGCACGGCACGGCACAGCCCGGCACGGCCCGGCCCGGCCCGGCCCACCGCCTCCCTCGCCTCTCGGGGCGTCCCGGCGGGGAGGAGCCCCGGGAGCTCCGGGCGGGGCGGCGCGATCTCGCCGCTGGCGGGGACTGCCCGGAGCCGCCTCCGCTGTCCCCATCTCGCCCCGCTCCCCGCGGCGGCGGCGGCAGGACCAGGTGAGGGCGGGCGGGGCGGTGCCCGGCTCCGCTGGGGGAGGGCCCGGGCGGCGGCGGCTCCCGGTGGCGAAGGAGGGGCCGGGCGGGGGGAGCTCGGGCGGAGGGAGGCCGGGCTCAACTTGACAGGAGGGAGGGAGCGAGGGCAGGAGGCGCTGGTGGCTGCGCTGGCCGGGCGCGGTGAGTGAGGGGCGGCGGCGCGGGGAGGGCGGCGGGCGGCGGAGCGCAGCGGGCGCTCCCGGCGGATGGCGGGCGGCCGGAGCGGGGAGGCGGCGCTCGGCCGCGCCCGGCGGACGGGGGGAGAGGCGGGGACACCGGGCAGTCCCCGGCTCCGCTCCGGGGCTCGCGGCTTCGGCGGCGTCTCTTCCCTGGCGGCGGCCCGGAGGAAAGTTTCGGGGATGCCGGTGAGGTGGGGGCTCCCCCTTCCTCTCCGCCGGCTCCTCGGAGCCCGGTCGCCAGCCGGCGGATGCCCGCCTTGACGCCGCCGTCGCTTAGCGCCCGATCGCAGACAAAGCCGCGTCCCCACCTGCAGCTCGGGCCCCCTCCCCGCCCGCGGCGGCCCCGGGGAGCGCGGGCCGGGCAGGCTGCCCTGCCGGGAACGGGCGTGGGGAGCGACACCGGCCCGCGGAGCGCCTGCGAACTTATTTTTAGATGTGCTTCCCATCACAATGCGTCTTAAAAATAGCGTGGTTCTTATTTAAGGAGTGGGAAATAAACTGGTTCTGGAGGCCTCCTGGTGGGATTGGTTTTTTCTTAAGCCTTTTCTTCTTTAGAGAGAGAAAAAAAAAATGTTTCAGTGGTATAGGCGACTGTGGGCCGGTTAATATCCACAGGTGCATCCAGGATGCTTTTACTACGTCTTCATTAAGGTCACCCCTGAAGCATGTGAACAAAGGTGCTCATGGCGTTGTCCTCTGCAGTGTGTCTCGGGTGTGAGACGCGAGGTCTGATGTACGTGCACACCTGATTCATACCATGCTTCCTGTAGGCTCACTCGAGCTTTTTTTGATCTGTCGTTTCCTTCGTTTTCTGTCCTGTCGCTCGTCTCCAAACGCCTGCAGCTTGTGGGTGATGCAGGCTGATGGAGTGATAACAGCCTGCGAGGATCAGAGCTGTTTATTACTTTGTAAATGAATCTTTTGCTTTTGTTTTAGCTACTGTATCTCAGCAGACTCTGGTGATGGAACTACCATAAAATAAATGGGTCTTATTGCACCAAATGTGTAATGTTACATCATTTCTGTCAATGACCTCATCATGATTGCTCGCAAAACGTTTCTGATTTTTATTTTGAAGTTACTACAAATAATTGGAAGACTTGTGTAAAATGAAGCATATATGAAAATGGAAAAGTGCACCACCAATAGGGAAAGGAACTAAAGGGGTAAAAAACCACTGATTTGTAGAGTATTTTAAATTGCAAAGGACCTCTGGATGTCACCTAGTTCTGTCTCCACACTCACAAGTCCAGTTGGGTAATGTTTCTCAGACTTTGTCCATGTGAGTTTGAGTATTTCTAGGAATGGAGGTTATGCAGTCTCTGTGATTATGGTGGTGCCAGTGGTTGACCATCTTTATGGCCATTTTCTTTTTCTTAATCTATTGGCAATTTCCTGTGTTGCAATTTGTTTGTGTTTCTTTTTATTCTGCCGCTGTGCACCTGACATCCATCCATGGGTAATCACCCATGTACATCTCATGTAGATCTGTAGTTTTAGACACTAGAAGAAGCCACGCTAGTGTTTTGAACCAAAAAACTGATTGTTTCATGACATCTTTTTAAGTATAATAGCTAGATTTTATTCTTCTACATCGGAAATTTATTAATCCTAAACATTTGCTTACCATTTCTTATTTATTTGAATGTGGTTAATAGCAGATTAGCATATTAATTTGAAATGCATAAACATGTGGTGAAGACTATTTGTTGGTGCTTTCCTTAAATAAATGTCTCAAATAATTTACCCATCTCTGCCCCCTGGCCTTGTGTTCCTTAACCTGAAATTGATATTGTTTGCTCCCAACTTTTGCTAGAGTACTTTCACCATCAACAGTGTCATATATAATCTCTTAGAATGACAAAGAGTCTACTCATTTTAATAGAAGGAAAGCTTTTTGACTTTAGTCTTGAAATAGATTTTCCTTGGGAAGGGATGTGCCATGAACAATACAGTACAACCTGTTATTACTGAGAAGTTGCCTTTGTACTGTATAGGTGTTGTTTAATGCTCTGGAGTTGATTGGTATTTATGATGCTGTTGATGTGGTAAATAATGTGGGCACCTGTTGGGTTTTTTTTAGTGTTTTATTTGCTTGTTTGTTTTATTTGTTTGTTTATTTTTTGTCCAGCAGGAAAAAAAAAACATCTATGCTGTACAGAAAAAAAAATCTGCATGTTCTCCACCATGGCATAAGGCTGTCAAAATTACTTGTTTCTTAATTTGCGTAAATTCTTGGATGTTGCTGATAATACCTCAAAAGCAGGGGAATATATTTGTAATGTGATTTATAGAATGTCACTTCTGGACATGTAGAATTTCAAAACATTAGTATGGTGCTGTTAATAGCAAATGCTTCTGAGTAAGTCATGCTTTCCATTAGAGCCATATCAAATAATTTATTAGAAGCCGTTTGAATGACTGGCTGCACTGAATTTGATGATATTTAGAATCATTTGATAAATAATTTAACTTATGTGTCCAGATAGCAGCTGCCTTTTTATAATGCTAGGAACACCTGATGGGTCCATTCATTGACTTGTATTAATTGTAGTGAGCTTTCACTCAGGAAGAAATCAAATCTATGGGTCAGTTTTTTTGTGGTGCTATTTTATATTATTTTATTTAGTCATGTAATGACTGTGTGAGATACACTTGACATTTGTAAATCTCTTCTGCAAGCTTACTAAACTCTAGATTATGTATTCAAGATTTTAAATTTTACCATTTAAAATTTATTTTAGGTCTTTTAAAACACAATATTCCATTTCAGATGTGGACTGCATAGTCTGTTTATGCTTTTCCCAGTCTGTATTAATTGCCTGCTAATTATGGTAAAATAAATAAATAAATGACATATTACATTTCCACAAAATCAAACCTTTTCAGGGGTATAAAGGCTGTATTTTATTTGACAGTATTTGAGGGTGATTTGCATAGTTGGAAAAACAATTTATTGGAAAAACAATTTATCTTGAACTGTTAAGATCAAAGTCTTGGAAGAGGTGATCATCAGTATAGCAGTGATTCATATAGTAAATTTCAGTTTGAATTTGGTCAACAACATAAAACTGGGAATGCACTTGTCAGACTCACAAATGGTTTGCTTATTGTAGTGGGTACAGAAAGACTGTCAGTGGCTTTAACTTTATTGTTATAGGACAGAATTTCATAATGCAGCTCATACGCTTTCAGTTTTGTGGCCTGGAGGACTGAATGTTGGAACGGCTGTGCTAAATTAAACCTGGGGTCTGTGACAATGACTAATAAAACATGCTTCAGAGGGAGTTGTGAGAACAAATGGGAAGTAATTTTCATCCCCTGCTCAAGGTGAATATGATGCTTTGTAGTTTGGAATTGGCTTAAAATCTGAATAATATTTAATAGCCTCTTCAGATATTATTATGCATAATTATGATAATTTTTGACATACTTGTTGCTGATATGAGTAACCATTCTAGATCTGTGGCTAATTTGGGGGGCAAGTATTTTATGCAGGTGTTTTATTTGTTTGCTTGTTGCCAGACTGTTTCTAGACTCAGGCCAAATTAATTTAATGTTTTTCACCAGATTGAGTGATTTGGGATAATGTGACATTTGGGGAAAAGAGGTTCTTCTGCCCACAAAGTTTTTAGTTTGAACTGCAGTGTTGACAATACTCATCTGGATATGAAACCTGCCCAGTTGCAGATTGCTTTTCTGTTTGTGTTAGAGCAAGGTCTGGAACAGAAACTGTTTCTCAGAGAATCCCATTATCTCCTGTTTGTAGGAAGGTCTGGGGTGTGTATCTTTCCAACTTCTTTTGTGGAATTGACCACAATTGTAGAGACCATGCCTGTACTTGCTAATTAGGTCTTTTATTTTGGACTTGGAAAACTTGGGAAGTTTGTGTTCCAACAGCTGTCCTAGTGAGTTTTCAGGTATTTTAAATATAAACAACATCTACAAAAAAGCCTGAAATTGCACTGATACATACTAACTTGAGTCTCCTGAGCTCTGGGCTAGACTTAAAACTCAGGATAAAAAGCATTGTTAGAGTACAGTCTCTTCCTGAATATTGCTTCATTCCAGTATCATATCACCTTGAATGAGGGATGCTTATCATCTGTCATTTATTCTGAGCAATTGCTTCTGAATACTGTTAGATTCTTGGCATTTATGTCTTCTGGTAAGAATAGGTTATGTGCTGTATATGTTTATGAACTTGCCATTGTATAGTGGAATGGCACCTGTAAGTATTACTCAGTGAATAATATTCTAAGTATAAAGTTCATTTTGTTACTGATTAGGAATTTTTTATGACTTTTTTGAACTTTATGGATTTCACATGAAGCTCCATAGAGGGTTTTGAAATGGTGAAATTCTGCCGTTCATACCACAAGCTGCTGACAGGCTCCATACTATGTTTGAGGACTTAGGTGTTTGAACTTTGATTGAAATTGTAGATAATGCTGCTCCAAATCAGCTTCTGTGTGTGATGGGTGGCTTCACATTTGTCTTTTCCATAAAGAAATCCATTATTTGCATATATACACCCAACTGGCCTTGAAAGGAGTGCTGTTGCTCCTGCCTGAGAGTTACCTTTCCTAGACTAGAAGTCAGTAGGCTGCTGTGTCAATCCCATGAAAATTCCAGCAGTTTAAGTGATTGGTCACTAATATTTGTACTTATGTACGATCCAAACTCGTTTTTCACAAAATGCTTTGTGTTTGCAACACAACCACACATTCTGTTCTCGGCAGTGATGGCATCACTGCTGCAAGTACGAGACTGCTATAGATGGCAGTGTCAGGCTGGGGAAATGATGGGAGAATTTCTGGTGACTACAGGCACAGGAGGTGAGAACTAAATTTAAAGCCTGGATTTCTGTCCCTAGTAATTGAAGATTATTTCTCAAAATAGCACTGATAAAAATCATAGCTTTCACTGACTTTTTGTTGTGTTATCCATGTCAACCAAGAAGTGATCTTAAATGCTTTAGGCAAATGTCTAAAAGGAGGGTTAAAAATGTAGTAGGTGTTTAGTGTCATACTTAAGACTTGCTTCTTGGAAATTTGTTCTTCAGAAAAAAAGATCTTATAAACCTCTTAACATATTTTTAAATGAGCTGGAACAAGATGTGATATTACAAATAGTATTACTAAGGACTATTAAATATTAGCGTGTGCTTCATGCTTCACTTAATTGGAGTGCTTTGAAAGGAGTTTAAATACAAGTGTCAGTCGTCATCATAAATGAGTGATTGTTAGGATGTGGATTTATTTTATTCTTTGCATCATAATATGTGGTTTGTCTTGGAGCAGAAATTGCAAGACCTTCATACCAGGCCATGACAGAGCATACAAATTTGGCATGGGATTCCAGACTGGAGCACCTCACTGGAGTAAGACTGGAACTTCTCGGGCCACTCCACTTTTAAGAGAGTGGAAGATATTCAGCAGTGCTATAGGATATTGCTGTCTTCTAAGTTAAATAATAGGAGTATTGTTATTTAGATAGAAATTAGTTTTCAATGATAGGCTCTTTGCACAACAGATCCCTGAAAAAGAATCTTTGTCTCACCTTGTGGAAGGCTTTATTTGGAAACACAACACCTCTATTCATTCACTACAGGACTTTTACTGTGATCATTTTATGTGTACCTGACAAGCTGTATAAAAACAATGCAGTGACATTTGGATTTGGTTTTTTTAACTTGATTAAATCAGCTACTACATCCTTAATATTTTGTTTCAGATGTCTTTACTAAAAATATTATTCCATGCAAAAGCACAAATATTTTGAGTAGATGATAGTGTTCTTCAGAAAAAGTACTGCACACTTGTGTACTTGGCATAAGGAAAATACAAACTGGTGCTTTCAGAAAGCAAGCTAAATTTCTCCTGTGGTAGAAACAGGATTACTTGTCTAGACTGACAAGTTTAGTGTAGCTGGGCAAGAGCATGACTTTAACCTCTGTATGTGTGATGAAATACCTCAAATGATGCTGTAGTTAGTGTTGGCACTGAGGGTGAAATGACAGACAACAAGTAACATAATTGTTTCTAATTGTACTATAGCTGCCTAGGCTATTCCTAAGTCAGTGATTCCATACACTGCTGTTTAAAAGGGAATTTTAACAGACTTCACAGAATTCATCAGTCTCACTTTTTTTTTTTTCTTTTTCCCCACAGCATGATGAGATTTGAAATGAGTTAGAAGGAAAGCTGTATGCTTAGCATATGTTCAGAAATTTATTAATGGATCTGGTTGATCTATAGATGTACTGTCAACTTGGTTATAACTGAATGAACATTTTCAGTATCTAAAAATTCTTCATCTTATATACATTAAAAAGTTGTATGTATTGCTTGTTGTAGCAATAGACGTTCTGAGAAAGGGAATGTTTTGGCTATTAATAGTTTCATTAGACAACCTTTACTCGGAAATTGAAAATTAAAATAACATTATTCACATCTTTCATATTATATTTGCCTATTTCTTCTGTCTCCTGTTTAATCCTGATCACCATTAAGAGCAAGTATGCCCTCCTGTGAAGTCCGGAGTTAGTAAGGCTCATTTTCTTATGAATTTGTATTTTACGGTTCCTCTGATGGCTATGATCAGTGTTTTTATAATGTTGAGGGCATGGTAAGGTTTCTATCCTTGTGATCTCTGCTAATGTGTAATATGACGTGAATCCATACTCCAGCTTTCATCTCATTCAGGGCATCTATTGGAGCTGCTTGTGAGAAGCTGGTTCTTCTCTTGGCCATCTGTTTCTGTAAATGTGTAGCAATTTAACCACCTTGGAGGTTGCTATCCTGTCAAAAATCAGAAATATCTGTCAAGTGGTTCAAAATTGGGAGGGGAAGAGAGAGATGTTCACAGACCTCGTGATTGCATAAGCTTCTTAGCTTTAGAAAAGCAGACCTGAAATCTGTATTTTAATTATTCTGCAGCACTTGGGATTCTGATGCTCTCCTTAAAGAGATATGCCCCCAAAAAGAAAATTATTTGTGTATGAAAAGTTTAAAACATGTGCTGAAACCAGATAATATTTCTTATAATGCTTAGTGTCAGTAGGACACTTCTAAAAATACTGACTTATTTTTAATAACTGTCAGACCTACATTTTTCCCCCTTGTAAATTCTAAGATCTCATGGGTATTTTGTAAGTAGTAATACCTACAATTCATTCAGGCAAGACATTTTGATGAGTGTTTATTTTGTTTAATATCCTTTACTTTATATCCTTCAGCTTAATATCCTGAATGTCTGGAAGAGTTTGTGCAAGGAGTGCAGAGTCACATGTAGGATTGGATCACCTGTAAAGAAGAGTAGCTTTAACATATACTGTAAATACAAAGCTCCTGCTAGAAATACTTGTGGAGTAACATATTACAATGCAATGTTTGTCTCAGTTTTTTTAATGATGTGTTATTTCAGTTCTGGTCTGTTGTAGTGTCATTTAGCAATATTGTTCTGGAAGTCATATTACAGAAGTCATCTTGAAATTAATCCATACCATGCAAATAGGAAGTTGTCCCATAACAAATTAAAATCAATATCCTGCTTCTTTAATTGCAGAAAGGAGAATAGAAGACTGTTTTGAGTCAATAATGATCAATCACATTTAAACCTTGCAGGACTCTGAAGTGTGCTATTGGTATTGACATGCTGTACATTCTCAGGAGTTGTCTTACTGTAAAAATAGGAGGTGAGAAGTAAAATTCCGAAGAGGGAGATAAAATAAAAGCAAAGATTGCAAAAATAAATATAATTTTTAATTTAAGGGAACTTAACAGATTGACAGAAAGACATTGGAGGGGTGAGATTGAATAGAGATGGAATGAATAAAGAGCATAATAGAGAATCAAGGGGAAGAAATTAGTATTTATGGGGGAAAAATGAGGGCCAGTAAAGCCTTTTGAAAATCATTGTGTCCCAGTAAAGGTAGAGCATATACTTCTGAATATACTAATTTGAAATACATTCTTCAAAAGGATGTGTATTATTCTTAGATTCATGTCAAGCTGACTTTTTGAATAGCTTCTTAGATTTCTTTGCACGATTTAGGTGTGATGATTAGTTAGCAGTGACTAATTTGCTAGCTGTAAATCATCTAGGCCTGAATATTCACTTCTCAAAGTTTGTCTCATAAAACGATAAAGTAAAATACTTTGCAAGTTTTGATAAGCAGTGTCAGAACCACATGAGAATTCTGTATTCTCTGTTTAGGAGCAATACTGGAAGGCTTACACAACGAGGCCTTTCTGTCACCACATAGGCTTAATAATGCTGCAATGGTATTTTTTCCCCAGTCTAAGCATGGCAAGTAAAACAACTATGGCCATTTACAGTAGTCTCATTAGGCAGGTGCACTTCAGAACAAAAAAGAGTATTTTATTTTGCTCTTGCAAATATCATAATATCATCTTGGAAGGTAAAAATGCACAATTTGTTTTCATGCTTTGTACACATAGTGTGTCTTGTTGGAAAAACGCTGCTATCATGCTATCATAAAAGGATGAGAGAACAGCTGCCTGTGTATTTAGCCCTGAGTGTTGTCTTGGGTCGGACTGAATGTTTCTGAAAGGGGGAGAGAAAGTCAGTTACCATCAAGGAAGCAGTGATCCAACTGGAGCAGCTTCTGAGGTGTAACAAGAGGAGGAAGGAGGGAGCAGATCAGAAGGCGCAGTGCTGCTGCAGTTTGGGAGGTGGAGAAGAAGGGGTCTGCCCCCAGCAGAAGTCAGACCTCAGCAGATGTGTCTGTACTGCTGTGTCCGTGAGTCTGGACCTGGACACGTTGCTCAGCTGAGCTCAGCCTGGAGCAGTTTGTTGTACAGGGCATGAATCCTGATCCAAGGACTAGCTGAGTAGTGAACAGTGTAAAGAGTTGGTTTGGTGCTCAGGATGCCTTTTCTTCTCTGGTACAAGATTTTTAGGGCACTAAAGGTGTATCTAGGTTTATGGAAACACCAAATTCTTAGTGATGCTATTTAGAAGAAGTTGTTCTAAACTATTTATGAGTCCTTGGAGGAAACTATGTGGGTATTTTTCGCATGAGGAAGTGGCTGAAGATTGTTGAGCAAGAAATAAGGTCTAGAGGAAGGCATATTTCCCACAGGGGCATAGCTATAGGTTAGATTTGATTCTGAGCTTTTTTTTTAATAATGTCAACTGGCAACAAACCAGCTTGAATTCTTCTTGTGCCCAGTTGCATTGCTTAAGGTTCCTGTTTTTGTATTTTAATTACATACAACTTCAGAGCCCAAAAGCTATGGTCTCAGGGGTTCTTTTCTTCTTACTTTCTCTCTCTTTTGGGGGGATGGGGAAGCAAAACTGTTTTCATCTGAATTCTGCACTGGGTTTCAGCTGCAAATGCTAATGCAATTTACACAAATAAGAGGCCAAAAGGAACAGTCAAGAACATATTCTTCTCTCTGACAGATTGCAGAGTGCACAAAGTTCTTTGTAAATACAGGTATTTAATATGATGACATGATTAACTTTTGTCAGCTTTCCACTGAATTTTTTAGTGAATTTGCAATTTAAATTTATAAGCATATTTAAAGAGTGAGAGTGGGATTTTTAATACATTTATTATAAAAAATGGAAAAGACTAAAATTTGCTTCGTTCATGCAGTCCAAGTTGTCAGTAGAGAGAAACAGTGTGGAAAGTTAATGTTGCTGTATCTGACTATTTTTCATTGTCTTTAGAGTGATTTCCATGCTATCCTTTTCCTGTCATAACTTTCTTCTGCCTTGTAAGTATTGCTGTGGAGTCTTTCTTCTGTTAATAATTCTGGTCTAGTGATTCACATGCTAATACCTAGCTTTGAGGTATGTAGTAACAGGATCTACAGTCCCACTATTCACAAATGAGTCTCCGTTCTTTAAACAATCTGATTATGTTCCCCATCCCTTGGGAGGCTCCACAGTGCTGCCTCTGGGACTCTAGAACAATTTGTGACTGATGAAAGTCTGATGGTCCTCAGGCCAATGAATCCACCTGAGACGGAGCCCTGTTCGAATGATGTCTGAAGCATTCTGTAATGTTGTTATTCTTCTTCTCATTTCTGCCATTATTGAAACGTGAGGGAAAGTAGGAGATGGCCAAGCTGGTTGCCCGTTGTTTTGACAGATTTGCATAAATCGCATGGATAATTTGTTGTTTCTTTTCCCCTTGGGAGATGGGGAAGAATAGCTATACCCTCAATATGCCATGTAAGTCATATATGAGCATTGCTGTGGCAGGTAGTTCTTTGTATACAGTTTATGTTGTTATTACAGGAGTAGTTAGAGTAGGTTAAAACTGTAAATTAGCATTTTTTTATCATAATAAACATTGAGTTTGAAAAATAGTGCAAAAGGCAATAGTTAAACTGCTACCTATTGATTGAGTACTGTAATACTGTTCTGGGTGAAAAGCTAATATTGATACGCTTGAGGATGGCAGGTTACTTTGCTTAGCAGAAATTACAGAAGATTCTGAATAAGTTTGTGTTTTGTGAAATTCATTGTTGACATATATTAGGTTCTATTTTGTTGACAAAGGAAATAAAATGAAATAAATACACATCATTGGGACATGAGAGTAAATATCCCTCTGTGTTGATGGCTTGATAAATAAGGCATGCCCTGCAATTATTTTTTTCCTGACTCAACCAGTTATGAGCAAAGACATGGAGATCTCTGTTTATGTCAAGCCATTTGCTGTCAAGAAAGAGAGTAGAAGTTGAAGTTAGGGATTGTCAGCAATGATAAATAGGCTTTGGAAAACCTTCCGTATAAAGCAAGATTGAGAAGATTGTGACTTTTAAACTTTTCCCTTTGGAAATATATGCAGAATACTAGCCTTCATGAGGAAAGGGAATTGTGTGTTCTCTCTATCCTCTGATGAGAGGCTAAAGTCTGTGCAATAAACTAAAAAAATGTCAAGTATGCAAGAACTTCTTTTTTAGATGCTGTGTCATTAGTTTATGTAATTAACTGACAAAAATACCTGAGCAGCGAGAAGATTCTATTATTTCTAGAACAGAAGATTACATGCTTAAATGCAATATATGCATCTAAGTATTCTTGAAGTCCTTTCTTCTGTGAATCCTTGCACTTCAAAATACAAGCAAACTAGTTGGAGCAACTAAAGAGACACTTTCCCAATCCAGAACTGTCCGCTGACGAATTTCTTGCACCTTCTGTCAAACCATCTGCCACAGGCTAATGAACAGACAGTGTGCTGGATTAGATGTAGCACTTGTATGAGCTATTTTGATAGCTCCTGTGTTCCTTTCAGTGGGAACTCTGTGTTTAAGGAAGCTTAGAGTTAAATTTTTGAGGGCAGGGATGGGCAAAGTATTCTTTCTTTGAGCTTCTGCACTGCAGGATTCCATTGACAGAGAGGAGTGACAGACCAACATTACTTTTTTTTGAAGCACGTTTCAATGTTTTCTGCTAAGCCTTCATTTAGCAAAAAACCATCTCAATAACCTGTGTCACATGCCCGTGGGCAGTAATGACTGAACTGAAAGGAGTGCAGAGTTGTGCCCATTTTGGGCTGGTGAGTCTTCATAATTCCAGGCACTAAACATCACTCTGTAGTACAAAGCAGATACCAGAACTGGAGTTACAGCCTAGCTAGAACAAATACCAGCTTCATTTCAGACCTCTGTCTCTGAGGAATCACCACCATTACCTCTTAAGAGTTTCTTCCTGCTGTATCTTTTGGAAAGACCTCCTGCTTGAGCTGACGCTGGCAGGCAGTGCAACAACCACAAATCTGCAGCTAGAACACAAAGAATAAATTTATTTCTATTCCCTCACTAACAGATCCTACAGCAATACCCAGGCAGAGGCGCACAAGTGGAGAGGCAGGCACTGTTAAGTTTTGGTCCAATGCTAGAGAAACACTGGCCTGCAGTTCACACAGGTTTATCAAGGGCTATTCCAGCTGCAAGGTCATTTGAGCTATTTGCAGTCCTCCTCACCAGTCTTTCACTTTTTAACACATTCCTCCCAGCACACACAAGTATTTTTTCTAGTAGCAGACACAGATCTTGTGTTTGAAGCTCTCTCTATACAGACTAGCAGAGAAAGTATTCATTTATTTGTTTAATTCCAGCATATGGCCTTTTGAAGTATTCTTACATATGCTTCATAGATGTATTTATATGGGATCCAGTTTTACTTTAAGTCAATCATTCTTGCATTTGTCAGGTTTAAAAAAAAAGTTAATGGTGCTCTTTGGTCACTCTTTAGTGACTCCTACAATTACTGTTGAAACTGCTCGTAAACATCAAAGATCCAGTACCAACAACAGCAGGTGGAAGTGACTGGCATTACCGTCAAAGCTGTCAGCACTGCGGGTGGGTTCCCAGCCTCTAGACCTGCTCAGGATCAAAGCAGAAGCACGTCACTGAACACAGGTGGGCTGCTCTGAGGACAAAGGAGCAGTGAACCAAAGGATGCTCTTCCTACAGTGTAGTAGCTGTAGGAAGAACATCCTTTTTGCCTGCTAAACCAGTCTTACAAGCAGCTGGACTGAATCTGTGTTGACCTGTCAAGAGTTCTTGCTGGAAGCTTTTACTATACTACATTTGCTCTCCATGCTATAACATTTGGCTCATCATTACTGCCATTTTGCATGTAGATCAACGATGCAATTTTTTTCTTTTGTTTGATTGGAGGTTTTTTTATAAAATATTGAAGAATGAGCGTGTCCAGGTGTTCCTCAGCATCACAAGAGCTTCTTTGCTAGCAGAAATTCTGATGGCTTAAAATTTTTGCTGAGTCAGCTGTGACTTAATGATGTCGCTGCAAGGAGATCCACAAAGTGAAAAACCATTATGGTCATATTGGAACAGTCTGTGTGTTCTGCCTGCATATGTTGTGCTAATAACCAATCATTGGAACTAATTGATTTTTTTGCCCAATCTGATATACAGCCCCCTATCTTTGATGTATTTCATGAACTCTCCTTATACACTAAGTTGTATGTAGATAGTGCACAAACCAAAAAAAAAATGCTGTGGGTATGACTAGTAGATCAACATATTTCAGTCTGTGCTTTCTGTCCTACCATAACTTGGGTGACTTCATGCTTTCAGTGTGCCTACTTTCAATAAACTGACCAGCTTAGCTTACATAACTATCAAAGAGGGCAAGAGTCATTGCAGTTCATTTGTCATTCCTCATCTCCCCCAGCTGTGCATAAATCCATGGAAGTTAAAAGTAGATTTGGGGACTTTCTGTAGTTAATTTACTGGATTGTGGTCTCCATTTCATACCTGAAAAGGCTCTGAGATCTCTGTGTAAATACTTATTTTTATTCTTTTTTATGTAGGGATATCAGTTAAACTCAGAAGCTAAAGTTGCTAGTCATAGGCATTCTGGTGACCAACTAGGGTATGATATTGTCTAATGCAAGTCTGTAGTGAGTCTCCTTAAATGTTACACAAGATAGAGCTAAATGAGCTAAGACAGATCTGCTAGAATTCCTTTCTTTTTCTCTATCCTGTTTATTTACCAGTTTAAATGCTTTAAAACCATCATTGTTGTTTCCTGAAGCATATTCAAATATCTTCAGTATTTGAGGAGTGGGGAACAAATTTCAGGGTCTGTCTCTTAGTTTTGTTTGTCCCAAGCAAGGCCATGAAAGGGTAACTAATTTCACCCATGTGAGATTTGTGTCCTCCCCAGCTGACACCTGCAGCATCTCAAGCAGCACTGGATGCTTGTGTGTGTGTGTGTGAAACTAAATCAAGGCCTTAGTTCCATATAAGAGACATAAAACTGTTTCAGTATCCCAGAGCTACAATAGCCTAATAATTGCTGACATGTGTCCTCTGAAGTGTCTTGAGGAAAAATACTAAGGCCAGAAATTTTATGGCATTTGATGCTCTTCAGGAGGCAAGGAGCATCATTTAATGAACTTTTAAGATGTCAATGCTGTACTATAACTCTTTTAAATTCATCTGTATCCTCACTGCTGCTGGAAGGCTCAATCCCACTCAACATCACTGAGTGCATTAGGCTTTAATAGCAATTTGGGTTGGGTCCAGTTATCATGATAAGTAATCTTTCAAATAAAAATCATCTTAAAATTTGGCGTGTAGTCATATCTATCTTTGAATAGATAGTGTTGCTATATTTAATTAAGTTGGAACTATTTTTATTTAATTTCCACTTAAACCTATCAGTCATAACCGGAATGTACTGTACCCATTAACTGTCTGGCCTTTTATTTTCTAAAAGATCTGAAAAGTCAATTAAGTTTTAATTAGTGTGTATAGTGCAGATTGTGGTGGGTGTGTTGTTAATCTTATTTTTTTTTAAAGATTGAAAATAAATCCACTCTAGCTTGCCTTATATAACCTCACACTTCTGAATATCAGCTGTGGAATATTGCCTTACAATTTAAATTTAAAAATCCCTGTACTACGTCTCCGTCATCAGGCTACATATGATTCAGAAAGTCCTGTGGATTTCACTGCTGGTCAGATGGAAAACTGTTAAATTGGAAAATAACACTTTCCACCATAGTGTTTTTTAATATTCATCATAGAAGTTTTACTATTTAAACGAAGAGATTATTGAGACTCAGTTAGTGGTCAGAGTGAAAGATAACAAACAGCATTTTTTACATAACAATGTTAAAATAGCCAAGTTTGTTCAAGGCAAGATTTTCAAATAGCAGTTTAGTTTATTTGCTGTTTCTTGAAATAAACATTTTCTTCTCTAAAGAAGTATTTTCAATATTTTTTTAATATTTTTTTTCATCCTAAGCATAACAATAAAGTCTCATTTTAGGATGCTGATAGCTTTCAGTACTTCAAGTAAAAATTATTCAATATTATCGGTTCCTGTAGCTTGGCTTTTATTATAAAATCCAGCTTATTTGCATGAATTGTAACTTTACCATTATAATTTAACTAGGAAGTATAATTTGTATAGGTAGGGTTGTACATTTCTCCTTTTGGACAGAAGTTAGAACAGTTAAACAATTTGAGGTTCAATTTCTGAAACCTTATTGTCTTAGGTTTGTGTGCCCTGTTTGCTGAGTGAGCTTGACTCTCTGTGAGACTCTAAAACTCTGGTAGTCAAATTGTGTTGTGATCTGAGAGTACTGTGCTGCGTTACTGGGGTTATAATCTATGGTTGTAAATAGTGCAAATTGCATGGTGAGAAATGGCTCCTAATGTCCTTTGGTTCACCTGCTATCCAGTGTATGAATGAGGAGATTGAGTCAAGAGCCCAAGTTTTGCCTTGTGTGTGGTCAGGGTCTTCCAGTTCCTTGGCAAGCTCTGAGGAGATCACTGAAATTAGAGACAGTGTTTGTGCAGTAGTAAGGAAGCTGAAGCAGAAGTTTGCAGTGTGTATAAGCTGAGCAGAACTGTAAGTGTAACCCTAGGACCCTCTGTTGCTGGTGGAGCAGCTTCTGCTCTCTAAAAGATGTGCAATGTAGTGGTTTATATTCAAATAGCACATAGCAATATGGTTAACTGTGTTGGGAATGTGTGCATAACTGGCTGGCTCAAAATATGGAGGTGTGGTGACCTTGTCACTGATGCATAGGAAAAAGTATTTTAAAAATCCTAACTACATGCATTTTTCAGTGGTAGTTTGAGTCTTGCGCCCACAGCCAACTCTCCCAGTTTATATACTTGTCATGATGTTCTGTGCTATGGAATATCTCTTTAGCCAGGTTGAGTCAGCTGTCCCAGTCGTGCTCTGTCCCAGCTTTTTGTGCACCTGCTCACTGGCAAAGTATGGGAAACTGAAAAGTCCTTGACTTAGGGTGAGCACTACTTAGCAACAACCAAAACATCACAGCATTATCAACATTATTCTCATACTGAATTCAAAATACACTGTACCAGCTACTAAGAAGATAATTAACTCCATCTCAGCTGAAACCAAAGAGAGGCTGCCAGCACTTGAAAGTGAGAGTGTAGTCCCACACTTCCCAGACAAGAAGAGTGGAGTAGTCTTGACATTATCCAGAGTCAGACAGCCCCATTTGACAGACAGTCTTGTGGTCGTGAAGCAACTTCCTTTTAACTGTGCTGAAGATAAGGAATGTGTAAGGGAAATATCACACAGTTCATAACTTTAACCAAGAACAATATAGGAACAATATTATGGACTTACTGGGAAGGGACATGAACTCCCTGTGTCTATCACAGTTTCTGTGCTGTTAATACTGTAGTTAGATTTTTGCATATTAGAGACATTAAGATTTTTATATATTATGTGAAAGCCTTAGAAATTTCTGCCAGGATGATAATGAGATGCTCAAAAGCATAACTTTAATCAGTACTTCCTAGAGACCCCAGCAGAGGTATCACAAGTTGAACACCTTTGTGAAAAAGCAAGAGTTGGGAAACAAGAAATGTTGGCTGTTCTGCTTTCCAAGGTGAGGGGAGAAACCTTGCAGCACTAAAGTATTAAGGATGTCTCTTCTGGATTAATGAGCTATATAAACAATTTTAACAGTCTGGAGGGGAAAGGAAGCATGATTGTGTGATGGAGCAGCTAAAAGAGGGCAAGAATTAACAGTATCAAGACTGTTGGAGAAACACAGGGGAAATGGGTGAAGGAAAAGCTAATTAGACAAAAAGAAGAGAGAGATTAGAAAGAAGAAAATCACTGAAAGGGACAAAATACTAGGCCCAAATGAGCTAGAAGAAGATGCATTTTTGTGTGTATATATATGTTTAATAATGCTGGAAAACATAAAGAAATGGAAAGAAAACATTGAAATTGTATCATACCAAGAAGACTGTCAGATATAATATATTTAAATTAAGGTACTCATTGAAAACAAGTGAAATAGTTCTAAAACTGAAGAGTGACTTTAAAATTTATGGGTTTTGGAAGGCTAACCATTTCCCAGTTTGTGAAAAGACCACAGAAGAGGCATTCCATCCAGACATTAAAATCCATTCTGAATTTTGCTAGTGGTAGTTCAAAGCTACATATTTATATTTAGCACTAAGAGGGGAATTGGTTGGTTCTTAGAAAGCTATCATCTCAATATTGGAAAAAGTGAAAATTTCTTGATATCTTGGAAGCTGTGTAGGGTTCATGGTAATAAGAGACACATGTCTATATTCATGGTGTAATAAGTAGAATATTGAGTAATCCAGCAGCTCGGTCTAATATTAGTTTACAGATTCACTGATTAAGGCTGGGAAGGGAAGAACAGTGTTGCCATGGTGAAGTCTATATGATAAAGCACAAGCAGAACAAGCTAGTGAATAATTGATACACGTCTAAGATTAGAAACGATCATTTGCAGCTTGTGCTTTGATGTTCATGCATGCTCTTTACTTTGAAAAAGCTCAGAGAAACACATTAGCACAGACTGTGACAGATTTTTGCATGAACTTCTAGGTAAAGCACCAGTGGCTTATGTGTGGAAAAGCACATGAATATACAGTTACTGCTGTGCTAAGATTGAAAATTTGGGCATAAGCCAAAAAGTTCCAAAATGGAAAGCTGTTAGCGTGGGATATATTTGGCCAGCCTACATGTATTACTATATTTCTTTAACACAGAACACAAATAAATAAGAATTTTTATAATAAAATTCAGTAAGATAAGTCGTATATTTCTGCCTATGTCCTTATCTCCTTCTGGGTTTAGTCATATAATTTTTTAATCTTTAGTTCAGAAGTAATTTAGTAAGATAGCCTCGGCCATCTTGAATTAAGGAACAGTGGTTACAAGTCCTGATAAAGCTTATAAACAAACCTTTTCAAAACAGATAAAAATTTGATTGCTCTTGCAAAGGTATCTGAATAAAGTAATGGAAAGCATTTTTGTGGGATAAACCTGTAGATCTGGAGCAAAGAACTGCAGGCATCATGCCTTTATAGACAGTTTTGCTTAATGAATGTGTGATTTACTTTTATAAATGTATGATGGAAATCAGTAAGCATACACAATAGTTCTAAATGCAGTCTGTCTGCCCTGTAGCAAATTTTACTTCTCAAAAATTCCTTTTTAGAAATCTCAGTAGCAAGAGCTATTTTTCCTTATTATATAGCCTCTTAAAATAAATAAAATACGTGAAGTTGGCTTGTGTAGAACAATCCTGAGGCTGAGGGTTTTGTTTTCTCTGTTTGCAAGCTGAATGAAATTTCTTAGGGGGAAAAAAGAATGACCACTATGGATTAATCTCTGTATAAATACTGCATGATTCATTTTTATTATTTTTTTCACTTTTTTGATGCCTCAAGTTTGCAGGGTGTTTTATAGTACTCATTAAAGGAAACATCTGCATGTTCGCTAGTGTAAGTTATAAACTGATTTAATCTCTGGTTAAGTTGCAAGAAAGTTGTGACCACATACAAAAACTAGTTCAGTAGTTACTGTGAAATAGTGGTGGCAATTGTCAAAGGATAGAATTGAGAGATATTCTAAAGAATTATGGCAAATGTCAGTATCAGGTTCGATTTTAGTGCATTTACTGCCTAGAATAAGTAATGAGTAGCATAGAGTATGTAACAAAACGTTTGGATTTGTATTACATGATGAGGCATTTGATTTCTTTCATTAACTTACGAAGCTGCACAGGCTTCCTGTGCTTTTTTCTGTTGAAAAATAGACAAACTTACACTAATGATTACAAAGGAATCAAAACATAAAAGCTAAAAGGAAAGGGAGAGGGTTTGAATTTTTTTTAAATGTATGCATAGAGGATCATTGAGGTACATGATACATATAAAAGTGATCAGCATTTTTTTTTTGTCAGCTTGTTTGTACTATGCCTAAATATTTTTATTTTCCTCAGACAAATGTATTTAAAGATTGGGGTTTCAGACCAGAGTTTTGTTGCCTGTCCAAGAACTGAATCAAGTAATTTGGTGTTTTATATATGGAATGTTTTATGCAGACCAACCATGCTCTGTGTAGAAGAAACTATCCCAAACTTGTATGCTGTTTGTACTTCTGTGCATACTTGCCTGCACAATGCTTTAAAAATGGGTTTATACAGAAAAGGAAAGAGGCTTTGTATCTGAAACAGCACTCCCTGCAGATCTAATAATAATACTTTGTGAGGTCCTCTTAAAAAAGATTTTGATGTAGAATGGTTGTGTTTCCCTCTGCATTCTTCAGTCAGTGTTATATTTGATATTTGAAAACATCCTTACTAATTGCAAGAAAAAGATAGGATTTTCCAGTACATTGAAGGTCTCAGATAAACATGTCATTGGGGAATGTGAACTTGATAAATACACCTTTGAGAACAGACTGGTGAAGGTTACCTTTTGTGAGAAGGGAGTTGTAGCTCAGCAATTAAAATGGAAGCGAAAATGATACAGATCAAAAGCTAATAACTGTAATTATCCTCTAAAATAAAAAGCACTTATCTTTTAGCACAGCCCAGTCATTAATGGGAGACTCTTCAGTGAATGGCAGCTGTTGTCTGGTCCTGTTCATCCCTTTGGAATGAAAGTCTGAGGGCTGCGAAGGTTCCCCTCCGGATGTTGCAGTTGGCAGTTCCTCGTGTGCTGCGAGGTCATGGTGTTGGCAGCAGAGGTGTGACCAGTCCCACACTGTCCTGTGAGGCACTGCTAAATGCTGGGCTTTGAGGGTTTTGAGGTCTACTGATCAGTTAAAATTACATTTCAAAAATTACTTTTCAAAATTACATACAATGGAGAAAAACTGTGTAATTCCATAAATGCCACAGACACAGTTCTTTTCCTTAATTAGCTCTTCAGAAGTTTCAAAGTGACATCTTGAAAAAAGTGGCAGCATTGAAGTCTGTATGTTTTTGTGCGCACACCTCCAACAAGGCAAAGTGGGTATCATCTTTTTAACAGATGAGTGAAGGGTTAGTATTTCTGCTACCTGGTACTTGCTGTTTTTCTATTAGATATCTCCATAGAATTTTTTCCTATGCCTTATTTCCCATATAGGTTGCTAAGCATCAATAAATGAATTCTGTATATGTTACTGTCTGTGATTTGCATACAGAGGAACATTATCACAGAAGTTGCATGCATTTGTTAATGCTTGTTTCCATTATTTGTTTATAAGTGGTGGCTTGGTTAGATTTGAGTTATTTTTCAGAAAAGCAGATCTGCAAATCACAGATATTCTCAAGTTTCTCTCTCAAAACGTGGAACTGTATCATGTCGTTCTCCCAGCTTTTTAATGAGAGAGTGGTAGACATTTATCAGAGGCTTCACTGTCAGAGACAAACAGGTCTGGATCTTCTGAGCATGGTGGAAAAGAGCAACACATTAAGGACTCGCTATTAATAATTTTGAGAAAAGGTTGTTTAGTCAAGATACATGTTCATCTGGTTTTGTTGGTGTAAGTTTCAAATCAGGTATCACCTGCTTTATTCTGAAGCATGATTAATACTGGTTTATTGTACAACGAAAAAAGCAATACTGCTTGCAAATATAAAGGCATCCTTACAGATACACTCTCAATTGTGTAATTTTTCTAAATTAAGTAATTTTTAAAAGAATTTTACAACTGAATGTCTCTTTTTAATTTATCTATTGTTTTGGAAATCTTTATGATTCTGATTCTTGATTTCATTTTTGAGATTGCCATTGGCATGACATCTAGAAAGTGCACTCACTAAAAGTATTACTTAGACCATTCATATTATCAAGTCTAGGCACCTGGAGTTTGGTTTTGTTTTTTTTTTTTTTGTCCTTTTTTTGGCTTTAAGTATTTTCATAAGTAAGTGGGCTGTAAACTGATTGTTATTACAACTTAAACTGACTTACATGCTATTTTTGTTAATATTTCTTCTTAACTATTCACTCTGAAGTTGTGTACTTTAACTGTAAAGACAACAGGTGGATACATCAATTCGAAGTCAAGGGGAGGCCTTGTTTGATTGTTATTTATATTTATTATTCAATTTCTCCTCTTCTATATCTAAAATGCTAAAGAGTTATTGAGATGGAAAAAGAAGGTAATGCTGTACTAAAGAATTTGCCTATTAGTTAGACAAAAGGAAATTTAAACCAAAGAGATCACTAATTTTATGACATGAAGTGAAAGTACTGGCTCAAGTGGGTGTTTTGTTTCTTTTCTTAAACTACTTAGCTGCTGACAAAATATTTGCAGATCGTGACAGGGTCTCTGTAAAATAGGTTCCTGTACTACACTTTTTGGTACCCATCTTTCAAGTTGTTCTTTATGTTTGTGCTTCCAAATAAAGCTGCAAAAGTTCAGGTCTTAATCTTGTTCAGGATGTTGTACAGACTGTGTAAGAGTTTCATCCAGAGTTTATTTACTGAAAGTTGCATGACCCATTGTCTGGGTCACTGAAGTTGCTTCCATATCTGATTAATCAAAACAGAGTAGGGAGGAAGTTCAGAAAAAGGAAAGCTATTTAATGAAATGCCATTTTAGAGATTGAATTTAATTAAAACTAGCAAAACAAAAGTAGTATTTCTATATGAATACTATTGCTGCCACCCACATCAAAGAAGACTAGTAAAATAAAGATCAAATTTTTGTCTCCAATTAAATATCTGAGTTTTTTAATAAGGGAATTATTTTTCATATTTTTATTCAAATAGACCTTCACTCTTGCTGTAGTCACCAAACCAAAACCTGATGCGCCATTAGAGATTCTTGCAGTAGGAATCCTTTTAGTCAGATGTAGAAAATTCTTTACCTTTTGAGCAATTAAGTGCTTTCTTTTTATTGTTTTGAGTCCCAATGAGGCCATGGGCTATTTGATCACTTTCACCAGGAGGCAATCAGGCCTGATGCTGGAAAATCAGATTCTGTCATCCTACATTCTTCTCTGTCCCACTAGCTCTCTTGTGTTGGCTGTGCTCAAGTTCTCCCAATGAAAGTTAATGTGAAATGGAAGGAGGGTTGGGATTTTTTGTTTCTGTTTTTTGGGGGTTTTTGTGATTTGTTTAATCCTCTGCCATAGACATTAGGATCCTTTTGGAATACTGTCTGATTCGGTTTTTTTCAGTTCTGAACTCCTTGACAAATACAAGTTATTCAAGACTGACAGGCAGTTTTGAGGGGAAATGTATTTAGAACTGTTGGGTTTTGAAATGTTCTCTTATGAAAGAGTCATGAGAGTTCAAAACTAGAATGGGATGGCATTTATTGATGCTAACTCTCAAAGTATTTATCAATGTGGAGCTCTCCAGAGAGCTGTCAGTGACCACACTGGGGAACAATAATCCAGGTACAGTCAAGGTTGATCCTAGCCTTCACTTAGCAATTTTTCATAGTTGAGGTGTTTATTTTTTATGACTCTATCTTTTTTTCTATCAGTGAATTAAGTAAATGTCTTTAGGACCACAGAATGCTTTAGAGCAAACTGCCTTTGCTAATAGTAATCAGGTCATACAGGTATACAGTCTATTATAAGGTTTGCCACTAATTAGGTCAATGTTAAAGAAGCACATTATCTTATGTATAATTGGTAAGAAACAGTCTGCCAAGTTGAGCTCTAGAGACTGTGTAATAACACATCAGAGAGTCGTGCCTTCCTGCTGGTGTGTTTATCAATCTGTTTCACAGCATGAATGATGCATCTCAACTCTTCATTTAGTGTATTTACTAAATGAGTAGTTCTTACTAAATAAGCATTTACTTACTGTGTGAAGCAACATAGTTACCTGAGAAGGCTGCTGTGTAAGAGACAGTGTGTTGGGGTGAGGGCTGGAGTGTAAATGAAGAGCAGTGCCAGTTGTCTGTGAGAGCGTGGGGGGAAAGGAAGAGCGCTGGAGCTGCGTGTGCAGTGTGAGCTGGACCGGCAGAAATGCTCACGCTGCCTTTCTGAGCTTTTGCACCAGTTCAGAGCTGCAGGCTGCCTGGGCCTGCCAGGCCAAGCCAAACACTCAGAAGAGCAGTGGGTGGATGTGGGCAAGTGTTAGAGCTCTGCTCCTTGCAGCCCCCCAGGCCAAAGGCTTTGCATTGTGTGGCTGCGCTGAAGCAAGCAGAGATGTTCCTGGTGTGGCATTGCATGCCATGGGCTGGCCAAGTGCATCCCTGATGCTCAGAAGTGCTTCTCCCCTCTGTATTAAATACTTTAAAAAATGAAAAATGTAACTTCTATATGAATACAAGTGGTCAACATCTCCAGCTAAGCTTATTATCTGCATAATCAGTTCCTGGCCAAACAGAGAAAGACTTTGAATTTGTGGAGGCTGGGAAAATCATGAACTGGAACAATTTTTTATGAACACAAAAGTGGTACTATTTTGTGTACCCAAATAGTTTTGGGTAGTTTTGTGGGGTTTTTAATTTTGGGTTGTCTTCATACACTGCTGTTTGAAGTACTGGTTTCACTGATTCTTTCACAGAATGTTTATTTTATAAATCTTCCATGTATTATATCCTGTAATTATGCCTTTTGTTAACCAGCACAAGTTTAGTAAATTAAATTAAGAGTTAATTTTATTCCTTAAATTGTCAACAGTATCTTTAATGTTTGCCTTCACTTTTAAAAATTTAACATCTTGACACAAAGATACTAACACTGAATCTTTCTCTGTAAGTATTCAACATATTCAGCTATTTAACCAAGAACATTTTTAACAGCATTTTATTGTAAGTGAAGATTTTTTTCAGCATTTGGTGGAAAGAGAATATTAGTGCAAGAATAGCAAAGTATTTACACGATCTTTTGCAGGGATTAACATGTTCTCTGCATGAATTATTTCACTTAAGAATCATTATCATATTATGATCTCAGAAGTAATTACCACTCTGAGCAAGAAATAGTTTAGCTGCTTTTGATTCATTCTTCTATATTGTTTGTTGTCTTCTTTTCTTAGTTACATTTCTCATGAAGAAAAGTGCTATTTCCCCTTGCACTTTCCATTCCTGTCTCTCTTTTTCTTTTTTCTCCTCCATTTTTAGTTGCAAAATGTGACGGGTGCAGTTGCTGTTTTGGACCCCACCCTTGGGGTTGCTAAGCAGAGGAAGGTGGTTGCATAAGTAACCTGTTCCTGAACAGGCTACTGCAGCCCTAGTCAGCTACCTAATGACAGCCAAATCCTAAAGGAAGTAACTCCTACCATTTATTGTTTGGATCCAGACCTTTTAAACATGGAAAAAATGAAGCATTGAATTAGTTTTAAAATAACAGAACAGATAAAGAAATCTACCATCAGAAACTAGTATAAAGCAAGAATATAAATGCCTGAAAATAACTATGAGAATAGTAACTCCTGAAAATGGAAAATGCAGTGCTCTCTTGTGGTTTTCCTTTCAGTTTTGAGGTTTGGGGATCTGGATTCAGTTTGGGTCCACCTCTGGTTTCTTGGACTGGTTAGTCAGTGACCTCAAATGAACTGCATAGAGTTTGTGAGGTAGTTTCTAGTTTGTTCTGTGCAATAAATATTTTACTCTAATAATTCAGATCTTGACATTCCAAATCAAACTGATTTCTCCATTCCAGCTAAGTGGTATAATATAAATTACCCAAAGTAGAAGCATGAGTGTAAATATTTGAAATAGATAGTAGTGCTTTCTACAAATAGTACCACAGATTTGTTTGGTAAAAAGTTTGCATGCATTCCTGCATGTTCTGGAGATTGTTATCAAACGGATCATTGTTTATTAGCACCATCTTAAAGTTGATAAATATTGAAATATTAGGAGATAATCATGTGAAGCTGCACATGGTAAAGAAAAGAAGCAGAGAAGAGAGCCTGGAAGGGTGATGAGATGGGTATGAATTTCAGGTGAGCAGACAGGATGTTGTGAAAACAAAACTAAGGAGATACAGAACTGTAGAGAGGTTAAAGGTGTGAAGTTAAGAGGCAGTGAAAGGAGCAGGTTTGCAAAAGCTGATGACATTTTTGAGAATAAATTTTTCTCTGTCATTAAGATCAGTGAATAAAAGCTCTTTTGTTGTTTTTTTGGGTTCTGGCCAGTGTTGGCTCAGCTGTAGAGAGATAAGGTAGGCAGTTACTCAACTGCTCGGCTGGTGGAAGCAGACAGACAGCTCCGTAAAATCTGCTTGTGTCCTGCCTCCCCTTTGCTTGTGGCTCTTCTTCAGTGGTAGTTCAAGGACTGTGAGGTGGCCAGGCAGCAGCTCTGTGCCTCTTGCTGCACAGGCAGGCATAGGCTGCTTTCCCCTGTTCTCACACACTGAGGGGCCAGAAAGGACCAGGCAGCCCTGATCCCCACCCTGGGTGGTTTTTCTCAGAAGTGGCTCTTACCACCCATATCCCCCCCAGTGCCGTGGGAGCACACCCACTTCTCCATATCAGCCCTCCTGCTTCCTCCTTCCTCTTCCTCTCTGCTCCCCAGTGCAACTCCACATCTGCCTTTGCAAAGCCTTGAGCCGGCTTTGCGAAGCAGCTGCCAGGCTCGCTCGCTCGCTTTGCTTCTGGAAATTGCACCATCTGGCTGTGCCCAGTGTATGGAGTTTATATTTAGATCACCTTGTATCTGGCATCTGGACTTTATTCTGTATGCTTGATGAGACCTGATTGGAGCACTTTCTTTTGTGGATGATATTCTATATAATGTATGCATTGCTAGTTCTCAGTAGTCACGGTGAATAATGTTCCATAAAAAGAGTTGTTCTTTCTGTAGAGCTGTTGTATCTATTGGTGAGAGCTGCATGCAAGGTGCTATTTATTATTGGTGTTTGTCAGAAATATCAGACACACACAGGGCTTGCAAAGAACGTTTTGCCCTTGAAATTAGACAAATTATAAATATCTACAAAGATGGGCTATGCATGACAGATCCAGCAATACTGAGTAATCTGATATTAAACTATGTTGTGGTGTATAGCTGAAGATTTTATGCATAGGGCTGGGTTGCTAGGTAGGTTTCTATTTGCTTTTTCGTGTATCTTTTTCTGTAAAGGAGTCTTTGTCATAGCTTCAGGATCCAACAACTAACTTTATTACAAGTGCACAAAGTACCATGCTGCCTGAGGGCCAACAGAGGGTGCTGGAGTGATGCAGCTTTTACCTTCACTCATTTTTGTTGTTTCTGGAGAACAAGGTGAATTTTGTCAGACCTCTTATTTGGGATGTCTTACTGTAGATATGAAGTTAGTGCATTTTTTGTACATTTAGTATAATAATTTTGATACTTCTAAAGATTATTACATGTTATGAAGATTATTTCAGGAATGCACATTTAGCAATAATATTTACAAGAGCAATATTTATCTACTTAGGGCATTTCAAAATGTTCTTTACTACTAAAAAAGATACATATAAAAATTCTCCTTTTTCAGAAGAAAAGGTTGGGCACAGTAGAAGTTGTTTGTGTACATATATTATTGTATATATATTATATAATGAAGCTTAGGTAGCAAATCTCAGATTTATGAAAGTCATGGTTTGATGTAAATAATACCTGTGTAGAAATAGCATACTTACAATGGAATTGTTCAAGGAGATTGAATAAGAAGTTAGATAGCATATGGCAAATCATTGTGCAACACTTCACAGTTAAATGAATTATTTCCGTACTGTACTTTATTTCAGGTTCCTCATTTTTAGCCTTGTTCAGGGTCTGGTTTCCCTTAGTTTGTAGAGGAGACTGTGCCCTTTGTATGCTGGGCTGAAAAGGTGGTGTGTCTGCAAAGGGTTGTAATGTTTGGCTTGAAACTGCCTGTTTCAGGTTGTCCCTGTTCTTTGAAGTAATGTCCATGAAAGTCAGTAATTACACTGTGTCTGGTATGGAAAGCTCTTCCTCCCTCTCCCCCTGACCATCCTTTTCCCCCAGAGCACAAGATAATGGCTTCAATTTACCAGAGACTGAAAAGTGCATTTTGTGACAGGGATATACAAAAGTAGGTGATTGCTTCTAACATGCAGTCTCTCCTTACTGCACAGATGTGATGTGTGATGCCTCAGTCTGCTCTCTTGTACTGATGATGATAGGCTGAAGTATTCCATGTCACTGGGATTTCATTTTATGATTTTAAAACTTGATAATCCATTTTTGTCCAGAATTCTTGCATGTCTCTGACAGCATCTCACAGGAGATGAAAACAGGGTGATTCCAGTAACCTGTCAGATCTACTGTCTTCATTTCTCACACTACAAAACCAAAAAGCATCTAACCAATGGAGCCTTATCTTTAATATGCATGTGGAGTATGAAAAAAATACTCAAATCTGCAGAAATTTTGAAGGAGCAGATCTGTGACTGCCCTGTCTCTCTGAATGACTTTACTCAGATGCCACAGTTAGATACTCTTAACATTCAGGAAACCTGATAAACATGAGAGAAGAGAATTATTCAGACTTACAGTAATGCTACTTTAAGTGTGGACAGAGGTATTATTGTGTTTGTATAGACATCAGCTGCAAAGGGCTATCCAGAAAGATAAAGGCAACAAACAGAGAAATCAGGATGTATAACCCCTTTAAAATGCATGCTGAAGTGGCAAGGGTGGTTCCTGTTGTCAGGGGAAGGGTGGGGAGAGGAGACAGGTTGTAAAACACCCCCTTATGAGATATGTGACTACTCATTATCATTTGTTAATATCAGCTCAGTAGATCTTTTAATTACATGCTCTGTCAAACATTTCATGGAGCTGACCAAGTCGAGGGGGAGATGGACTGTCCTATTTGCTGCCATGGATGTGGAGTATTCAGGTGGAGGTACACTGTTCAAGAGGCTGCCCTGACAGCACTGTGGCTGTCCAGAGAAGGGTGGCTCTGTCCTTGAAGATATTCAGTGCTTTGGTTGAACAAGGCCCTGTGTAAGTGCACTTCATGTTCAAGTTAGCAAACAAGGTGTCTTACTCATGTCACAGATGTCTATAGCGTCATCTCTCCTTGAGCTCCCAGAGAATATTCAAACTACCTTCAGAGTAACAAGATTCAACTAGGATTTGGTAATTCAGCATTATACCCACCATGGGACTGTGCTCTCCCTCCTAAGTGTGGCATCTGCATCTGCTGCCAGTTGTTTTGCAGGTGGTAGTCTCAACTTCAGAGCCTTTTGGCAGCCAGATGCCTGTATTTGCACCAAAGAGGAATATAATGTTTCCTGTTGTGATAGGGACCTTGCAGTTATACCCAAATAGATACCAAAGTGCATTCCTACTTCCAGTACTTTTGTTTTCCCATAGGCACCATTCTGTTTACTTCTGTGTAAGAAATTACAGCATAAATCAGGTTTTGCTGTTGCTTATAGCTTCTGACCAAAAATCTACAAAAAAAAGGTCTCGTTTCAAGTGTAGTTTATAGTTCATATTGTCAGTGTAAAGACAAGTTATAATTTTAAAAATTTACAACATTAATATATAAATTTTTCTCTCTTGTTTTATGTCTCTGTCTAAGAACATAAATTCTGGTAAGAAAGCACGCAATAGTTCTCTTAACAGCATCTGTTATGAAATGTTTGGTAGATAAGTACAAATTTTAACATCATGTTTTAAGACATGGATTTGTTTTAAACCTTTTGTTTAATCTGGGAGCAGTAATATATTATATTGTCCAGGTGACTGAGGGTTGGCTGTTATTTTTCCTAGGTAGTTGTGATGGCTCACAAAGCAAAACAGTGATCTCCAGGAAGCAAGCAAGATAGCATCCAGACTGCTTGCAGTTAACCCATCTTTGTCTGAACCAGAAAATAATTTATGAAGATTACACTGCAGAATTAAAGCATTAAGAAAGATCACTGCTGGAAACTGTTGCTTCAGGGAAAGGTAAGACTTTGCATTAATCATGTAGTCATAATGGATTTACATGAGATTTTTCTGGTAAGAAAGACAATAAATTCTAGGTATTAATGCATTTCTTTGTTGAATAGATTTGGCAACTGTTCTACATTTTTTAGTAAATAGTTAAAAGTCTTTTGCATAGGTGTGAAGAATACAAAACATGCAGATGGGTGTTTGGAAGCTCATGTATATGTGGTTCTTACCAAAAAAGACTGTAAGCATTTTAAATATCTAAATATTTAAATATTTGGCAAGTTTCGGGTTCTTATGGCCTGACTTTAAAAATTAATTATAAAGCTATATTAAGACCATAACATGTGACATGAGACTGTGCATGCTTTGCTACAGATATTTGTAGAATCTTTGTCTTATTGTTGTTGAAAACCGGCAAGCCATCACCAGGAACTGAAGAAACTTGTGCCTTTTAATGAATCTGATACAGTGCAAGTGTTTAGTTAAAGCCTTCCTGAGGCTGAAATTCCTTACAGCAAAGAGTTGGCTGTATTTGGTTTTGTGAATGCTGATACGTTGCTGGAAAACAGATGAACAAGCATTTTGCACATGTACTAATTAAAGGATATAAAATAGCTGCAATTGTTAGCATGAATTTAAACACCAAGGAGCCAGGGGAAAAATATACAGCAACATGAGTACATCAGTGTCCTCTTGAACAAAACAAAGCCTTTCTTTTCCTGCTAGAAAGAAGATTGTATTGGTTTTAAACTACTGTTTGGCTGTATTTAGTCCTTCTGTCATAAAAGTAAGATTTCTTGGAGACAATTACTTTTGCTGTGTAATCGGCTATAAGCCACATCAGATTACATTGTTAGCAGAATTTCTCCTGGAGTGCTGGCTTCTATAGTGCTCCCAATTCTACTCCAGTGGGGGGTGAAATATTTTCTTTTGCTTTTAAAGAGCAGTAAAGACTCTTGACAGGGTCACAGCCTTTTCAATGGAATAGTTATGTTTTATTTGTTGATTGCTTAAATGCAGATATTTCTGTTTCACCTTTCCTATATTTTTGGTTTATGGTTTTCAGTACATTAGGACAATTATTATAAGGCCATTTATTATTTGGTGCTTATTTTATTTTGATGTAGTGGGTTTTTATCCGAGACAGTGCATATCAAAGCAAGTAAAAGGATGCATTTATGTTGTAGAGCACAGAGATCTGTAAATATGTGTTCTGGACCTTTATGATCACTGTGAAGATGGTTGTTTTCATTGCCTAGAGATAAGCTGCTCTGTACACCAGAGATGTGTATCTTACAGCTGACATGAAAAGAGCTCCATTTGGCCAAGGCTGTAAGTTTGGCTCGAGGTGGGGCTGAGGACACATCTCCACAGCAGCATGTCCAGTTTCTACCTGGTGCATCGTTGGAACATGGGAAATTCCCATGACAGCCCCATGAAGGGTGTAAGGGAGATATCTACCTCTTGTAGAGCAGTACAGCCCCGGGAGCCCAGAGCACGATCCCCAGTGCTCCAGACACGAGACTGAGCACGTCTCATTGCACCACGTGAGCCAGGAGGGAATGAGTGCCTGGTGACTCTGGTCTGGAAAAGTACAGCTGTTGGAATAACAGGCTGGTAAGGTGGGAAATGCAGGAGCTGTTTCCAAGACTACCTTGCAACTGTAATTCTAATTTCTGAGCTTGCTTAACCTCCAGGTTTAAGTAAGCTCAGAAAATGCTAGCTCTGTTCACTTCGGGATTAGTTTACCTGTTGTACTGTGCCTTCAAAGAACTGGTTGTACTTATGTTTCTCCTTCATGAAGCAGCTTGAGAAGATACACCCTCTCAGCAGTTAAGCTAATGGCTTTTGAATGGAAATGGTATCTCATGGCAGCAGGCTTTCCACTCCAATGAATACAAATTTGGCATATTAGCAGGTGTCTTGTAAGTGTCCTTGAACTCAGAGAAGGAACTATGTGAATATGCAAACGTATTTGTGGGCTTTTATTTTCCAACGGGAGATGAGACCAAATGGCATAATGAGCTATTGTGAAATTTCTTCTACAGTTTAGAAAAAACTCACAGGGAACTGAGGAGCTGATTTAGTTTATTTAACTAGAGCAGTGTTGTTTTTTAATCACACTGGTTGCATGTCAGAATAATTAACAGTACTGAAGTCTGATGAATTTGTGACCTGTTATCTTCCCATAGATCTCTCAGGTTTTGGAGGATGACAGTGCTGGCCTCAACAAGAGTGCTAAAGAGAGGGGAGATAATATCTGTTGCTACTGCCTTATTTTCCCTTATTTATTTTAATATTTCACTGTAAATTTATGCTATTTGTTTTATTTGATCTGATGATACTTTAATACTATATCTGTCGAGCTGTAGATTGAACTCAGTTAGCTCTGTGTCTTTGGCTTTTAGTAGTAACAAATGAAAACTGTGTATTCAGACCCAGCAAGGCATGTGACAAGCTATCTGGCAGTAATCTAGGAATGCAATTAATCATGTTTAATTATGCACTTTTTTGCTAGGCTAGAGTTTTAAGATTTTGCAAGGCAGAGACTTCACAGGACATAAAAGTTGAACCATTTTATTTTGGTTTTTTTTACTACTCTGGCTTCATTTATTAGAGTTTTAAAAGCTTCATAAATTCTTCACTCAATTATTTGTGAAGCCTGTGTTAGCCTAGGAAGGTCCTGATTTTTGGTTAAGTTCTGATAGCAAGCATAGGTTTACTGAGTGAAAGAATAGTGCAGATCCCAGGAGCTGTAGGTTTAGAAAGTTGCTCTCCATTTTGATTGCCCTTCTTGGAAGGCCTGGCTCTGTGGAAGATGCAATTCTCTAACTGCCTAAATGATGTACATATATAAATGGGCTATAGTACTTCACAAACTGGAAAATGAGATATTTAAACAGGTCTGAATGATACAAGAAAATAAATTAGAGCTAAGTGCTCAAGAATTGAGATGGAACACAAATATAGCAATAGTTTAAAAAAAAGGCAAGAGAACAAGCCCCAGAGAATGAAGAACTAAAAATAGACTTGTTTTGTTATTTTTAGGCATTCCTGCTGGTTGCATAGAAATCACTGAGCTTAAAAGGTCATGCTACCACTGCTCAGTACCTCTCAAGCATTCATTTTAATCTAGTGCAGAGATCCAAATGAAGACTGACACTTGGAATTTGAGGGAGGCAATATAATTTTTTCCTAATTAAATATATCAGTGTTCTAGCTTGAAATCTCTTCTGGGAAGCATATCAGCATCATGCATCATGTGGAAGCCAACAGTATTGATACTGACCTGGATCAGGTGATATTTTAGAGCTGATAAGCATTATTTAATATTGCCTAAGAGTGGATTTTGGTTTTCTTTTCATGTTATGGAACTGTAATAGTTCAGGAAAGGAGATTGTAAATAGCTGTAAGATGTGTGACTACTTAAGTAATTTGGTTTTTGCTTTAGCTTTCTGGTTTCTTAAAAATGGTGGTGGGTGGGGAATAAATAAAAGAAAATATTTTTCTTTAAGAGTGTGCCTAGCACCAAAGACATTCCAAATAGGCAGCAATTCTTATTGCAACAGCAAATACTCCAAAAAAAAAAAGTCCTCACAAGATGTACAACAAAATCACAGACAGTATGCTGTTATTTCCAGAGTAAATATTTTACCAAATAGGTTTTTGATACAAGGAACAAGATGTGCAAGGAACAGGATGTGATACGTATCCAGTACAACATTTTAAACACATTTTAAACATCCTGGCTTTTCCCTTGGTTATATTTAGATAAAGCTTAAATGGTTCCACTCAATGTTGTTTTGCTTTGATTAAAACAGACAACATTTTACCCATGTAGGTGGCTTATTTGGGGGCTTTTTTAAGTGTAAGCAATTTTTTCTCATACATATAGTAGAATAAGAAAAAGGATTTCATCCTCCATTTCCCCCTACAGAGAGATGAGCTAAAAAGTCCAAAGGTACAGATATACTACTTTTTCTTTCAGTGCTGATGTGCTATTTTGGAATATGTGCTGACCTACTTTCTGTGCTTCCAGAAAGCAAGCTGAAAAATTTTCGCTTAGGCTGCAGACTTGGATTTATTTTTCAGTGTATTTTTGTACATACCTCCACACACACACACACATTGGTAATGTGGGGGTTGATGTACAATAGCAAATCAAGATTGCCAGTTTTGGTACAATTTCAAACTACTAGCAGCAGAATTCTGCTGCTAGACACCTTCCTTAAAAGGATTTGACAGGAGAATATTTACAACCTAGTGGTGCCATTATTTAGAGTTACATCATAAGATAGAAAGTTTTCAGTTCCCAACTTCAAATAAATTTGATACCTAAACAGAATAATCCAAAATTGCTGTGAAAAATTATGTAAGAATCTCATATTCTATTTTTTACAGTTTCTGCAGCATTGTCTTAAACATTGGAAGATAAAATCTCTTTGAATTATTTACTTTCACTCTATGCATCTCTTTATACAGCACTCTGACCAACAAAGAAAGTCCTGCTCATTAGTTTGCCATTCCCAATTAAAACAATGGTACATAAAGCTTTGGAATTGTATAAACAAATTAGGAGAAAACAAGTCGTGAGAGATAAAGCCCTGCTCTGTCCTCTGCTTAGGGCAGAAAAAAATTTATCAGTCTTGGCAACTCTGTGCTCACTTCTGAGCTTTCCCCAGCAGAGTAGCCTTGCTGGTGGAAGAAAATTCTTTTTTAGTGTATTGTACTTCACTCACAATGACTGTAGTGCAGGAGGTCTTGGTGTGGCATTCCTCTCATCTAACCTCTGAGAATTCAAAGGGTAAGCATCTGTAAATCTCAGCAGAAGGCTGCAGTTAAGGAGGAAAGACAATTTCCCCGCTCCTCAAGTAGAGGAGATGAATTCTGCCTTACAGAGGTACATGCCTGTCTCTGTTTAACTACAGATGGGATTTAGACTTGGGCAACTTAATCTTTGAATATGTGCAGCTGGGTGGGGGAAATGCAGTCTCCTTTCTTTGTATATACCACAATATCCTGATGTTCTGCAGGGGAAGGCAAGACAGTGTAAATGAGGCCTCAGAATATCAGCAGTGGTAGGTCTGGATCTTCCTGTGACTGACAGGCATCTTACTTCTCTGGAAAGTATTATGGCCTCCTTAAGCTAACTGTGGATATGTTGTATGTTTCTAAGACATTTGAATTGCTACTTCTCTTACTTAAATTTATCTTGTATACCTTAAAGACTATATACAGTAGTTTTAAAAACCCATCTTTCAAATCTTCACTTATAGTTGATAATTGAGATGATTTTTTCTCTATGGGAGAGTTAAGAATTCTACAGTTTCAAAGCTTTTTCATATTGTTTTTAAGCATTTGGATGATGTAAAATTTTCACTTGCTAAGTATTGTCAGCAGTTCTACTATTTTTCAGGGGGTCTAAAATTGGTGAGATATTAGTTAATAATCAAGTTAGATCAGTATTATAGCCTGATAGTCATATGTGAATTGCCTAGTGAAGTGCTCATGGTAGAACAAAACATGTTCTTAATGCTGTTACGTGGAAGGTAGCCGGGCATAGATGGGTTGCAAATACAAAACTGTTCAGGGTAGTACCTTGAAGGAAAGCCAAGGGGCAATTGAAGAAGCTTCTTCAGCTTAGCTGCTAGTGTGATGCTACTATATGGTGGTACCAAAATATTGTATCCAGTGCCTTAATATTTTGAATTTACAAAGAGGTATAAATAAGGGAGAGTTCAAAACAGAGGCCTGTGGAATTTTTGAAGGTCTGGAGAGGAAAAAAAAAAAGGAAAAAGCTTTTATATTGTGAGGCTTCAAGAAATCAGTTGTGTAAATTTATACAACAGAATTCTGCAGAATGAGTTAGTAATCATCTACAAATTCTTGTATTTTAAAAACCTATCTCAAAGTAAGGAATTTCTCAGCCTTATAAATAAATGCACCTGAATGTTGAAGCTGAACTAGCTTCATACAAACCCAATTTTTCTCACAAGAAAGAAAAATTAAGATTGAAATAGATGGGTTGTACATCTTCTGCCATAGAAGGAGGGATAATCCTGTGATTGTGGGACCGGCACTCCCGAAAGCTAACTTGACCCTTATTCAGTATATATTTAGTGGAGAGGCAAAAGTTATTCCCATCCCTAAATCAATGGCTCTATCCATGGTCTGTAAAACAGGTATGGGAGAATAGGGTCTCAGACTGAAATTAGGCTTTGTAATTTAATTCATATGAGTCCTCAGAACTTTCCAAAAGCCTGTCCTTAACTAGCATGAAAAGCTCTGCAGCCTTCTGTATGCAATTGGTCAGACCCTTGTTTACACTGATCTCTTGGGTTTTTGTGTTCCTGTGCTCTATTCTTCCCCATGCAAGATGTGTCCTGCTTGTTAGACTAGAGAAACATATCTGGAAATCTCACTTCTGCTGAATTGTGATCTGAACGTCACCCATTTCTCCATGTGATTCCAATCTATGTAGGAACCAAGGGAATCTCAGGTTATTTAGGTGACCTTATTATGTTTCACCCTCCCCAAAATTTTTTCATCCATTTGCAGGCTTTGCTGAAAGAGCTGTTTCCCTAATACTTGCTGTTTGGGGTCAAGACTTGGAAATATAGCCCCCAAATAATTCTCTCCACCTAAAAAAGATAGACATTTTATGACTAGCAGTGCAAAATGCCATGGGTAGGTCTGACCCTTGCTCTGGTACTTTTTCACTTCCATAGCTATGATATGTTCTCAATGCAGAATCGCTTAGCTAAATTCATAGTGCTAACCTGACAGTAGTGCTTAACTGTGGACCATTAAGGGTAGTGACTCCTAACACAGCCTGGTTGAAGGACTTACTTTACTGATACATGTCTCCCTGAAAAGCATTCATTTCTACAGTATTAGGGGTTTTTTTGGATGTTTGCATAATTGCAGGAGGCTTCAAGAATGTGTTTTCATTCAAACATGCAAACAACTTGATTTCCCAGAGATAAACCAAATCGTGGTGTTCTATGCTATCACAGACATCAGTTCTTCAATTTCCTCTTGAAACTAATCTGAAATGTCAGGAAATTATTGTTTATCCAAACGATATCTTTGAGTATCTTTGAATCTGGATTAATTTCAGGATTGTCCTCCTGGGTCTGAAAGTCCTTAATTAATTAGCCAACAGTCCAGCTGAAAGATATATTGCTCCTTGATGTTTGGCCACCCATCTTTATTTCAGGGTTATAAAGCCTGGAGCTGAACTTGGAAGAAACATGAAGATGGTGGTGTTTCATGCACCTCCCTGGACTGTGGAATGAATTACTGGAAAAGTTCAGTGGGCGTCTCACTATGTTTTGGGAGTGTTTCAGGGTTTATCTCTATTGGCAAGCTTTTTTTGTCTCAAACTAAACTCTTAATTAACTTTGGGTGAAATAAGTTCCCTGTTTCTGGAACCCTGTATAAAGATAATGGTAGAAGACATTAAGGAGTGAGGGGTGTTTCCTTTTCTTGACAGACCTGATACTTGTATGAATTAAATGTTCACAGTCAGTGAGCAAAATGAGTTTTGAGTTGTCTCAAAATTCATACTTGCTGCAGGGAGTGTCTCCTTTGAACTAGGTTATTGCATGTTTCATTTTACGCTAACGCTATGTTTTTCTCAGTTGTTTTCATTCATGTTACTACTCAAAGTAGGATTATGTTGTCTTAGTTTAAAATTTAACAGTTGCACAACTGACATTCAGAAAAGTAACTCTCCTTTTCTGTTGTGTTGTTGCAAGAGCAATCTCTGTGTCTGATTTCCATGGTGTGCAATAGTATGTGTGTATTTATATCTGTGTATTTGGTGTTTATCTGGAAAGCCCTGGGCCACTGCAGCACCTTGAGCAGCACAACCCCTAAGGGAGCATCTGCTCAAAACATGATCTCTCTTATCATTTTGACTGTATTTATGAGACTTGCAAAGGGGACACAACTACCCTCTTCTGCTAGTACTGTTTTGAATGCATTCATTGTTATTCTTGAAAATTAATTGTCAAATTAGTCTAAATTGTAGTTGTCTCAGGCCTGTACAGAGTCACAAATAATCCCATCCAAATTTTAAAATATTTTTCTAATTTATTGTTTTTTCTGTTTGTATTAACTGAAACTGTGTCCACTGGGTCTTAATATGAATGCTAATGGAGAAATGGAATAATCAGTATACATATGTATGGTTTTACTAGACATGTTAAATATCTATATATTTATATATAAAATGTACAGGCACACTGTCTTAAATCTAGCATTGTCATACAGGCTATCTAAATTGTGTCATATTAATGGCAGGGCGATATGATATTTTTGCAGAATATGATATTTTTGCAGTCCTGTCTAGAAATAATGTTTCAGGCATTATTTGGAAGCCGTCTTATCATGTAGCTGATTCTTCCAGAAGTCAGAGAAAAATAATCAGTAAAAATTGGGTGTTTTAATGTCATTGTTTAAAATGGTGATGCTCTTTAACTAGTCAGGTTCTCAAACATCTCTAGTAAACAGGGTGGATGAAAGAGTACCTGCAAATATCTCTGACTTCAAGTAAATCTGTACAGCGTTTCTTATTCTTCTTTTCATGTTTTCTGGATTTTTCTCTCTTTTTCAATCTCTAAGCACTTGGAATTTTTCATTTACCATAAAGCTTGCTTTAGGGGTCAGGCCCTGCTTGTGCTTGCCAAGCAGTGCTCGCTGTTGCTCTGTGGCAGCACTGTGTGTCAGTTACTGGCCGTTGGCCACTGCTTCCTGTGGTTTGGAGACCCCGAGTTTCCTCACATCCTTTCCACTTCCCGATCCTTCTCACATACTGGTTGTCATTTTTTGTCTCCAAGTATGGCAGGTGTGGGGGGGATGTGTGAAATTTACATGTACTGTTCAGATAGCTGCTTCTTTCCTTGCTTTTTCCTTCTGTGACACTGGAAGAGAAGCTCCAGTCTGCTTCAAAGTCCACCTTTATGAACTTAGAGAAACTTTCCCTCGGCCATTCTCATTTTGCCCAGGCAATGCTTTGCTTACTGCAGATGGGAGAGGGGAGAAGAGAGACATGCAGGGAGAGGGAGCAAGCTGGTGCACAAAAAATGCCTGTAACTGGCATATCCTACTGTATTGCAGTGTTAGGTGCAATAAGTGGTCCTTATTAATACTGTTCAGATGCAAAATAACTATTTATAAGAAAAGTACTGGAGTTTATTATTGTACAATTAAACATGGACAAATGTTGAGCTGTGGGATTTTTGTTTCTGTAACTGGAGGTTTTAAAGATCATTTATGCATCCTGCTTTATGATGCTGTAGCAGTGTCACGGAGATTCTTGTATGCTGCTGACTCCTGTAGCAAAAGGTGAAACTCAGTTTGGGGTTGTGCATCAATCAGACATTTAGAGTTGTTTGGGGTGTGTTCTGGTGTTTCTAGAGCTCTGGCCTTAGGCTGAGTGCCTTCATTTTCATATTGATTGCTCTTGCACTTGATAAAGTGATCCTCTCTAAGAAGTACTTCCAAGTTCCATACATGGTGGGTTTTTTTCCTCTGTATCTGTAACACTTGTTTTTTTTTTTAAATGAACTGAAATGCTGTTATAATCTCACACATAAGTGCTAACAAAATTTATTTTATGTAGTATACTGTAGACTCAGAAGTGGTTTTAAATAGAAAATTGTCTCTGAAATCTGTAACCTTCATATGCATAGTTTGCTCACAGCATTCACTTTCAACGTACAAGGCAAGAGGAAAACCATCTGCCATGTTTATTTGGAACTAATACTACCTCATACTGAGTAAAATTCCCTCAGAGCCTTAGGTCTTTCTCTTACCACTGTGCCCAGAACACAGGCTTAATGTCCCAGGTTGCAATGGAATAATATCAAGCATGATTTTGTGACTTGAAGTGTTAAAATTGTGCAGATTCTGGCAAGTTCCACCCTCAGCTTTTGATCTTTGGAAGATGTCCAGCTGCTGCCACTTGGGCAAAGCCACATGTGCTTAGAGCTCTGAAGCCATCTGCAAGGAGCCCTGTCAGCTAGCTGGGTGCTTGTGCTGTGCCTCTTCACTCTACCCTGCCAGAAAATGCCTGTTTCCTGGGTTTGCACTGCTTTGCTATTGGAGAAGGATTCACTTTTGAATCCTCATGAAAATAAGGCTGCAACAGCCATCATGTACTGGGAACATCAGTGTGAAGTGAAATTATTACAAAGGGACATTTGCCTATGAATGTTCCGCCTATGAAATGCTGTGATTTAAATCAGGTTTCTGTTTTAATAGGGGATGTGCACATTATAGATCTAACAGTAAAAGACTAATAATATCTTAAGAATCAGATTACAGCTTTAACTATATATTTTGTTTGTTGTTAGCAGGAAAGAATATGACTTCAAATGAAAGGTGCTTATCTTCTTTCAGCTGAAGGACAATGCATTTGAAATACTTGGCCAAATCTCTTATCAATATTCATCTGTTCAAACCAACTTTCCAGTGCAGAAAGCAACTCTGTAAAAGCTCTATTCTTTTATTCATATTTTATCCATTAGTATTTGATAATTTGAAGAATCGTCTGGGCTGAAAGCCTACTTCTTTTTTCTGTGACTGTAATTCAATGTTAAGTCATCTACCACAAGTTAAAACCACAAATATAGTGTGTGATATGATGAACATCTAATACTCTTGTTTAGCTTCTTGAAGGTCAGGTGTAGCCTGGCAACTGAGTGCTATGAGCACAATTTTATGAGCAGTGTTTGCTACAGGGTAGAAATTAATGTGAACCTAAACTGATCTCTTTGCTTTCTTTAAGACTATGACCACAATCAGCATTAATTTGCTGACCTTTTCCACTTATACTCACTTCTGAAAAATGATGCTTGACTGAAGAGAGATTTTTTGGATGCTAAGGCTGTACCTAGTCCAGACTCTGCTTCTAACAGCATTAAAGCGGAAGAAATAGGTTAATTCAAGCAGGGAACTTGTCAGATGTTCACATCCTATGGATTAAGACAGCCAGGATATTCCAGAAAATTAAACAAATACTTTTTTGAGCAACAGTTGGAGGATTTGAACAGCTGTATATTTTTCTCATTCCTTTTTTTTAATACTCTTTTTTTCTCTTCCTTTGTTGTTTAGCTTTTCTATTTGAAATGCAAAGCAAAAGAAGTTAGAGACTTCATGGCGTAGATAACTTTTGAGGGCTGTGACTCTTCTGCTATGTACAGGGTGTGAGACCTAGGTTATAAGTGGTTATGGGGAATAAAAGAACAAGATCAGTTTGTGAAATTGGTGTGTACTTTTTAACAGTCTCCTCAGCAAGCAGGTTCCCAGGAATATTCAACTTGATTCATAATAACTTCATTTCTTTAAATGTCTGACACCTGTAAAATGCACTCATTAATTATGTAGCCTGAGCATTGCCTTTATAACCTTATTTTTATAAATATTTTAAGGCGTAACACTTAAATTTTTTCTAACCTGTCTGAGTCACTAAAAGAAAAAAATTCATATATCCCTGTCCTGGATGCTTACTCTTATCGTTTTGTCCTTTGTGGCAGCATGACTACAAATAAACAAACAAATTTTAAAAAGGTAACCTAGGTTTGTGCCATAGTTTGCTGTGCAACATCACAACATGGGTGTGATGCAACAAGGGGGAAAGCTCCATGGGCCACAGTCAATAAGGATGGGGTTTGGCTGATTAAACTGTGCTGGTTTAAAATGTTAGTAAAGCTCAAACTTTCCCTTCATGCCTTTGCAGTTCCTCCAACATACATGGCTTAGAGGTCTCATCCTCTCTTGAGGCACCATTGTGTTCTGGTGTGTGTAGCATGGTGGGAAGGACCATGAATCCAGGTACACTGATACAGAAGTTACATTACCAAACCAGACAGGAACTCATTGCAGAGTTGGTTTTCCTTTTCCATAGTACAGATTTTCTGAGTCAGCCTGCATAAGGTGACACACTGAGAACACTTTTCACTTTTTACAAAAGCCTTTTCTTGCTTCTGTTGTTGATAAGCCAAATATTTCCTCAGCTGAAAAGGGGAATGGCAGCTCTAATGCAGTCATAATAACAACTGGCTTTCTGCACATGAAATATAACAGAATTTGCTGCTGTATTATTTTTAAAAAGCTAATGATAATTTCCCCTGTGAGAATTTTTAAAATTATTTTTTGGACCAGGCTAATTTTATAACTTCCAATCTGTTTTTCTGCAGTACAGGGTACCATCCAAACAGAAATCAAACATCAGTTACCTTCAGCACTTACTTACCAAACTTCAGTCAAAGTAATTAGTAGTAGAAACTGCAGACACTACAACTGGGTAATTTGCTGGAGGCAAAGGGTAAGATGTTCTGATTTAGCCTTTGACTGTAATGGATAAACCAAATGGTTATTATACTGACCTTTTAAAATCATAAGAAAGTACTGAAATAGACCAAACCTACCAGAGAAATCTGAAGCTTTATTAACTTTTGCCAGCCTGAAAATGTAGCCAAATTATGATTCCTGGTATTTGCTTTTCATGATTTGAGCACTTTAATGATTCAGTTCTGATTCAGTGTACTTTGACTGCATCAAGGGTTTGTACCCTTGACAGATTTTCCCCATCTGAAAGAGTATGACCACTACACAAATTTGAGTGACCCAGCAGCAATCCTGTTTGAAATGTTCCACTTGGCATGAATATTCATAGGGCTGGAGAAGGTAAGATTGTATGGTGCAGCAATTGTATCACTCAGTGAGAATATGGGACACTCACTTTCAAGTCACTCTTCTAATGAATGTTTAATTATTTATGTGTGTTAGAGTTTTTTTCACCTGGAAAAGTTCAGAACTGTTTTCATATCTTGTAGCCTGGAGCTTAGATCACTTACTGAAGATGGTGAATCTTTATTTAAAGCTTCCTTCAAATTTCAGTTTATAGTTCCTTAAAAGTTAATTCCTGCATTTTTTATTTCTCAGTCTTCACACCTGGTTCAAGGATATTTATTTGCCCAGATTTAAGCATTTTCTCTTGTTTTGAAAAGCATTTAATGAATTTACTTTGGTTTAGTTGGGCTATTAGGAATGGACTAAATATTTTTGTGCTGGTTCAGCTAAAGCTGAAAAAAGAAATGGAGTTGTAAGAGAAGGGGAAGCAAGGAAAACTTCTTGGACCAATTTTTTGTGAGTTTTTTAAGTAATTGGAAAAAACAGAATGAGATACACAGGTCTGAATGAATGACATGAATTAAGTATTTTGGTCTCTAATGATGAAAACCAGTGTGTAGAGAAATTTTTTAAATGTAACTGAGCAATTTAAACACACAATTCCCTTTGGTTTTAACCTAATTCTCACCACCTAACCTCTTTTGGAATTCAGTGGAATTTTCAGAAGCTTATTTCCACTTCTAAAAATTGCTGTTATGATCTCTGGAATACGCGGCAAGATCAGAAATAGTCCTTTTGCTATCTACACTTAATGTTCATTTGGTTTAAATGATCAGTTTGTTCTGAATGCAGGGCATGATTTCCGAGTCCAGTGTATGTAAGATTGGATCCTTCCATTCATAATTTCAACTTTCAGCCCAATGCAATGTAATGCCCACAGGAAATTCCCAGAGGAGCAAGACAGATTATTTGCAACCTCAAGAAAATATTTTTTAAAGCTACACACTATATATATATATATATATATATATATATATGTAAAATTTCCACTCTTCCCTTCTAAAAGCACGTAGATGAACCATTTACTTTTTCTGCCATAAAATTACAAAAGGTTGTAATGAACTTCACACAAAAACTGGGTTTGGAACAGCCAACCTTTTGATCATTACACCAATCTTACAGTGTAGGCTATCTTTAGGAAAGTAATTAAAGCATTTTTGGTATAATTTTTTAAAAAAATTTAGGAAATCAAGATCTATCTTCAGGTGCTAAAATCACTTTTCCTTAGGTGTCCACAGTTGAAAAATTATTTGAATGTTTCCCTTTTCAATTACCAGTCTGCTTATTCATTTTGCCATATTGAGTGCTGTTTTTTAACAACAAAATGCATGCAGTTAGAAGATTTGTTCATTTTAACTTACTAATTCATTGTGCCTCATTTATGGTAGAATTTAATAAGAAAATTAGCAGGTAAATAGAAGATGTTTCAATTTGTCTTCCCTCTGAATATTTGAGAAAGGAAGATCACATCCTTGGGGAGCTCAAAAGGTTTCATTGGGATAACTGGAACAAAACAAGAAAAGTACCTGGAGTTTTATTTAAATTGAGAATTTACAGCCCATCTCTGTCATACATGTATTTTATAATGTCTTTTTTTTACTAGTCAGCAGTTACATAGAGAGAGAAGTTAGTCACATTATCACATCTTTGATTTCTTCAGTAGGAAATAACATTATTGCTTGTTGAGAAAAGAAACCCCAAACTGATACTTGTGGCCACAAAAGCCTTTGTGGTTTGTATTGTTTATCAACCTTCAAAATATATGTTTGTGAAACGACAGGACTAAAAACGCAAACATACTGCTTGGGTAGTGCTTTTTCCTTACAGGCCCCTAGGCTGGCATCTGGAGTTTGATGGTTTGTTTGAGTATTGATTTGTCATTGTTTGTTTGTTTTGTGTGTGTTATTTTTGTTTGGTTTTGAGTTGGGTTTTTGGGTATGGGTTTGTTTTTCTCTCACATTGTTTTCTTTTCGTAAGGTTGAGCAGCACCTGTTTAACTTGCCAAGTTAATTAACTATTAATGAACTGATCTGAGAAATGCTGTGGGTATAATATAAACCATACTAGCCCTAGACAGTGCCTCGTATTAAATGATATTTTCCACTTTGCAGAGATTGTGCTGCTGACCTCAGGTTTGCTGAACTTCCTAATTACCCCAAAAGTTTCAAACGAATTATTTCAGCCTGCCTCCTCCCTGCGCTGTTTCACTGATGCAAGGAGGGGCCATGCAGTAACACTACACCTGTCCCAGCACACGCCTCTCAACCTGCTCAACTTCCCCAACGGGTGAGTTGGGCATGAGAACATCCGAGATTGCTGGGTCTGTAGCCACTGGTCCCGACACTTCTGGGTGTGCGTGCTGGCTTCGCGCTGGAGCGGCTTTAACGCTCCATCATGGCACTGGATGACAGCAGCTTGTACTCCAGGACTCAGAGTAAACTTAATCCCCATCAGACTCGGTATAAATCAACAAGACGGAGAAGCCTGCCGCCAGACATCCTGCTAGAAAATGATTTTAAAGGAAAGTTTCAAAAGAATATTAGGAATATAGACCCTATACACCCAAGGCGCACTAAGAAAAGACCTTCTATATTTTCAGGTAGGAAATGCTATTTCAATAGTATGTTAGTGCAGTATCTTTTAACCTTTTTGGTAACTGAAGGATTCAGCACTGGATTACAGTCAGAACTTATTCTGTTTTAAAACCTAAGACAGTTTTCATGGATAGATTTAATCAAGTGCCATTTATGTTAAATTATGTCAGTCATTAGAGTTAAAATGATGGAACCAAAAAGACAGCCTTCGTGTTTTTTGATTTCATGCTGCTTGCTTGAGGGGTTGTTTTTTTTTTTAATACTTAGCATTTAAAGAAAGCCAGTTGTTTCTCCAGAGCTTTAAACTGCATTTTGCTTAACCCCACTTACAAGAAATACAGAAAACAGCTGCAGTGTAAGAATCTCTTGCTGCTCTAATGCTGTATCTCATTGCTTTTCTGGAGGAGAATGGTTTGGAGAGTTCTTCAGTCAAGCAGAATTTTATTTTTTTTTTGTATGTAGCCAGAAATTAACATCACTAAATAATCAAATGCATGCTTTAAATTCCTGGTTTGAACTGGAGCCTGTAATGTCAGGAGTTAATAATTTAGTTTAACTCCCTAGTTGTTAAGAAGTAGGAACAAGGTGTGAGTGGATTTCAGTCAAGCTAATGGCAAGCTGGAATATTTTGTTGCGTTGTGCTTTTAAATAATTCTAAATGGGCCTAAAAATAGGCAACAGATTATTATGAGGCCAAAGGATTTGTTGGAAAACAATCAGGTCATCTTTATGAGGAGCACTTAAAAGGTTCTAGGGGGGAAAATCAATACCAGCTCATCCCTGCTGAAACTGAAAACGCATTTCTGTGAGACAATCAGAGGAAATGAAATCCTTTATAGAAACAAAACTTCTTTCAATTTAAGTATGTCCCTTTCCAGATGAAAATCAGGGTTTTCACATTTCTGGGGGAATTAGTGCAATCATACAGATCTCTGAAGAGTTGTGAAGTATATCAAATTATTTAAATATTAATATTATATTCCTTAGTGGCAGCTAAGCTTACACGAGTACCTTTTCAAGAGCTGAAACACTGGTGAAAGAATGGGTGTACGATCTTAAAAGACAGCACAGGGCAGCATTATTTGTGTGGGATTTAGATCCTCTACTGAACCTTAGTTAAGGTAGTCGAAATATTTCAACACGTCAGGAAATAAAACTTTTTCCTCCTTCCTATTCTACTTTTCTAGCTTAAAAAAAATGCAAAAAAACCTTAGCAGATCTCAAGTCAGATGGCTCAGACATGCCCAAGGCTCCTGGGCTTCCCAGTGCCTGAACTGTCTCTTCCTAAGGTGATGTGGTCTGTTGGTGGCTCTCAAATCACATTATTTTGGATAGGATAGACCCTCTGTATCTTAGTCAGGACTATGGACTTTGTATCTTATCTTTATCTCAGTTGCCACTTTTTTATGTTTTACTTACCTTTTCTGCTTCTTAATTACTCTGTGTTTGTGGGGTTTTTTCTTCTGTAACTTTTCAGGTTTTTTCCTGTATATTGACATTTTTGTTAGGAAAAAAAACATATTAAATATGTTTTTGGCCTTGTGTTTGGTCTTCAAAACTCGTACTCTGTTGTGCTTACCCACATTTCACCTTTATTCTGTGATTTTTTTTTAATGCAGTTCTTTCTCTCAGCTCTTTTTCCACCCTCCCAAATGACCACATTAGCATTAGTACTCCAGTCTTTGTGCTGTGTCAGGCATGAGCACTTCAATGCTGTTTGTGTCTGGAACAGTGCCATTATGCTTATGAAATCCAGTGCAGATGTGTTACTGTACACTCAAGGGCACTTAACTCAAAGGTAATGCAAATTGATTCCTATAAGCAACTGATGGAGCATGATGGAAAGATGGGTGTAGCCTTTCATTTGGGAGGTCAGCAGTGTACATGGGAGAAGCTTTACTTGATTTGCTTTTGGAAACAGGTTAACAAAGTACACTTGAAGTGTGTACCATTGTCTAGACCATGGTCTTTCATGCTGTAACTGTAGGTTAGAGCTAGGAAAAAGAGCTGTATAATGGAATCAGGGAATGGTCTGGGTTGGAAGGGGCTTCTAAAATCCTTGTAGTACAGCCACCCTACTGTGAGCAAGGGGATGTTCCACTATTATCAGGTTGCTCAAGGCCCTGTCCAACATAGATAGATAGATAGATAGATAGATAGATAGATAGATAGATAGATAGATAGATAGATATTAAAATTAAATATAAATAAATAGACAGTCTTGCTCTGCAGTCTTTTGGATGAATGAAGAATTTGAAGAATGTGGTAATTCCTACTTCTTTGTTTCAGTCTAATCACCTATTAAAATAAGTATTTTAAATCTATATCATATTGACTCTTCCACGTGCTTCTGTTCCCTATATCTCGGCTAAGTCTTTTGTAACACTGTTAGCTGATCTTGCATTTAGGACATTGTTGCAATTGAGGCTTAAGTCATGGACTTGTTGTTTTCTTCTCTTTTATTCTATCTTACAGAACTGCACTCATTCAGTAGTGAATAGACACACCAACACATTGAGCTGCAAGGAAATACATCCGTTCATTCATTGGGACTCTTGTAGCAGTTTTGGTGCAAACTCAGGGAGGGGTCTTGCATGCAATAGGCTTCTTTTACAATTGTTTCTTACCTGTGATAGCTAGAAGCTCTCCCTTTAAATATGAAAGCTGGAACCTGAGAAAAGTGAGTTGTCTGTCTGTCCTGCCATCATGATGTTAGTCATTCATGTATGCCTAGGCAGGACTATCCAGCCAGTGGTATCATTGGGTTATTGTGTTCATCCCCACATGGCAAGGGGATGGCAGAAACTGTGTACTGAGAAACCATGGCATTGCCCAAGGGATACACTGCACAGAGATACCTTTTTCTTCTTTTGCAAAGCACCTCTTGTTCTTTAAATTTGAAATGTTTAGAGCTGCCATATACTTCAGGACTTGGTTAATATCAACTGCTATTTATGTATAAATTTTGATTTTTACTGTTACATGGTTATGCTTAAAAAAAAAAGAAAGACACAGGCACAGGGGAATATAGTCAACATTATAGGGCCATTTATTGCCTATGGAGAGGTTCATCACCCTGATTAGTGAAATTTCTACAGACCTGCTGATAAGCTCTCAGTTCAGCAGACGCTCATGGCCATGACTGAACCTCACTCTGGCAGGACCATGCAAAAATGAACAGTGTCTTGTCTTAACCTGGAGATAAACCCCTCACTTGTTAAAGAGAGAAGAAAGAATTGTATAAAGACAGAGTGGGCAATGAAGGGACCTCAGGTCTTGACTGAGCTACCTAGAAAAAGTATATTGACCTAACTCAAGCTGCATAAAATGAAAATGGATTAAACATCATTAAATGTGTGTGCTGACTTATGTTTCAAAGCACAAGAGCTTGAAGAAAATTAGTCTGTATTTTTTTCTGTTAATCTAGGGAAGTGAAGGGTGAGTTTTTACTCCTATTTCTTTTTGACAGAAGGTTGCTGATGTTGTTTGAGTTTTCTCATTATGCATGGAAAAGACATGAGATTTTGGCTGGGAAAGTTAATTTTCCATAGAAAACAGAATAAAATAGAAATCGCAAAGGTCAAAGTGCTAAAAATATATATAATGGTCAAGCTCTGCTTGGAAGCCATTTGTATTGTGAGTTAGGGATGTTTTTTAACTAAGTACCATTAAACATCTACTTATAGTACTGTTATTAGTATCTTGTAGGCTTTTTTTCCGTCCTCTTCCTTGCTCATGTAGGTAGTGTGTATTATTGTTGAATGATGCTCGCTCACTGATGCGTCAATTTTGAAGAACGGAAGGTGAGAAAAGTACCTGGGATTTTCTGCCTCTCCCAGGACCAGGCATGCCTTCATTTCATAGCCTGTGCCTCAGGTGTTGTCTTCCCAGCCAAAATTAGCTCTATGTATTCTATGGGACAGCACATGATCGCTGCTTTGGTAAAAGCAGTGTGGTGTTGCTGTGGGTTAATGTAATGAAGGTCACTGGCTAACAGTACTTTACAGAGCTACTCAAAGAAAGAATGTAGCTTGCTAGTCTGTGATTTTACAATCAAATAGCTAGTATTTTTTAACAAATTCAATGCTTTTTTTTTTTCCAGTGAAAATATTGTCGCAGTTAGAAGTCTTGAGGTACTCTCTCAAAGCATTTCTGGAGTTCAAACCAGCATACAGTCTAGCAAAGTCACTTTCTAAAATAAGTAAGTTGATTTGATGCCATATTTGCATGTAAATTATAATAATGAAAAATAATGAAAGAAATAAAGGGTTTTATACATATTAAAAATTCTTAAAAGTTGTTCAACAGTGACATGAATAAATTATTTCATTTCCCATGAGTCATGCAGCTAAGACAGCCGGTATGTATGCCTTACTTTTTACTTTTGACTGGCTGTGTTAATTGGGAAAGACTTGCCAAAATCTAATTACTTTTAATAAGGATGCTTAAAGTCATGGGTACAGTATGTGTCTTGATTCAAATGAGTAATAATGATCTGTGTTCAGTATTTTAATTTGGTGAGGATTTGAATATCCTACCTCCTCTGTGAATAAATTGTACTGCATGGTAATAATGTATGCTTGTGATCTGCATATGATAATTGCTGTTCACTTATGGTACCCCTGTTGACATTTGGGAGATTGTCCTGTGTTGGTGCTGCATTTTACAAGTATCATCCAGCAGAAGGAAGGGAAGGCAAGTCTTACTTGTCCCAAAGTTTTTCTTCTCTCTGCCTGACTTGAAGACATTGGATTGGTTTCCCACTAATACTGTTACCAAGACGTTCTGTTGACTGAAAATGCAGGAGGAGGGAGGGGGTAGCATTATTTGTTATTTGCTGTTCATATTGTAAGCTGGAATTAGTTCTGCCTTTCTGGTTTTTCTTGAGCCTTATTCTAAGAGATGCCATTGGTGCATTGCTGATTGTATGTCCACCCACTGATTTGGGTGAGTGGCCACTGCCTCATTACCAGAAATTATATTACTGATAATATCTTGCTTTGGTCTGGCCTTTTGCATTTTTGCGGTCTCATACATATTTTTATATATATTACTAAATGTACTCTTCAGCATTTTAGTTTGTGCATATTTCTACTAAAGTGACATTTTCTTTAGGAAGGATGGGTTGATGATTCAGAGAAAAGCTCTGGATTTCTCATGAAGTCTGATGTAACAGATGTGTGTTGTCAGACTCGTTTTCTTCTTGGGTTCACTGGTATTTTATGGAGTGGGGAGAATGATTTCCAAATGTTCTTGTAAGCAAGTGATGAAAATGCTGCCTCATCTTTAAGTTATATTTAGGACTCAAATGAGGGTCTGTGTCCCTTGGAGAGTAACTTGAACATGGAAATGAGAGAGAAGGTAGGGAGGAAGGTGAGGTTAAGATAAAGAAGGCTTCTTCTGCTCTTACAGCTCGGATTTTTGTGTTTTGAAAACTGTCTAGTTGTCTCCTAGATTTAAATTGCCACCATCAGTTGTTATAGATGTTGACTTCTTTTGAAAGCAAAGATTCCAGTGTTCAAGTGAATGAATCCTATTGTATTACACAGTAATTTACCTCAAATCTTAAATGTCTATGGATTTGTAGACTTCATTTGTGCTGAAAGAACTTGTGAGGCAGTTACAGCATTTGCATCCTGATTTCAGCACAGATTTCTGTGTGTGCTGCCTTAGAAATAGCATGTGAAACAAGAACCTGGTTTAGTAACATGGTTTGCCAGTTTCACCCTTGGGCTGTCTGCTATATCCTTTCTAGGGGGTAATGATTAAAGTGTAGATGAAAATCTTAAAACTTGCTCACCTTCTGGGAAATATAACAGTTTTGGAGTTTTTGTATGTTTACATGGTTTTCAAGAAGAAGCATTGAATTAATATTCAACGTGGGTTGTATCTCCAATTAAATATATCAATATAAAATATATCGTATTTTAAAATAGAAGCCAGAATCCTAAGAAATGCTAGCAAAATAAGAAAGAGACAAAAATATTTTAAAATATTTGAGAATAAGTCAGTCACTCTTTATATCAAATGGTAGTAGCCTTAGGTACATTTCATGTGTAGTAAATCTATGAGTGTTTGTTGACATTATTTCTAAGTAAATCTTTCTTTGGCCACAAGAGGCAATAGAACTGTTTATTCTCTTTATCTGATTTAAGATGTACTGTGAACAGTGCAAACACCATAAGAATGTGCCCATCTCTGACCCACAGAAATACATTTTTGTGCTAATGGATTGGAGAGATTGACAATAATTTTTTTCACAGAGTTGTGAAATGCATATTTTAATAGATGGAAGACAGACATTATTTTTAAAGTCTTACAGTAATGCATCTGCAGTAATGAAAAACTTATGAACCAAGTAAAATGTTTTAAAAGAACCAGACTTAAAGGTTGTCATAATGGTTTTGATTTAGCCTTCTGGCTGATATTCTGGTCCCTTCCTGAAGAGCACTCTTCATATAAGCAAGTGTAGATGATGACATTGAAGTATTTCTCCTGGTAATCTGATGGGTCTGTGGACTGCCTACAAATCACTCAAAATATATTTATTCTATAGTGCTTGTTTAATTTTAGATACTTCTGTGCACTTGTTGGGTACATTTGGCAGGTAGTTAACTTTCAGCTATTTGTACTTTACACATTTACTTGGAGCATACTGCATCCAAGTTAAATCACCTGATAATCTTGGAATCTCTGAAATAAAAAAAATTGTGCTGTTTTCTTTTTTTAATTTTAATTTTTTTGCTATCTTACTGTACCTGAAGTTGAACTACAACAAGAAGTTTAGGATTTTCTGAAAGTACTTGCTAAACTTTCAGAAGTAATTTTAAAAATCAGTATTTTATTAACCTAGGTTCTAGACTGTTATTCCTGAAGATTGGTGTAGAAAGTAGAATTCATCTTAATTATAAAAGACTACTTAATGAAAAATCTTAGAACACAACTAAAGTGAGTTGGAAGATTTCTTTTTTAACTGCTTCTCTTCATGACAAAAGATGCCCTTAAGGATGAAATCCTTATGGTACTTCTGGTAAACCAGCTGTAAGCAGATAGATGCTGAGTTCATATACTTAGATTTTTGTAAAGAATGTAGCTCTCATATTAATTTTCTTTATTGTTATCAAATAGGAGTGGTTATTTTGGAATGTGTTTTTTAATGAATTTTGGGGGTTGGATCTCAAATTAGGAACCTGACATGAGTAACTCAGGACATTCTTTATTATATTTGGGGTTTTGGGAAAATTGAAATTGCAGAGTTTTTCACTATGATATCAATTTAAATTCCTTTGCTCTGCATATGCTAATGTGTAGCTGCTAAGCAAAGCTAAAATGCAGTATTATATTTAGATACTCTTTCAAAGACCCAAGAAATGTCTGTTCATACTTTTTAATAATATTTTAAGCTGTACTTAAAATTTATTAAAATAAAAAATCTTTTCCATTTATTACTGGAAGATATTTCCGTTTCAAGGGAAAAAAAATGTCTGTAGTTATGCAATGTATATTGTGTGTGAGACAATCCCATGGCTCCTCTTACAAGGACCTGTTGTGCAGTGGGCTTTTTATTTATTTAGTTGGTTTAGAACTGCCTGAGGGTATTGATGTGACTTTTGTGGGGTTTTGCTCTGTGTCTTTGGAGTTACTGTTTCATGTTGGCTATAGTGACAATTTGTTTTTTTTTGCAGAATGTGTTAGAGATTATCTCTGTGTTTATCTGTATGCTCAATTTGTTGTGAATTATCTGCTAGCAGAGTAAACCTTTTGTGGGGTAATTAATGCTGCAAACAATATAGGGATGGCACAATAATTTTTAAGCCTAATCTTAAGTCTGTGTTTTGGTAAGGAGAGAGACCATTCACAAGTGCCATTTTTCTCACTGTAATCTCTTTTGTCCTGTATTTCCTACTTCGTTTAGCATCTTTGAAGTAGGCAGTCTCTTGCTGGCCTGTCCTCTCCTGTTCTTCTGATACAAGTCAGAGAAATCCCTCCAGCAAAGTTGCTCCATTTCTTCTGCATTTTGCCTGAATAACTCTCCTAGCAATTCTCAGACCCAGTTCAGAAGCTGGCAAGAGCTGAGGAATAGAGAGAGAAGTGGATTTGCCACCAGAATTTAGGTAACGTTTTGCTGTACACCTATAGGCTGCTCCATGGCACCTGGCCTCATGGCAAGAGGACAGCCCCAGGGCTTCAGGTAGGCATGGCATTCATGGGCCTGCATAGCTGAACCACCAGTGTGTCCAACAAGAGATAACTTTAATTACCACAGAGGCCATTAAAACTCAGTGCCAGTCTGTTCGGTGAGTCACAATAAAGTGCTTCTGATCAGACTTGTTTAGATTTATCATGGACAGTTACTGACTCCTCTATAGAGAATCATTCAAGTATTAAATTTCCACTAGTTGCTGGGGCTCTGTTCTCTAGCAAAAAGTCTAATTTGCAGCAGAGGTTTTGCTATTACACAAAGACGCCAGGGTGAAAGAAGGATGACAAGAAAAGCAGAGACTAAATTAAGCTCACAAGATGGAATTTCAGGGTCTGAAATGTAATTTTCTGCCCAGCGAATTGAGGATAAACAAAACATATATGTACAACTCCAATTTTAAATCTGTTCTGGAGCTAGAAAATCAGCAGTTCTCCCTTTAGAAGCTAGTAATAATGTAATTTAAGTGTAGATTTGTCATACTGAATGTCGTTGGACTCTTAAGTAAGAGTAGTGTCACAGTTTGTTCTTTATCTGGTTTCAGGGTTAAAAATGCTTCTGCATAACCTATTGTTATATATTTATTCTTCCCACTTGAAAGCCCATCCTAAAATACGTCTCAGTGACTGTGTAAACTTCACCCATCAGCAAGGACAGTGGTGGTGATGGAGGTGGAAAAGGCCCAGGTAGTCAATGCTGCCCGTGCCTCAGTCTTTGCCTTCAGGAGATCTTCTGGAATCTTGGGACCCAGAGACCAGTGGGAAGGCCTGGACTAAGGCTTTACCCTTGGTAAAGGAATAACAGGTTAGGGAACATTTGAAATAAGCTGGACATCCGTGGGACCTGACGGGATGCAACTCCAGTGCTGAGGAAGCTGGTTGGCGTCATGGTCTGACCAGCCCTGATAGTTTTTGAAAGCTCGTGGCTACTGGGCAAGGTTCCTGATGACAGAAAGCGACCAAATGTGACTCCTTTCTCCAGGAAGGGCAAGAAAGAGGATCCAGGATCTGCTGGCTGCTAATCCTCACCATAATCCGTGGGAAAGTGATGGGGCAAATAATCCTATAATTCCAAATATACGAAAAGTAGATGACTGGCAGCAGTCAGTATGTTTGTGTGAAGGAGAAATGATGGCTTTACAAGCTCAGTAGCCTTCTAAAACTATAGATAGCCAGCTTGGTAGATGATGGAATATCAAAGGACACTTTCAACTTTAGAAGGGCTTTTGGCAATATCTCCTTGAACATCCATCATAGACACAATGATGAAATACCAGCTGGATGGGTGAACAGTGAGGTGAGTGGAGGGCTGAGCTGCCAGGCTGACTGGGTGGTGATTGGCAGCATGAAGGCTCACAGGACGTCAGGCACTAGCAGCGTAGCCCAGGGGCTGGTGCTGGAGCCAATACTGTTTAACAGCAATCTCATGAAGCTCAGTGAAAGGAAAAGTCAAGTTAATACAATTTTAACACAGTTTTGTTCAGTATTTCCCCTACCGCTTCTACAAGCTCTTGGTTTCACTCTGCATTACTGAAAATCTTACCAGTTCTCTTACTCTGCTTTCCAAGATTATTATAATTCTTTAGGCATTTCCTCATTATTCTGTTCATTGACAACCTTTCTCACTAAATATTTCCAGAAAATAAAATCTACTTTTTTGTTGTTTCTTTATGTGGAAGATAAATGGAAAAACTGTCAAGTAATCCTATAGGCCTACTTCATTGTGTGTAGCCTTAAAATGAGGATCGTTGTTGCAGACACCCTTCTTCTCTTATCTCCCTTGCTTTCCTCCACTCCTGATACTTGCAGAAGGAATAGTGGAAGTAACTCCCATGAGCATTAGCATTGCTCCTTTCTCAAAGCAGTGGTCTAGAAGGAACAGATGCAGTAACTTTAACAGAGTTACCATCCTATAAAGACTGATTATCACTATCCATATTGGCTTTTTAAAGCTTCAAGCTAATTTTATGACCATGCTTCTTGTAATTAGAGCTAAAATGTATCTGTTCCTGTGACAGCCAAAGTTTTAACAGGGCTCAGCCAGAAAAGTGGCTTGGAAGAATGTTCTTACTATAAAAAGCAGTACCTCTTATAGGTAGAAGTGCCCCTTATAGGTGTTTGTAAATGCATATGAGCAGTTGGGAAAGCTATTTGACCACGTAATACCTATGACAAGCATGTCTCTGATGTTTTTAAACAGGTTGGGGTTTGGCTTTTTCTTTACCAATTTAGAAGCATCGTTTTCCTTTGCTTCTTTCCCCCCATGAACACCCATCAGCCTCATTGCAATGACCTCTGGGGATACTCATAACCTCATTTGAACTGAAGGTAATGAAGGTAAAACTGTAGCCCCAAGGCACACCCGTTACTCAAACCAAGCTTCTGCTCCTTACTAGTGCCGGCACAGGGAGACCTGATGGAAATGAAGGGGGAAAGGGAGAGGTTGGAAGGATTTCACAGCTCTTTCAACAGTAGCACAATCTCAGGTTAGCTTAATCAAACAAGAAAACACACTCTGGGTGAAATCTGTCGTATTGTCAGATGAGGGGGTGTATTCTTCTGTTCTTGGAGAAGTTTTCATTTTAGAAATGTTCTGCCTGTGTTGATGGTATGTTTTTAGTTCACTGAATTAGTCAGTAGCTGGCGATGACCTCCGTTGATCTGTGGAAGAGTTCAGGCAAGGTCCGTGCGTTGGAGCCCGGTGTGAGTAGGGAGGATGCGGTGTCACTGAGCACTGGGACCCGGCTGAGCACGAGCTCAGGTTCCACACCCAGCACTGCCTGCAGCTACACTGAAAGATTTCAAAGCAGGTGAATCCCAGTTGTTATTTTTTTATGATCGCCGTTCCCTTTTGAATTAGGTTGCTGTAAAAGTTAACTGGATTTTTTCCAGATCTAAGCACCATATTCAAATACAAGTACTCAATCTCAGTGGATTGTTTTCAGTTATATGTCCTATATTTTAGATCTCACTTCACAGCTGAGAAGCCAAACCAGAGATGAAAAATAAATAACTATTTTTGTCTTCTGATCTGAAAAAAAAAGGGGGGAGAGAGAATAAGATCTGCTAATTTAAATAAGTTTTTTAAAAATTAGTTTAGATTTTCAAAGCCTTTAATGATACAGCGGACAAACAAGTACATGGGAGTTTGATACTTACCCAGATTAGACACTTCATAATATACAAAGCAACTGTTAGATGTTTCAGAAGCTAAATGCCTTTGAAAATCAAGGCTGTGGTGATTCAAAATCATTAATCATTTTAAGTGTATTTAAAGCAACTATAATTACTGCTGCCTTTTCTAGGAAACTTGAATTTAAAATGTGGCATCTTTTTGTGCTTTCTTCCTTGCGTACTGAGCCTAAAGTGCTTTCTTTTTTCTTTTAGTTAATAAAAAGCAGATTGTATATTTTTGTATATTTTGTTTTGTACATTTTTTTGCTAAATTGCAGTTTCCATTCAAATGTAGCATGCAAGAAACCTTGAGTAACATAACCCTCTTAAACAGGAAAAAGGTAATTTACCTTCTTCCAGCATAAGCAGGCAGGTGTATTAGACCTCATGTCTCTGGGAGACCCAAGACATTTTTTGGTTTAGCAGGAAGGGATGGACTCTGAAGGATATAAAAGACCCAGTTACAAAGGCTGCACTTACATTTAACTTGGCCTCTGTGAGGACACTTGTGCTTCTGTAGAACAGCAGCAAGTTGGAGGATGCTGGAGCACTTCAGTTGCCTGTGCCCAGACTGAAGTGTGGCTGTCACAAAACCTTCACTACAGCAAGGGAGAGCCCTTGAGAGTGTTCATCAGTTAAAAAGTACTATGTTGAGGGGGGGAAAAAGCAGGGAAGAAAGGTTCTACCTCTCAAATTGACATCTCTCCTGGCAGAGATTACTCCAAAAGGTGAAACTTAGAGATAATGTTATAATTTTAAAAAGTTTTGCTTCCCAGTACACAAAAAAACATTATAGAAAATATTTTGCAAGTCAGAACAGGCATTCTTATGTAAGATCAGTGAGATTTTTTTTTAATCCAAATTGTTGTTTCCTATCTAGCCAGCATCTAAACACACTGTTGTGCAAGTTAAGGGTGTCACATAGGAAATTCCAGATGCTGTGTCTCACCAGTGCTTGCCTAGGAGAGTTATGTGAAAAGTGAATTCAAAACTACATAAAACAAGACATACTCCCTTCAACAACTGCTTAGGATTGAGATTGTTTACTGACATCAATTCTTGAAAGAATGGAGAAAATAATTTTGATTAATAATAGAAGAGCACTAAGGCAGATGTAACTGAAAGGTTTGTGTAATGAGAAACAGAAATTTCACTGTAAAATCACATGGCCTGATTTTTCCTGACACTACCTCACAGCACTGTAGTCATTTATGTAAAGTTGCTGTAAAGTAGCCAGTGGCTTGAGTCATGAAGATTTTTGTTTTGCTGACAGCTATTTATATTTACTGTGGATATTCTGAAATATTTTCAAAGGGATGAAGGGCATGGTGACAGCGTAGCTATTAAAGGTATCAAGTGAGCTAAGAAGTGTATGTGCATCTCCTGTTTATAACCTACAGTCAGAGAAAGAACAATTTTATTTTTTGGTCTACCACCTGGCATGACTTCTGGGGTAATCCTGATTTTTGAAATGTTAGTTCTTCCCACCTTGAAACAAAAAAGTTTTAAAATTTGTTGGTGTTATCTAGCTTAGACATTAGGTCCCTGCTCTAACTGGAGGCAGCACTGATATGATCTCCCTGAACCTGAGCTTTCTATTAGCACCTCTGAATAAAATGAGAAAAAAGCTCTTACACTGTAATGAGCCAGGCTTCAGCCATTCCAGGCACTTCACTCACAGCAGGGGCCTGAGTCCTGGAGGATGTACAGTCTTGTTTGTGGTGGTACATGTCAGGGAATTACATGTCAAGGAAGAAAAATTGATGGAAGTGATACAAACAAATTGATGGCAGTGATACTTCATCATTTGAAAAACTAGTAAGTAGCCTATGGCCAGCTAAATCTGAAGGTGCTCAGTTTCCCTGTTGCACCCACATAATTCTAATGCAGCCGTTGCAAGAGGTAGCATTTTTTTGAGTCATTCAGAGCGGACACTGTATGCATAAGGCCCACCTGAGGAGACTGGAGGTGTTTGTGTTACAGGGGCACGTGTGCCAGCTCAGACCCGAAGCCTGGCTGGTCTGACCCCTCTATCTGATGGCATGCAGAGCCTGATACCTGATAGGAAGGTATAAGAGGCAGCAAATGTAGTACAATCTGATCCCATGTCCATCTCATCTTGATCTATAGTAGATGGAAGCTGGTTGAAATCCTTCCAACATTTTTGTTCTCATTTTTTGAGAGAAGTAAGATAATTTACTTATCTTCTAAGGTTGATTTTTCTAGTGGAGCAAAGGGATATAAGCAGAAGAATGCCTTTCTGCAGAATAATGTAAACATTGAGGTGTGAGTATCAAATAGGTCAGCCAGAAAGGAAGAAGTGTTAATAATTGAAGACAGAATGAGAGAATGGAAAGGAAAGTTTAAAAAAAGAACAAGTAAGCAAGTAGCCTGTCACTGCACCATCTTATTTAAAGTCAGGAACAACTTTAGGAACTGCTCTGGCAGAATTGAGAGAAGGAAAATATATCTGTAAATATATTTGAGATTCAAGAAAACATTTGGGTTAAAAATCACATGCAGGAAGTGCATTGAGATAAGATCTGTCTGAGGGATGGATTAGTATTAGAGAACAAATTGGAGCTACTGCATTGAAAATCCACCTTCTAGTTAGATAATCAATGAAAACATTATACATGTGCAACATATTACAGGGAGGTGTCTTGTGGAAAAGGGATATTTTGAACGTGTTTTTCTACAGGGAGACAAAACTAAGGTGTGTGATATAGTTTGTTTGGGTCAGGGGTGCCTTAATTTTGGCATCAGCTCGCCATTCTGAGTGGGAACACACCCCCTCCTTGTGTGTCTTGCTGTGCTTTCTGTCACGTCTCAGGCACCTCTCTGAAAAGGTGGGAGCTTTTCTCTTCCCAAAGCAGGTTTCATTCCTGGGGAAGAAAGGGAAAGGGGAGTTTTCCCCAGCTCCATGGCCCTGGCAGAACAGGGGGAAAGCTGTGATTGAAATCTCAGAGTGTGTCTGAGAAGAAGAATGAGGAGAAACAAAGCTGAGAACTCTTATGATCTCAGCTGCAGTAACGTGCATTAATTGTGAGCCATCCATAGAGACCCTGTAGGAACCAACAGGTTGCTTGGAAAAATGCCATGTAATGGAAAGTGTCCCTGCCCATGGCAGGAGTTTGGAATAGTCAATCTTGAAAGGTACCATCCAACCCAAACCATTCCATGACTCCGTGAATATCTAGCAATGGGCATAGTTCAACCCTTCCCCTTCCTGGCTTCCACCTCTGCCCTCCCACAGAGTTTCCTGGAGGGTAGAAGATGTACAACTGTGTGACAGAAGTGGAACAGGCAGTTTATGACTTTTTATGGTCCTAAATTTTGCAGTCTTTGATACTTCAGTGTATGCATTGTGTAATGAGGAACTATGACTAATAACTTGAGAAAAAGAGGGACAGCCACAAAGTCTAGATTCCCTCTGGCCTAGATTTGGTACCAATCTCTTATGAGTAAATTAGCAAACACAAATTATACTATGAGTGTGTGGGTGGGGTTCAGTTACTTGATCTCATCTGTGGAACAGAATGAGAGTCACCTTCAGTGGTGGTTTGGAAACTTCCTGCTGTAAGGAATTTTTGACGCCTCATGCCAGGATGTTTGGAGAATATGGTATATAACCTTGTCTCTGAAATACAGGTTTGTTACAAAACTGAAAAGGGAATTTTATAGGATCTCTAAAACAAAACAGCTTGTTTAGGGATGGTTCCTGGAAACTTCAGGTGAAGAGCAGGAAGAAAATACTGCCTGTTATTCTTTTTGCCTGCTGATGCCTGTGGTCTGTGCTTGTGGGACAAAGGCTGCATTTTGACATGCACAGCAGAATTTCTTGCATCAATGTTGCCTGAGTCTGTGCCCCAGTGGTAGTGGTCCAGATTTCCTAATGGTTTTCAGAATGGTATATTTGTAGCATATTTGTTTGTCTGGGCAAACAAAATTTGCTTCTGGCTGGCTGATGCTTCCAAACACTGATCAACTAGGGAGAAATTCAGATGTGAATGACAGAGTCCTAAGAGGACATGTCAGTTTGACAGCTCCAAAGAAAATTCGAGGGAAGAATAATAGTGCTTTGAATCTTGAAGGCATAATTCCAACATTAACCAGTTAATCCGCTGCAAAATGCCTAGTTATCATTTGTTATTTATAGATTAGGCACAAAATCCTTACAACCTATTTAATTACTCTAATGAATTTACTGACAAACTGAGGATGAGAGCTGGGTGATGTGTGACTCTATAATGTATCTATGAAAATACGTTATTTTATTCTATTAAATACCATTCAATAGGTTTCTATTTATATATTGTATATCACTGTACCCAAGTTGCCTGATGCCCTTGCTTCAGAAATACAAACATGTGCTTCATTTCAATGCTGCTGTCTTCCATTTTGACGCAGTTTATGATGTAAACATGCATTCCTCGTGCATTATTTACCGTTCTCTTTTTTCTGCCTGTTTTGCTTCCCATCACTAGGTGGCAATAGCTGAACAGTCACTTACAAACAGGAGGCAAAACAAAATGGTGCATCAAAACTCATGAGACATAAACTAAGAAGGATTTCTATTGCTTTATTTAGAGACTGTCATATTAATAGAGATTTCCTTGATGAAATCTTATTTTGTAGAGTGCTTTCTGTCACTCTGTACTTCTAACTTGGATGTTTGCACAAGTTTGTTTTACCGTGTTAATACATGGGACACCATAGCACATAAAATTTGGTTGGTTTAGATACTACAATTTGGATTTTTGATTCAGCAGAGGACATTAGTAAAGCTGTGGGTCTAATGTATGTGTTATGTCATATCTGCCAGTCTCTGTGAATAGTTCCCATACCTTAGGGTATCTATAATCATGCTAGACACCTATATTTAGGCACTGGAATACCATTGAGCTATGACCAGCATCCATCTGAAAGCTGGCGAAGTCTTTCAGGAGCAGGGCAGAAAGAGGTTCCCAGAGGAGGGAATGTGAAATCATGAATGCAATGCAGCCTGTCCCAGGACATGATGATACCCTTTCTGTTTTCCTCTGTTAGGTGTGTTCTGCACTGGAATCAAATGAGTCTGGGAATCACTCTTTGTAGGGTTGCTTAATTTTTCCCAGGAGGACTAGGCTGTATCAAAACCATGAAGATACTAATAAGCAGCCCTTACTTATTCCTGAGGTGAAGAACTCCAGACAGCCTAACTTTTGTACAGTCTGTACCAGTGTGAATCCAATCTGATTCCATGGAAATCAGAGACACAGATCTAATTCAATATATGGTATTATTTGGCTAGAAGGGCTTAGTATTTGACTCCAAATAAGGAGGAAAAGCTATAAGAAGCCACAGAAAATAATAATCATAATCAAGCACTTTAAAGTCTTCAGTAGTTCAGCAGAGCTACTTTAGGCTTTGAGATGTGTCCACACCACTTCTTGGAAGACAAAATTTGAATCTATATTTGCTTTGTTACTGTTGTCACCCCTTAGAGGCTTTCAGCTACTTTTTGAATTTAGCCTCAGATTCTGAAGAGTTAAGATTGCAAAATCCACATAGGCCCTTTCATACCAAGCTAAAATGAGACCTAGAAGATTGTGCAAGACTGTGCTATATTCAAATCTCCATGTGCTTTTTTAAGGATTCCTGCAAGCATTGCTGAAAACACAGAGAACTAAACTGCCTGAATGACTGTAATAAACAGTAGCCACTAAAACTGTAAACAAAATTGGTACCTATGCTACTAAATATTAAGAATCTAAAAATCTAGTTTACAAAAGTAGTTACCCTAAGTATCATGTGTATACAGTGAGGAGAAACAGGCTGCTTTGAGCAAATAATTGTGTTCTTTACTGGAACTCTCTGAACTATTGTGTCATGCTGAAGGCACTCACCTCCCAGTGTAGGCATCTGAGCTGGATGCCTCAAGATAGATATTGTGAATACCTCCAGCAGTATGTGGTTTTGTTATTCTTGTTCCTTTACTGAGTGAAAGCTTTGGAAGTCTATTTTTCAGATGTTTTGCAGTGACAGTAGCTGTTCTGCTCACAAGGACACCTCTGACCATGCTGATGAACAGTGTCTCCCAGCTTCTTTTTCCCCAAAGTTGGGGCATGGAAACTCCACAGTTCCAGATCTGTTCAGACTGAGAAGGGTATTAGCCAGCTAACCAAGGTTCCTGGATATTTTGTTTCCTCTGATCTCAGAAACAGTGGGAGGACAGAAGGTGCTCAGTGTATCACAAATGTGGAGTGTGAGTTGCACACAAATGTTTAAAATTTAAAACAATGCTCATAGTAATCAGCAGGTAGTTCATCATGGCAGGCACATGAAAAGCCTTGCATTTTGAATCTGTGGTTTCATGTGGTGAAAAAAAACCCAACTGTTATTGTCAATTCCCATGTAGTAATATCATAAAGAAGGAACCCACTGTACCTGTAAATGTCTAAGTCTGTAATAGCCCTCATCAGACAATTTACTTTCGCTGACAGATTTCGTATGCTCATGCCTGTCTGTCTTTCACAGCCCGGAATATGTAATTAAATTGCAAATATCACAAAGTCAACAAAAATGAAAGTGGAAGCTATGTAACTTCAAAATTTCTCAGTCTTGTGAGCCTATCAAAAATAAGTTCAGAGCACTAAATTAGAGTGCTGATGTTTCTGCCATTTCAGCATGTTATTCCTGGTTTAGGAATGTTTCTGAAATATGAGTAAAATCATTATATATGGAAGATGTCTTACTTGCAAATTTACACTGGTAAATATTTAAATTTAATTTAGCATTTAAATTTTTTTAAAATATCTTATGACTAATGACAGAAATTAGTAATAATTTAATTTATTATACTTCTAATTTTAAAGAAGCCATTAAAAGTTTAATTCTGAGGCATTTTTGTTATGGATGATACTTTTGAAAGCAGTACCAATAATGGAGGAGTATCAAACCTGAAGTAAATCTTAACAACTACTGTTCTATATGAACTCATTCATACGATGCCAAAAATATAGACTCTGAGAGTGGTGGCATTTTTCCTTAGTATGTTTTGTCTTAATATATCCATTAAGCTTTTCAGTATTTTAGTGCATCATCATACTGTCAGTGGAAGCACACAACAGGCAGACATGTTCTTCAGAAAGATTAATAAATGGTGAGAGCAGCAAGATTCTGCAATTGTGTTGTGATGCAATGCTTAAAAAAGACCTGCTATACATGAAATTGGATTACTTTGGCTCCATATCACTTTGGTGAAAGTCAGTAAAAAAGGTACTGGGGATCTTCCACTCCTAGACAGACAGCTGAACGTAGCACTAGCCTTTTTAATGTTACTTCACAAGGAAGTGCAACTAGGCATTAAGTGATACTTTAACATGCCAGATGCAAACTTCTTCCTATGGTAGTTGAATCCAGGTGTCCTTGGATGCAATAGCCCATTTATTTCCTCACCAAATGATCACAGCATCAAGAAAAGATTCTTAGATTGATTAGACTTGGTAACTGGTGAAGACCAAGTGACAGGAATCTTACTGGATCCTGTTCATATAAGCTGACTTAAAATAAGCAAGGATAGATCTGCAGATTTGAAAATACAAACTTGAGAAATAAAGAGGAGCTGGATAGTGACAGTAAAGAAAAGTGCCCATGTGAGATGTCTGAAATTTTTTTACTTGAAAGCACCTAAACCAACCAACCAACCAACCAAACCTTGAACTTTTCATTCTGCTTGTGAGGGACACATGGGACCCTCAGGAGCATCCCATGGAGCTCACAGGTCACCAGTGTCAGCTGGTATTCTCCTGACAGCAGCAGTACAAAAGATGAGCTGAGTAAGACTAGGTGAAGGAATAAAAAGCAAATGGTTAAACATTCTTACTCCTTTACAACTTCTAAACAAGAACATTGATTTTAAAGAGTCCAGTATCCAGTGAGGTTGAGAGATGGAGTAAGAATAAGATAAGATTTGACCGCTAGCTACATGAATGCTTTTGCCTTTAGGTTTTGTTTTGTCTTGTAGAAGAGCAGAGGTAGGAGGAGTAATACAAACAGAACAAAAAATCAATTCTGAGATGTTAAAAAACCCTCAAAGATCTTCAAATTCACATTACAAAAACCAGTTAACTTCCTATTCATTCACTTAGTGGAGAGCAGGCATATGACATTGCAGTTTGGGTAATAACACTTTGGTTGAACATACCAAAAGAGATTCTGCCCCATAAATGTAAACCACAGATTTGTTGGGAGGAAAACTATCTGCATCAACAGAGAGGCTGTTTGATACTCAAGACTGAAAAAAAATTTGGTGGGAGATTATATTTAAAGGTGTGGATTTAATTTAAAGTTGGATAAAATCTAATACGGATTTAAGAAATACAACTACTTGCAAATTAACCTCCTGTTTTTATTTTCAACAAGACAGTTGCAATAAAATTAATTTATCTGTCATTTCCAGAAAAGCTTGTGATATACCACCACAGGGGAAAGTATTACTTAAATCCTTGAACATAGGAATTAATGCAGTATTTGTGAGGGTGAATAAGGACTTCCAAACCTACTTGGCATTGTGTCTGATGAAAAATCACTTAGTGGGATGGTGGAAAGTCATCAGTCCTAGATCTTGGAACTTCCCTTATTTGGTGTAAATTTAACTTTAATTTTAAAAGGCTGCATTGTACTGGCTAAAACAGGATGGCAGAAAAAGGAGGCTTTGTCAGTGGAGGGGTAGGGAAGGAGGTACCAATGGGATAGCAGGGTCTCAGTATAAATTGGGGATGCAGAGTGACAGCAATGGGATAATAATGAACAGCACAGAGAGGAAGAGCTGATGAGCTGTCTTTGACACGGCTGGTGAGATCAAACCTGAGATACTCTGAACAATTCTGGTTGTTCATGTCCATGAAAGGGTGTAAACAGGTTTTGAGTGAAGTTCATTTAGGAACTGAAAGAAGGTTTACAGAGTTTAAACAACAGCCTGTCATTAGTGAGACACAAAACCTTATCTCTAGATGAGGTATGTTTGCAGAAGACATTTAGCATATTTTCAGTGAGAACCACAGGAGCTTGGTCTCAGTGACCCTTGTGTTCCTCAGTTTCCAATCCAAACATCAGATATTGCACATACTGAAACTAAAAGTAATGTGCAAATATAATCACTGACAAAGTTTTTAGAAGAATCAGCAGCAGACAAGCTCTATTTTGTCTCAGATACTATAATTATGAAATGCTCCAGGAAATTTATTTCACTAAGTGAGAAAAAAAAGTACTGTTATTCCCAGGAAATAATATCTGGAAGGATGATACCAAGAATATATGAAACAAAAAGTATTTTGGAAAGCGATTCTTATTTTTCTTCATTACCATTAAAATATGCATAGTGATGTAGTGTGATTATATGAAATAAAACCTTAGGAATATGGAAATTGTACCTAGCAATTAAGTATTTTGTAGAAAATACAGAGAGATTAAAAAGCAGTGAATTGCTTCTGCCTCATTTTTCTTATGTGAATTCAGTTCCTTTTTAGAAACCATTATTCAAGATAAAAATCATATCAAACTGAGTTTTCTGTGGCTCTTTCAGAGGTGAATACAAAGCAGTGAGCTCTCTGGCTTATTTGGTGCTATGAATTCAGCTTGCTGTCTCTCATCTTTGTTAAGGGAGGGGGGGTTGGTGGAAAAAGTGTCAGGAAAAAAATGACAGCACGTTTTTCTGTAGCGGTGAAAGAAAAGCAGAAGCAGCCAGTCTGCAAGCCGTGGGTTTAGTGCTCTGGAAGTGCTTCTCTTGTGCAACTGGGCTGAGGGAGAGCCTTTTTTCCCTTCCCAGCGTCACTGCAATCAGATATATGGGTGCAGCTCTGCTTTACTGCAGCATGATGCAGTTGTGTATAGTTCAGCGGGCTCTTCTTGGAAGCAGGCGGAAGGAGAGCAGCTGACCAGAGCAGGCAGAGGATGTTCATTAGAGGGTGCTTTTTTTCCCCCTAAAGCAAAGCAGTGCGTGTGAGATTCCTGCAGCTGCACGGTTCCAGAGGGGCCTCAAGTTGATCCTGGGTTCGCGAGAGGAGGTGCATACGCTCAGGCTGACAGCTTCTGATGGGAAAACAGCTTCAGACAGGCAGGCTGCTCGGCATCAGAAGCACGGCTCAGACACCCTTCGGGAAGATCCTCTAACTGTGCCTATGGAACAAGTGCTGTGCTGCTGCCTATGCCTTAAGCGACCAGAAGAAATTTGCCCGGTTGCCGAATGGAATAAATGAAAATACTGAGGGGGCGAGGGAATAAAATACTCTTCAGCTAGAATTAAGAATAAGCCCCGAAGGAAGAGCAAAGGACAAAAATCTCATGGTGTGTTGTTGTTGTTGTTGAGGCTTTTTTTATTTTTTTTAATGAGCTTACCTACCATGAACGGAAGAAGTGGATCTGCGGAGACTTCATTTCCTCCTCTGACCCCTCGTTTACATCACTGACTGGTGACAGTCACATCTACATACATAGTACCTGCCACTTCAGCTGCTCAGAATTATAGAAGCCTCTTTGTATGCAGCAGACATGGCTAGCCAGCAGGATTCAGGCTTCTTTGAAATCAGTATCAAATATTTACTGAAATCCTGGAGCAATAGTGAGTAGCAGAAGAGTAATCTTTTCATATTATGCGTTGCTTGGTAAATAGCTAGGGCAACCTAAAGGATAGATTCTTACCTTTCTGTGTGTTTGTGTTGTATAAACCAAGTAATTTTTGCTTTTTTTCAGCTCTAAAAATCAAAATGTCAGAGATTTAAATAAGTTTCATTAACTGCAAGGGCTGTAATAAGATTATACTAGATTTTGCTTGATTGAATTCTGAAGTTAGGCTGCTTTCTGGGTCTAACAGTACATTGCAGGGAGTGCATTCCAAACAACATTTCCTGCCTACATGTTTGTTTGATTTGTTCAGACTTTATCTAAATATTTTTTAAAATGATATTTAATCACAAGGGTGTGGCATTGCTCAGAAGTTGGTTTTTATTAATTGTGCACCGAGGACAAAATATAACTATTCTACTTCAGGTCTGAAAGTCATTTTGATGTGATGGGAAGCAAAACATCAATTGCTTATAGCTGCACTTCCCACCCTCTATGCTTAATTTCAGAATCTTATGCAATATTTCTAGCCAGAAAGAATCCATCTGTTTATCTGATCCAGGCTGGGTTTTGCAGAATGTAAACAAATAGCATTTTAGTCTGCCTTAGTCTTTTCAGTACTGCTGTTCCTGATTACCATTGCTTTTTTAATCAATTACTCTATAGATGTTTTAGCAATATTATGTAATGAAGATGTCTGAATAAAATTTAATGCTTGCAAATATATTCAGATTAGGTAAGATGATGAGATAACACTGGCAGAAATTTGCTTTTTTAAGTTAAAGTGCATGAACAGTATATTCCTTCTCTATAGAAGCTTTTATTAACAGTGCTAAATCTCTACATTTAACTGTTTTTAAAAGATAGAGCACAATGTCTCTGGAAAAATCCAGCTTGGCTACGTGTGAAATAAGGTTCTGATCATCCTACTGTCTATAATTTAATAATGTCTGCATAAAAGTCTAGCATTTAAAAATTCTGTGGTATAAAAGAATTGCAAGATCTGCTCAATACCAGGAGAGAACCTTATACCTGCAAATAAATAAACAAAACACTATATTAGATGTGTGACATGCAAGTCTTGTATTCATTAAATGATATCCATAGAAACTGTATTTTTCCAGGTCATTTGTAACCTCAGTAACACAGTAGTGCTTGTTTGAATCTGTTTTTCTTCCACAAGTGTGAAGCCACCAGGGAATAATAGTATTACCTAAACAGCATTGCTTATCTGCCCTCCTACAAAAATATTTAGTGCATATTCATTCAAATAAGTGATCCCACAAGGACTAGGAGAGAATTTTATGATTCAGTTACCTTCTTGGACTAATATTAACCTAATACTGAGAACATAAGTGTGTATTGTGACAGCACATATTTTATAACAAGCTAGGCACAGCTTATGACAGAAGAAAAACAAGTCAGTTTATGGTGCAGAAATCAAATCAGTTCTGGCATTATTTTTGTAATAGTCTACTGTAACTTGAAGTAAAACCAACACTTAAGAATATAAAACCAACTACATTATAGAATTAAATATAAATGTTCTTTTTTTTTTCCTTTATCTTGAAGTACATTGAAAGTATTTCAGTATAGGAAAGGTATTGCTTCTTTGAAATTCGAAGTCCTGAAGTTCTAGTTCAGAGAATAGAAACAGTATATGAATAACTGATATTTCTGACATTCTTTTAGTGAATAAACACCCCTACTACTGTATCTGAAGAAACAGTAAGAGGAAATAGAGTAAATGATCCCAGGTTGCCTTAAACTTGTTGCCAATTGGGGGTTTTTTTGCTTTCATACTGGAAGGGTATGTTCATAAATCTGAACGTATCCTTTCTAGCTGAAAAACAAACTATTTGATAAGACAGTGGGGAGTTAAAAAAAAACAAAACCTAGAGCTTTCTTCAGCTCTGCTATGTGATGGGTGGAGCAGAGGAAAACACTTCCCTTGCTTGAGAAACTGCTGGGAAGCCTGCACATGCATGCATGGGAGCATGTTTTTGTGAGAATAGGTGCCGTGTCTGCACACCCAAGACCAGAAGTAAGCCATAAATTACGTTGTGGCATTTACATAGCAGCAAGAGGTCTAACATACAGTTTTAAAAGGAAAATAACTTTTGTTCCTAGAGTGTATATTTTGCCGCAGTGTTAAGAGTGTACAGGTGCTGCCCATGTATGTTTCTTCAAAGTGGCACTTCAGAACATCAGTTGAAACAGCATTTATCTTTCCCAGGCTTTTTAGTCCCACCAAAACCAGGTCTTTCCATTGATTTGTGTTTTGGCTTACACAGAACATTAGCATTTTCTAGCACATTGCCATCCATGTCTGTTGCCCATACCATGAAATATACTCAGTTGTTCTACTTGGAAGGACATTTTACCCTGATTTTGCTATCTAAGGAGTTTAACAAACTAGTGTTCTTCACGTGCCAGGCAGGATTTCAGTTCAGTGTCACGCAGCACTCACTGAGGTGTTCACCAGGCATGCTGCTTGCATTTGCATGTTCATCATCCAGCTAAGGAGGCAGGTAATTTATGGACCATGGGGTCGGTTCACTTTAACTGCTGCAGCCAGGATGACACAGTCTGATACAGTCCATGGGGTGTTCTCAGAGAGCCTGCACCCTTCTTCCTGGGGGATAAAAAAGGCCAAGTCACAGTCTGGCATTCAAACCATCCCATCAAACGGAGAGATCTCAAAATACTCCTTTGTGCCGTTCCCAAGACAGACTTTTGCTCTACGTGTGTACGTATAAGATACTGTACGTGTTGTGCTGTCTGGAAAATATTCCTGTATTCTGTTGGAGATGGAATCAGAACGGGGATTCTCTGGTTGGAAAATAAGAACAATCTTAAGGGGCCTTTTTACCCATCTCATGTGTTCTTATATTTTCTTAAATATTTGAGTGTTTTTCATCAGTGCTGCATTAGTCAACAACTGCATTAATCATTTGCATTGCTTCTTTTTGAAAGTACTGCTGAAATAGCTATGCCTGAACAACATGAGTGCTGCTTACTTGGCCCACTGAAGTCAATAAGCTGACATGAATAAAATAGGGCTTACCAGAACTAGAACAATTAAGAATCTTTTCCGTGTTAAGAATTTGAAGCCTGATCTTTCCTCTAGATTTTTTTTTTTACTTTTTTGAATGAATAATATTGATTTGTTCTGAATTTCATTTCCAAATGTATTTTTCAAATTCATAGTTTAAAAAAAATCTGAACAGAAATTTTGAAATCTAGCTACAAGAACCTAAAGTACCATCATTATAAACTGCAGAAAAGTCTGTAATAAATTCTGCCTTTTGCAGTTCCTAGATCTGATCAGCAATTAAGTTTATTGGAGGAAAGGATTCTGTAGAAGAATCTAAATGGCACAGGTAGATGGCTCACTTGTGCTCTCACAAGTCAGCTCCTGTGTGGGCTTGTAGAAGCTGCATTTCTTTGTCTCACAGTTACTAGAGATAGGTTTTAAGGTTTCTTTCTGTGTAATTAAATGATATAGCATATTCTGCATAGGGAATATGATATTTGGCACTTCTCATAGAACAGAATTATCTGCAGGGCCTGATTTTAAGGATTGCAATGCTTGTTTATCTACCTTTTTGAATAGAAAGGGGGTTTTCTGCAGACTTGTGTTTAATGCAGACTCAGCATAAGGACTTGTCTAGTATCAGGACTTCAGGTCTCTTTTCCATAGCCAGAATTCTTTGCCGTCTTCCACAGTAGCCAACATCCATACCAAAATCCTCATGTCATCATCCTCTTGCCCTTTGTGCTGTACAAAGCCCACTGCTCAGTCCTCCTACTGCACCGTGTGCTCTTTCTCTGTGCCCCTGTGTGCTCAGTCCCTGTGGCAGCTGTCAAAAGCTACTTCTTGTTTACAAGTGGTGGGAACATCAGGACAGCCCAGGCCTGGGACCACCCAGACACCCACATCAGCTCACGTCCCACAGCACTCCCAGCAGGATCTCTGGCTCCTCCACAGCTTGCTGGTCACATACCCAGCTTAACACAGCATCAAAATGAGTTCTGTGGTCAAAAGAGCATCAGGTGGCAGAGACTTCCCAGTGGCTGACGTGAAGCCTGGAGGATTGCCAGCTGCCATGTTCTGTCCTTCTCTTGAAGGTATGTTCCTACCATGTCAGGAAAAGAAATTAATGAAGAACATTTCATTAAATGAAAGTAATACACAAGGCAATAAAACTCAGCCTTTTACAGAGTGTTCATGAGGTCCTGTTTTGATGAGCAAGAGAAAAGGGAAGGCCACAGACACTTTCTTAACTGAAAGTCTCTGTTATGTCCAAGTCACTGATGCATTTGTTTGATCTTCTAGTATGATTTTATTGTGCATAAGTGTGATAACAGCTGTTTTGTAGAGTTCCCTTTTCTACAGTCAAACACTGCCTGTTTAAGGCTGAATACTCTGAGCACACCATGCTATCACACTTAGAGATTTATAGCAAGATACCGATCAAGGGAAGAGGCCCCTTCCTGTTTCCTACTGCCCACTTAGGCAAACACATTCACTGAACAAGGAGAACCTAGCCTTCCTTCCCCCCTCTCTTGCTCTGGCATCCATACTCTTGCAGGCCCAAATAACCTGATTCCAGAAGCTGATGTACTGCAAGCTCACCTCATGGAGAGGAACAGTTCTTGCCTGAAGCAGCTGGGGAAGGGAAAGAGCCAGCGGCTGTGATAAGCAGATGGAGAAACTGGGACCCATGTGTCCTGCTGGCTCCTGAGGTGTCACCCTGGAGGTGTCACCCTGAGACACCTGCAGAGAGCTGGCCCTTGCACAGCCACTGCGTTTGGGGAGCCCTGGGCACAAAGGTTGTGCATGGGCTCGTGTCTTGGCATCTGAATCTGCCTGGGACAAGGGATGCCGCTAATTCAGCTGCTGTGCTGTGTGAAGGGGATTGATTGCTCTGTCCACTGAGCCTGAAGGGAGGGTGCATAGTTTATTCTTCAGCCATGAATAGTCTGTGATTGTCAGCAGTAAAGTGTCTTGCTTGATAACGGTGACTGTTACCTCTCAGGAACTTTCTTTGTATTTGGTCTGATCCAAAGGGAAAGGTAGTAAACCACAATGTTTAGGCTGTTTGTGTTCTGGTGGTACCCATTTTAGAACTTGCATTTTGATGTGGTTCTTCTCAGAAATAAGGGAAAATGAAAGTTTTATTACTTTGGAAACATGAGAACTCTTTAAAAAATATTTTTTGGTTTATTTTGATGTTTGCTACTCTGTTGAGGACATTCCAGAAGCGTTTCTACCATACGTGGAGGGAAAAAAAAACTATGAGAAAATTATAAACGCTTTACTGCAAGATTCAGTTGATTAGCAGAATGAGTTTCCTTGTCATTAAAAAGTTTGAATTGCTGCAATAAAAATCTACAAATGCTTTGACTGCAATATAGTACATAAGTTTTTGTGGTAAAACTTCAAAACACCAAAATATAAGATGATCTGGAAACTAGGCTTTGTTAGTTACTGGTAGATATTCTATTAAAGTTCTAATTATTTTACTTGTGGTGAAAACAAAACTGTTCTATTATACTATATGTATTCATTGTGAGTGATTAATTTGTGATATCCTTGATGTTATCAAAATACCAGCAGCTTGGGTTTTTTTCTAATATTGCTAATTATTATTCAAAAGGATCAGGGAAAGAACTAACAATTCTTATGTTTCCTCTATTCATGTAGCATACTGTTGAATAAGCTGTGATATCTTTTATTTCTGTATATCTATATAAATATAAAAACTGTAATTATGAAAAAGGGACTGTATATAGGTCTAAGGAAAGTGATAAACAGGATACCTTAGGAGTATAAAACATACAGTAGTGTTTAAAATTTAACATTGGAGAATATAAGTTATTATATTAATATGTAATATTAAATTACTACTTAACAATCCTTTTCTATTTTCTCCACATTTGATATACTCATTGTATTAATAGTTTAACTCTTCTGTGTGTTGACTTGGGGGCAGTAGGAAGCAGGCCCTACAGAATTACAGTGGCATGTGCTTGTCCAACTTTATTTTCTGTTTTCATTCCTACGTTTCTAAACGGTCAGAAACTACAGACACTCGCAATGAGTTGGTAGCCCTAGAGACTGAATTCCTGTGGGTGTTGGAACCATGAATGGCACATATGGCATTGCAGTAGCTGTGACTGGGAGGGGGACAGTCTCATCCCAGTGTCTTCCTCCTGTCACCATGCTCCTATCCCTTCTCTGCCACACTAATTATCCACAGAGTTAATATCCTGAAAGCAAAACTTTCTAAAATGGTGTAGATGCTTGTGTCAGCATTAGAAAGGAGATGAGGGTACACTACTAGGAGTGGGAGGGAGTTTTGGCTGATTCCTGCTATTAGTCTGGTGGAACTGTATGGTAAATCATATTTACTTTGATGGTGACTCCTTATCTATGCCTGCTTATAAATAATAGTTTCTTCTCCAGGAAGGAGACAAGTCTAGCTTTAGCATCCCTCTCTTTTCAGAGCACCAGCAGTGAAGTTGCTGCCATTGTTTCCATGATAAATTTGGAGTGCAGAATAATTTCACAGAGATAAGTAACTGAGTTATTTGTAAATCGGTAATTTTTCAGTCACTGCAGTTACCTAAACTAGATTAGAATCAATTGGCCATGGAAAGAAAATCGCTTCTCCTCAAATATTCTTTCTTCTGAATCCTTTGTCTATTGCACTAGCTAAAAGGAATACTAAACATAATGTTCAGACTTGGCACTAGCTCTATTAGCAAGATATTTTAAGTTATTGAATGGTTTATATTTTTAAGAATGCAAATAGAAAGGTGTTCAATGGTATGACAAAGCAGGACAAAACATCTGCTAACTGGCTCATCATCCTGCCGACAGCTGGAAACTAGAGGTGTCAGTGGAGGGGGGATTATGACCCATAGTTCAGTAAGGTGGCAGTGAACAGGGGTGGAAAGCCAAGGATGTAGGGCAAAGGGAATAAGAGAGTCTGTATTAAGTATTAAACTCCAGAACAGGATGGAGAGACAGCCTTTTATATATTGTCTGCATACCTTAAATGTATGTATGCAAATACATGCATTCTGGAAAACACTAAGGAAGAAGTGAAGTGCTACATGCAGTCACAAGTTACAATGTCACAGCAGCAGCAAGCTGGGTGTTAGCAGCTCGCACTGGTGGAATGCTGTGGTGGATGGATGCATACAAGCTCTTGAGGGAGGACCTGCACGGAAATAAGGAGTGGAAGTTCCTGTCTTTGTGAAGGAACTCCTTATGGATTTGGAGCTCTTCTATGGGATGGATGTGTGCTGGAGAGTTTCTGGGTCAGGATTGTCATAGATAACTTGAAGTATGACAGGGTGATGGTGGGAATATGTTACAGGGCATTGATCAGGTTGAGGAAGTGTAGAAACAACTTTGAACAACTTGAGGAAATTCATGAATTGTTGATGTTGGTTCACATGAGAGACTTGAACTTCCTGATGTCTGCTGCAAGTGCGAAATAGTAGGTTGCAAGCAGTCAAGATTTCTTGAGAGTGTTGGAAGTAACTTCTTGAATTACAATAGGCCAAATGGGTGAAGTGCAACTGTGTCTGTTACCCAATAACATGGAAGACCTGACTGGAGCTCCAAATCCTGAGAAGAGTGGTGAAAGGGTGGCTGTGTACAGACCCTGGACTTAAGGAGCGTAGATTTCAGTTTTTGAGATTTCAGAAACTATAGTGGGGATCTCCTGTAGGACAGCTCTAAAAGGCAAAGAAGCTTAGGAGAGCAGACAGGTCTTTGAGGACAGCATCTTCCAAGAACAAGAATGGATTACCATGCTTAAGGAAACAAGCAAGAGTATGAGGCGCCTGGCTTGGCTTATCAGGGGCCTCTTGGCTGAGCTCCAGTGTGAAAAAGGTGATATATCTGAGGCAGAAGTGTGATTTGGCTGCAAAGAAGTAATTACAGACATTGCCTGGGCATGCAGAGATAGTGCTTGGAAATTCAAAACACAACTGGAAGTGGGCTTTGCGAGGAATATCAAAGTCAATAAGGAGAGTTACTCTTGCTTCCTTAGTGGTAAAAGGCTGAACGAGGGCAATGTGGACCCATCACTGGATGAGGCAGGGAATTTAGTGGTAGCGGACTGAAGCACTGAGTGACACTTCTGCTTCTTTATTCAGCAAGACGGTCACTCTGGTCTCTGTCTGCCAGGTTCTGAAGTTCCCCTTGATATGGCACGTCTCAGAGCGGGAAACATAGAACTTGTTCAAGTTCAGAAGCCCAGACACTCTTCTTTGCAGAAACTACTGAGAAGCCTGGCAATTCCTTACATATTTGTGATCTTCTATAGATTGCCAATTATAGTCACATTCAAAACCGAGGGATGACAGAGTTTTTCTTTTCACAGCAGACAGCAGAGCTTGCTAAAACAAGCCACTGAATGAAACACATCTGAGAAACACTGACTTCCTAGTTTGCTCTCAGCCAAGTAGCAGTAGTTTCACTTAGTGACTGAATCCACTTGCTTCCTTATCTGTGTGAAAGAGAGATCACAAATGTAGAGACACTCCCCAAAATATTGATGTTTGTGCATAATATAAGATCACTGATACAACTGGTATTAGAAGTGCCTGAGAGATTCATCTTTGTCATGTCACAGAAGAGAGATTTTGGGGCTCTTTTCAGGACACTGGTTTGAAGAGAAATCCGAGTGCTGTTTTGTAAATACTGTGGGATCGCTATAGTGACAGTATCGTGTTTCTCTAGGGGAATACATTGCTGATAAAGAGCTTAATTAGGTGATTGGAGCCTTAGAGAGAAGTTTCACACATTAAAAAAAAAATGAGGCCCTTTTGGGAGACATGCTATACAATCTTTATCCTGGGTACTGTCTCTTCTTTCAGAAATTTGCAGTCATCACATGTAGTGCTAATGCATACAAGTTGAGAGACTGCTGTGGTTTTTCACTGGTCAGTGAGGGGGTGAGAAATCACAGTTTGTGTATGGCCAAAATGTGAAGAAGTTAGATAGATTGGTATAAGACAAGAGATGATCAACAGAATGCATCAGATCTTGATTTTATTTATAATGATGAAGTTGCAGATGGTTTTAGTTTTATTTTGAAAAGCTTGACTTTGGGAGACAAATTTATATTCCCTTGAATTCTTAACTAGTACGTGGTTCAGCACAGAAGTCTGACGAAGATACTGGTTTGAAAGAATTATCCCATAATTGGGTGGTCATTATGCTAACATTTTTTCCTAATCTCAGGCTATCTCCTCTGTCTCTCTCTCTAACTTTGAAGAGTCTCAGCTTGTATGTGGAGTAAATTAAACTTCAAAGGATGTCCATTTCAAAATTGGTTTGTTTTGATACTGTTTTCCTTGAACAAGTTTTGTTGAATACAACATACAGAATTATCTTATTGCATTTCTGATTATTATTTATGAATGCCTTTAAATGCGTGGAGTAATTTGGTTTTTTAGTCAGAACGTTACCTCGATAGAGTAAATTCACTCTGCAAACTTCTCAAGCTCCACCTTGAGAAGTTTGCAGAGTGAATTTCTGCATATACTCACAGCAATGCATTGTTGTATATTTTCGTAATGAGGTTTATTCTTTGCACATTACTGAGATACCAAGTGCTGAAAGTAGTCATTCCCTTGTAATTGGAATTGTTTTAGATAGCTCTCCTGTGGAAGCAAAACTTTGTCTGTCTGCCTGTCTGCCTTTTTTTGGACATGTTAAACAAATTCAGAACAATTCAGAGCAGGGTAGAATTCTTAAAGATACTTAAGTTTCTGTGAATTTGCAAATTGAGGCTGTTTGACAGTGAAGAGGGAATCTCAAATATTGAAAAATGGCTGCATGAGCTTCCTGCCTTCTTAGATGTGAGGAAATCCTTGTTCTGACAGCCTTCATAAATACCCCAGCTGTGAAACCAGCTTCAGTCACACCTCTGAGAGGACTGCACACAAAACTCATTGTGCTGCCTATTCTAAACTACATTCGCCAGATGCAAATTGACATTCATTAATTCAGGGAAAGTGCAGGGAAACCACTGCAAGTAACTTGGTTGCAATGGTCTCTATTATAATAACATTCATACAGTGCTTCCCATCTGGAAGCTTTACAGACTTAAATTCTTCCAGCATTATTACCTGAATATGAAGGATTGCTTTATTCCTATTCCTGGGCAAATCAACACAGAGAAATTAACTGAGAAACATGTATGCTGTGTTAGATCTGGAAATGAAGCCCTGTCTTCTATTTTTGTACTGGAAGAACTTACTTTCCTTCACATTCGTGGTAGCCAAGTGATACATAAATCGTGACTCAGCCAGTTAATATATGTAATGAGATTTTTAATTGACAGTAAGTAGTAATTTTCATATGGAAATGTCATTGGGTTGTTTTAAAATTCCACAGCATGCATATTTGTTGCTACTGATGTCTTAAATGAGGAGAAAATTACTTAGCTGTATCTCTTTTCCTATGAAGGCAGATGTTGAAACAAATAACCTCACCCCACCCTTTATCTGTGTGCCATCTGAACAAAAGCTAGGTGGTTATTTTGGTTTTTGCTCTGTTGCTCATAGGCAGGAAAATAGGACAGAACAGTGAATGTATTCTTTACTGGGATGACTGTTTGATCAAGAGAATTTCTGATTCTCTGGGAATCAGAAGTATAGATATATCACTTTTTGAAAGACTGAAATCATCAGGGTTTGTAGTAAATTCAGCAAAGTCTCTGTGTGTCCTTGGTGAGTCTTTAATAAATATGTAATGGAAGATGAAAATACTATCAAAGGGAATGTGAAGTTAAAAATGTTGATTGTTTTTACTCATTTGTCTGCCACGTATTCAAGCAGTAAGGGACAGGACAGGTAGAAGTGAGTGTTATAGGGACCTGCAGACTTCCACAGCAACTGAAATGACAGAAATAATTTTAGTTATTGTTTTAATGAACTTTTAAAAGTTGTTAACATATTTTTAAAAATTAAACAAAATTAATGATTGTGTGTGTATTGTTTTGCCTACTTTTTAAATGTAAATCCCCTCTTTTCCTTAGCTCTGCAGTTTGGGTTAAAGCACTTCTAAACCTAATGTCCCTGAAGGCAAATTTTAGAATTTTCTGCTGAAATGCTTCTACCTTCTCTAATAATGAGAAAATACAAAATAAACCGTGTTGTTTGTACATGTTAAAAATTATCTTGTTGAGAATGGGTGGGGGACAGAGACCTTACAGCCAACTGCTTCAGTACAGTGACTGCACAAAGAAAGTGAGGGCACAGGGGGGTGAATCTGCAATAAAAGCCCAGCAAAGAGCCTCTGGAAATGAAAGGAGAAGAGGCAGGGGAATCATGGGGAAGGAATCAGAAGTTGAGGAACTGATACTTCCTATATGGTGGGAGTGGAAATTGTGAGTGCCTGGTATGAGATGGAACCAAGGGGATGCTGGAGAGGGGTGGGTGAAGGGTTAGGGATGGGAGGAGGAATAGGATGGGGTTAAGAGGGCTGGAAGGTGAGATGAGCAATGTTTGGATGGGAACAGTGCATGGGAGTCCAGAACTGGAATAGGGAGCCTGAAGTGGGGAATACACAACCACAAGGAGATGCCAGATTGTAGAGATGGAGTAAGAAGAGAGCAGCTGGGGAGATGGGGGAGGTGAGAGACAGAGAAATCCCCTCCCAAGAGCAGAATGCAGTGCAGGAGGCCCGATTTCCATCCTACATCCTTGCTTTATAGCACATCCTTCCAGCTCAGAGTATGCCATCCTTTGCCTCAGTGCTTGGGTGGACATAAAGTGTTAAATGTTATCAGGTGAGGAGAACAGCAAGTGCCTTGTGCATGCTGTTAAGGTAACTGGGTCAACAGTTGGTTCATTTGGCATCAGATTAATCATACATCCTCTGTATTACCTCACTTCTGAAAGCTTGGGTCCAATGAGGTAACGCAGCACAGTGGAAAGCACACAGATGTACAAAGAAATGTCCTCTCAGCTTATTATTCTATTTATTAGTACTTGTAATGCAGTAGCAGGTAACTTCCTAATGGTCTTCTCCAATACAGGGGGTAATGTCTAACCTAATAATAAAAACTAGTCTGTAGTAGCATCTCCCAGGGGAGGGTGTCAGACAGATCTGGGCACTTTTGACAGTTCTCAGCTGAATGAAGAAACAAACCATGTGTCTGGGCATTAGGGAGTATTTGAGTGTCACTCAGCATAGATTCAAGCATAATAGTTTCATAAGCAATGTGTTAAAAACTGGCATGAGGCACTGTAAATATTAAAATTGTCCTTGTGGATGGTTTGTTATCACATTAGATTGAGCTAAGCAGTTGTGTACTGCAGGGATGGACTCTCGGCTTTGCTTTATCTCATCAGGGATTTGAAAGAAGATAAATAGCATGTTGTGACATTTAAGTATATGTATACACATTGAAGTATATAAGTATTGGTAATGAGAAAGAGAAAAAAAATCAAGTGAAATAAGGGATTATTTAGAGTAAAAATCTGGAAACTTCTTTACCATGTGAATCTGCAAATGTCTTTTAAGATAAACTTTGTTTTTAAAACATCAAAAAACAAGACTGGCTACATCCTTAAACTGCAGTGTAAGGGCCAGCTCTTCACTGGAGGGGGAGAAACAGATTTCTCACTGCAGCTGCAGTGACAGAAGGTCCGTGTGTATGCATAGCTGCTCCTGGGCCAATTCCCAGCTCTGTTTTGCCCAAAGTGGGAATTCCAGGTGACTTACTGCTACAGTGGAGCTCTGAGAATGGCATTTACAAGTAAGCGTTTTTGGTTTATTTGAGGACAAACAGTAGTCCTTTGAGGAGTAAAATGGAAGCATCACACTGATGGCAAGTTAGATATTTATTTAAATTTATCATGTGCTTTGATATTAATAGATACTAGAAGGACTATCTGTCTAATATTAATACCATTGTTTCTAGATCACCATAAAGTCTGTTACTAATTTTGGCAGTAATTTCCTAGTTGCATAAAGGAGTCTATCCCTGCAAGGTAATGAGCAAGTTTTTTCAAACTTGCTACCACTGATTTTAATCAAGCATTTTTCTCAATTAAGTACAAAGAGGTGTATAATTTTCAGAACCTCTTGCACAGCTAGGAAATTTACTTAATGAATTTCAACCTAATTGGTAAACTTCCCTAAAGCCTGACTGAGATGTCATGCATTTTAAAAATTCCATTTATATTATGACAGTGACCTTGGGGCATGACTTTTTGTTTAAAAAAAATTTCATTTTAAAAATATTAAATCCAGAAAAGACATTTCAAGTTGCTGTTGTTTACATTTATTGGGTTGGATATGTTTACCTGCTTTATAACGAGCAGAGTTCGAAACATGTGTCTAGAAGGTTCAAATCTCTACATCACTGTTATATGTGTGTGTGTGTGTGTGTGTGTGTGTAAATATAAATAGCAAATTGTGTCTTTCTAGTTAATACAGAAAATGATCTTCAGTCATTAAACTTCCTAAACACAAGTGACCAGTGAACATTAAATATCACTAAACATAATTGATCAGTGTGCTCAATGACAATCTTTTTCAATTTATTTTTTCTCTTTTGAATTATGCAATCATATGCATTTTTGATTCAAACAATAGCTATGATTTTCTGTAAACTGTAGAAGAACTGGCATGGTGCCCTGAAAATCTAATAAGTATCTGCATTCATAATTTAAGTAAGATATACTGAATAGCATTTTCAGAAAGCTGAATATTATCCTAAGGGTTTTCATGCAAAACTGGGGAGTATTTAATTTTTTACATCAGTGGAATTGGAACTAGATTGATTTCAATAAAACAAAACAAAACCACCACAAACTTAATTTTAAAATTACTGTATAAGTTATTCCAGATGAAGTTTTTTTAAAAGTTTGAGATGGTATTTTAAAACCTTGAAGGTCAGTTAAGTATTTAACCCCAAACAATCACATTCTGGGTGAAGTTTTTGGCCATTAAGCTGTTACATAAAAAGCAATTACAACCAAACTGAAAAGGAGAGAAGCTGCTTCTCTGTTCTGCTTTGAGCATTTGAAGTAGCCCAACAATGTGAGGTTGCTGTGGGGATATATGTAAGGCAGTGTTGACTGTTTTGGATCCTGTTCTGAGATGCTGCTTTACGCAGTACATTTACCAGCAAATTTTACCCAGATTTATTCAAGTGATTTATCCTTTGGGTAATTTTTTATGGTTTCAGTTCCACAGGCTGATTTTAAGCATTCAACTTCCCAATTGGTAAGCCCTGAGCAAAATGTCCTGGAAATGCCACGTCCCCACAAAGGCAATGATTGGCTGCCAACATGAGGAAAATTCCTTTGTATATACAGAAAGAAGTGTCAGTGCTGGTGTTTAAATTCTTAATATGTAACCAGTCTTCTGTACCATTTCAGGTGCCTGATGTTCATGCTTTGTATAGTTTTGTACATGCTTCCTTCCTGACAATGGCATTCATTATCATTGGGTTGCCATGGAGTACTGATCACATGGATCTGGGAATAATAACCCATTATGCTAATATAGCTTGTCATTGTTTTTGATGTCCCATAACAACATCTGATGCTTGTAACTAATGGAATTTATGGTAAGATCACAGGTCATGGAAGAGTGTTGGCAAAATTGCCTACACTCTTCACTTTGAGCTCTGATTAGATACCTATTAGCAAAACCATTTGTGCGTCTTTAGGTCAATATTCTTCTGGTTTTAATGTCTTTCTGCAGTGAGAATTGGAGGTTTCTAACAGAGCAGTTCTGGCATATTTGCTTAGTGCTAGAAATATGTGTTTTTCTTCTGAGCTTGTCAGCCCCTTTAGGACCCACAACTTTGATACTCTGATTACACGATTTCTATTTGTACCTGGATGTACAAAGATAAATCAAGTACTGATAGGAATTCAGACTTCTGCTTCTTGATATTATCATAATTAGAGAAAGAATAATCCTTCTTACAACATCTGTATCCTAGCTTTACCAATGAGAGATTGTTCTCAGAATTATGTTTTCTACTAATATATTCAACAAGTCATAAATTATACAACCAGAAAAAACATTGTGTCATCCAATCTGTGCTGCACATAAAACAGGCTTTATGGCTTCTCTGAATTAATTTCTGTTAGAGACAAAGCACATCGTAAAAAAAAAAAAATCTTAATTTGAAATTCCCAGTAATGGAACAAAATCAGCACCAGACTTAATAGCATTCTGACAGTTAATTTTCCTTCCTTTGTGTTAAACTTCTTGAATGCATTTGTCTACTCTAAAATTCCAGACATTGGGTGTTTCTGAACAAAAATCTGTCTCTTAGCAAATTTCTATTCCTGATATTCATGCTTATTGGGCATGGAAATCATCTCACCTAACTTTCAGATATCCTTAGTGTTTATATTTTACATCTTGCACAATCAAGCCTGGTTTTCCTGATAGCCAGTGAAGAGGTGCAGGGGTACAGTTAAGATGAGCAGCTTTGGACATGTTTATTGTAATGAATCGCACTTTGGATGCGCCTGAGTGCCTGTGCTGTCTAAAAAAGGCCTTTGGGGATAAGAGGTCCCATGGAATACCTTTTGCAAGTAGGTATCATTGTAGGAACAATAAGTGCAAATTTCTGCCATTAGATATGATGGTATAGCTTTCTCGTGGTCAAACTAAACTAAACTTCAAGGCAGCTTTTGCAGTCGTGAGTTACTTTTGCTTTTCCCGAATGTTCCCTAGTTCACCAGTGTCTTTTCTCAAGCTGCAGACACCAGAACAGGACTGAGCATCCAGCAGTGGCTGCAGAGCCACTGACAGTGAAGCAGTAGGACTTTCCTGCTTTAGCTTTTTTTCGTACTGCTTGAAAAGGCTCTCCACAGCTCTTCAGGTCACAAGAATAGCAGCCTGTTTCCAACACATTAGTCATCCTGGTCTCAGGCCTTTTTTCATCATCAGTGTTTCCCAGGAAGAGAAGGCTGCCTTCTGTCTGTGTGGCCTGGTTTCTGGCTATCCAGTCCTCCATAGGTTAGAATTAATATCTCATGTATTATTTGCTTGTATTAAAGCTTCAAATGCTATTCAAACAGAGTAGAAGGGCCTTTTTTGCTATTTTTTCTGTCATCCTTAATTGGTGTTTTGCCTGTAAACTTTGTAGAAAAGTCTTGTTTCATGTCATTACCAGTAATGATAAATAGTACAGAACCAAGAACTGGTCTCTGTACCTCCACTAGAGGTATATTCATTACAGTATGATTCTTCCTTAATTCATAGATGTTACCTGTCTTTTAATCTATATTAGTTGAGGGTGTTGATTTTACAGTTTGGTAAAATAGCAATCCAATTGCCAAGCAAAAATGTAAGACTACACTTTCAGCCTTGTTAACCAAATTTATAATCTTATAAAAAAATGTGGTTGATTTAATAAAATTTACTTTCCATGAACCTATGATTATGGCATTGTATTATTATACTTTGCTTCTTTATTAATCAAATGCAGCCACTCCAGGATGAGTATCAGGCCAGCTCTGCTGTGGTTGCCTGGATTGCCCTTGCTGACACTTGAGAAAATTGGATACAACATTAGTTTTGTCCCAGCCCTCGGGAATACTGAATTTCTCTTTGAATATACTATAAAAACCACATTTTTATTATTTTCAGATTTGATTAGGCTCTTTGTTTTTTTTAATGAATTGCTCTGTTGTTGCAGGATTTCAGCTGTTTATTTGAAAAAATCCAATATGACCCTAGGATTCTTTCTTTATTTATTTAAATTAATTAAATTACACAGAGTTAATCTCTCTAGGTGCCTGTTCCTCTCCAAATTTAATAGTGTATTTCTGGCATTCCAAAACACTGAGACATTTCAATGCATGGAAGAAGTCTTCTGTCATGGCCCACTGACCAGCTTGAGAGCAATGTCCTGTCCATGTTGTATTAGGTATTTGCAACTGACTGGTCATGCAGAAGGTCCCTTGGACAGCTACTAAATTCCATGCACTCCACTTATCTGTTCAAGTGAAAGTTTCACAGTGGGCAGCTGCACTTCAGCCAAATTTTCAGAAACCTTCACTGAGCTCATGTGAATGGTAAAATACATTATCTTGTATTTCAGTCGTCAGAAAAAGTATTTATATCCCAGAGCTGCAGTCTACCAAAGCAGCAAACATTTGCATTTAGGTTTGTATCTGAGAAGCAAATGAACCCACTTTCAAAGAACTGTTAATGTAATGTAATAAAGGGTTATTAGATACAATAGCATCATAATGGTCTGTGTCTGTAAGCAAAGAGGCCAGATAGCATTGAGTATGGAAGATAGACAATGTTATGAGTGTGCTGCTGCTGTCAGTATTAAGTAATGACATTAGTGATTCAATCAGACATAGAGTAGGGGATTGATAATAAATGTTAATCCAGATTTTGGCTGCAATTTTTTTTTCTTCTATTTTTCTTTCTATAGATGTTACTTTGTGTGTTCCCTGTAGAGGGAAACGTGAATTGATGTCTCTCTCCTGTTAGTCTTTATTCAGAGAAATCCCTCCTGTGGTGTCATCACAGAAATCTTCACAAAATTTTGTGAAAGTCTTCTTGGTTTGTGATAGTTTCATTTGCCAGTCCACAGATCCAGCTTGTGGCTTGGTTTACTGCTGGTGTTGTGCCATTTTCCACCCACATGAGCAAGGGTGAGAATTTGAGCCAGCAGCAGCTAAAATGCACCACAGTGCAGTTTAATCCATACAAGGTGCTCTTGAAGAGTCTCCAGGTTTAAGAGTGAGAGTTGTCACTAACAACTTTGGGTATCTTTGTTGTCAGTTCTCTTTCAGTAACCACTAAATGAGTGATAGGCACCTCTAGAAAGTGATTTATTCTGTATTAAGATGAGAATCTGAGAAGGATTTGATGGGTCACCTAGAAATGTTGGTCTCGATTTACCCAGAGCCTGGATGGCTAGGTTAAGTTTGATATTTGGTTGGTAGATGGCTAAATTTATAACTTTCCCTAAAAGGCACCCATATGGTAGATCAAGTGCACCAGAAGATGCAAGAAAGCAAGTACAGTTTTAAAGATTTTCCTTTGTAGTACCACACTTTGAAACATAGCTAGACATGACATCTATAATATGGCATGAAATGAACAGAGCTGTACGAAACCAACTCTTAGCTGCTTGAACAGTGTTACATCAGGAGAACAAGAAGATGTTTCTTTTTATGCGTTGGTAATAAAGTACTGCTTGTTTGTGCCAGTGCATCACAGCACACTTAGGTTTTCATACACATGTGTACATTGCACAGAAGACACATCATCCATAAGTGATATGCTGTTTCCATTCCAGTGAAAGGAGTTTTTAACAGCATGATCCAACATGTCAGTAGTTTGGAAGAGCAAGTGTGAACAGACAACAAAAATTCAGGGATGGTTCCAGTTCTGACATCTGAGGTGGCTGTTAAAATTGGAATAGGACTGTGATGCAAGCATTTAATGTCTCTTTCTGGTAAAAAATAAACTGCTTAAATATATGTTCTAAATTCCATCTTATCCAGACATACAGTTGTATTGCAGAAAATTTAAGTAGAAAAGAAGTATATTGTCCCAAAGAGAAAATGTATAGATGTCATGGTTTAAACCCAGCTTGCAATGAAGCACCACGAGGCCGCTTTCTCACTCCTGTGTGCAGGTAGGTGTTCAGCCATCCCCAGGAAGGCTGGCTCTCCATTACAACTTACAGTAGCTTGGGAACACAGACACTGTAACTCTGAATGGCCCCTCTTCCTCCTTCTTCCTCCAGCTTCACATGCTGAGCTGTGAAGCTCAGCATGTGCTCTGGGATACCCCATTGGTCAGCTGGGGTCAGCTGTCCCCACTGTGTCCCCTCCCAACTCCGTGTGCACCCCCAGCCCCTTTGCTGGTGAGGTGGGAAGCAGTGAAGTCCTTTGGCTCTGTGTAAGCCCTGCTCAGCAGTAACTAAAAAATCCCTGGGTTATCAATGCTGTTTCCAGCACAAATCCATAACACAGCCCCACACCAACTACTGTGGAGAAAATTAACTCTACCCCGACCAAAATCAGCACATTAGGGAAGGAACATATAGATCACATCCTCCCTGCTTGCTAGTCAGTCCCTCTTCTGGAAGTAATAATTCCTTCTCTTTTGGACTCTTTTAGCCTTGTACTTCCTCGGCCCTTTTCCAAATTCCCTAAAAATAATTCTTCTGCTAACACCCATCAACCACAAAATTACAGGAATATGTTCATCTCCCTGTCTCTGAAAAGGAAAGTAAATGCAACAAAATGTCTGTCTAAAAATCTTACAGGAAGCTATTTTCTGATCCATCAAAACCAAAGTGGAGCTTAGCTTTTTTGCCTTAGTACCTAAAAAAAATGTAAAAGAAGAGTACAAATGTCTTTATTCAAAATCAAATTATTTTCAAGCGCTCTTTGAACCCAAAGAAATCCTGGTGTAGTTTCAGAAATAAATCTTGTCTCTGCTTTAATTTTTTTTGACAAAAACCCAACAATTTCTCCTCTGAAAATATCTTTTCACCCTTTTTTGGAGTTTTTTTCTTTTGGAATAACTGGAAAAGCTAAAAAAACCCTTGTGAAGTTATGTAGAAAAGATACTAAGATTTTGAAATCTTTTGGACGTATATTGTTAATCTCAAGTCAGCCTTCAAAGAGGCGGCATGTCATTACCATATAAAACACAGAAACTGAGAAGTATTTTGGTTTGATTTGGATCGCATCAGAAGAAACAAAGATATTTCCATTAGTGAGAAGTCACCCCTAAATAAAACACTCAAATGTGAAAATTGTAGATTTTCCACAAGATTTTCCATGTCATTTATCACTTTCAGTCTTTAATCTCATAATAAACCAAGCAATTTCTAGAATTGGTGCAGTTAAAAATCTTTATGTTACGTGCATATATTCCCACATATCTTTGGCACAGTGGTATATGTAAACAAGAAAATAATGATTTAGAGAAAAAGGAGCAGAAAAGTAGGTAACTGAGCAAAGAGAATGAGAGGGAGGGAGAATTGCTTTCCTGCCTCACTCACATGTCTTGCAAGGATCTGAGATAAGAACCTAGGGAACACTGTTATGCTGCTCAACCCCTGACCTGCCAATTAGGAGGAAGAGAGAGGGAAAGTCTCTGTCCTACAGGATGCTTAGCCAAGTCAGTGAAAAGGCCTTTAAAAAGTCGATGGACACATATGACAGGATTTCCTGTTTGTTTATTTGTTTTGGCAGTCATCATTCTTGAATCCTCTGCATAGGCAAGGGGAGAAAATGTGTTCCACTCACTGCTTTCCTCTACAGGCTCTCACATCAATTACCCCTCTCTTGAAGATAATTGCAGTGCTCCTTTGGGGATTACAAAGCTTAATATTTTTCTGCCATCAGCTGGGATGTGAGGGCCAGAATATTGCTAGTTTGGCTAATAAAGCCAAACCAACAGTTTTATTCTTTCCAGGTTTCTAGGTTAAACAAGAACCTTCAGCTTCAAAGTTCACAGGCATTTCACCACATCAATCTCAAATAAGACTTGTCTATATGTTACACAAATGTAAGGACTGTTCTAATGTTTCCCTAAGTTAGGGCAAAGGTATTTGTATTAAACTGATTCTTTCCTGGTGGGGTCCATGATAGAAAATGACTGCTTCATAGGCATCTCTGAGTGGAATGAACATATGAACTATTTGTAGATGTGCAGAGAAAAGCATTCCCCACAAGTGCTGTTTTAGCATCCATAAGGCATACTGAGTGACCATATATTTATTTACAGGTTGCATTTTGTTTCTATCCTGCAGAGGATTGGATCTGATTGTTAAAAAAATACCATATCTGGGACATGTTCTTAGGCTTCGTTCTGCAAATCATTGTCCACCCTTGCATTAAGGGGAGGGCTGAATGAGTTTGTAACAAGAAATTAGCCTTATGTCCCAAAATCATCAGTCTCGCTGAGAATACCTGGTCTGTTTTAGGCTTGTTTTTTTATAAGATGCTAAAAATAAATTCAAGAATGGAAAGTATGTGCGCGCGCGTGCACACACACACACACACACACACACACGCAGAGACGCACAATGTTCAAGCCTCCTTTTCCTTGGGTAGAGTAGTTGTGGTGGCCAAAGCTTATACTTTATTGGCATTTCTGCCACTTCTTAGTGAATGTACTAATTAATTTGTCTCCTGTTTTCTGTCCTTGCTGTTCCTTCAGTTCACATGACATTTGTATCCTCCTTTTACGGTAACTGGAATAGGAAGTTTGGACAAGAATTGCCTAACCAAGTTTACAGGATTTGGAACTGTCTTTTGGAGCTCCACAAGTACTGTGAAAAGAGTGGAATAAGTATATCTAAACCTGGCAACAACATTTTCTCACTAAATACTCAGACAGAAATAATTTAAAATATTGGTTTTATCTTGGGTAAATTGGTAACCAAGTCCTGGAGTGCCTTTATCAGGGAAGATATCTTCTTCCTTTCTCTTCCCCATGCTAATTTACACAAGTGAATCTCCTGAGGCATGTATCTTTAAAGAAATTCAGGAATCTGAAATGTATAAACTAGCCTTTTTTCCCTTATATTTTCAGAATAATCAAGTATTTGAAGATAACAATTTTGGAGAGCTTAGGTCATCTCAGCACTTTATTGGATATTGTCCCAAATCTGTTCCCTTTAGACTTGTTTTCCAAATGAACTGTTTTGCTCCAGAATGTTGAACTTCTGTTGTGCTTTTCCCCACTGACCCTACTGTCTCTTCTCTGTTTTATCTTCTGGACTAGATAGTATTTGCTCTGGCAGAAGGATTTTCAGACTTTTGTTGTGCATGTAATTGTTTAGGTTTTATCTTTGTTGCATTGCAGGCCTTCTATCTAATTGGTCAACCAAAGAAGCTCTTCCTGAAGTATTTGGATTAAATAGGCTTTTGAAAGTCAGGATGAGTTGGGATCGTTTTATGTCATGTTCTTGTGTCAAGACAGCTGCACAAAATGACTGACTGTCTTCTCCAATAGTTGCCTGAACAGTTTTAGACAGACTCTTTCGAGTCTGGAGTTTTAGAATACATGTTTACTGAGATTTCACAGAATCACGGAATGAACTAGGTTGGAAAAGACCTTTAAGATCATCACATCCAACCTATGACCTAACACCTCCTCATCAACTAAACCATGGCACTAAATGCCACATCCAGTCCTTTTTTAAACACATCTGGGGACGGTGACTCCACCACCTCCCTGGGCCAACAATTTCACTGTCACTCAGTTGCCCAGTCTCTCTTTCAGTGAAGAATTTCTTTTTGACATCCAACCTATATTCCCCTTGGCACAGCTTCAGACTGTGTCCTCTCATTCTGTCAGTCGTTGTCTGGGAGAATAGACACAACCCCCAGCTGACTACAGCCACCTTCCAGCTGTAGAGTGATAAGGTCACCCCTGAGTCTCCTTTTCTCCAGGCTAAACACCCCCAGCTCCCTCAGTCATTCCTCACAGGGCTTGTGTTCCAAGCCCCTCACCAGCCTTGTTGTCCTTCTCTGGACATGTTCAAGAATCTCAACGTCCTTCAACTTCAACTGAGGGGCCCAGAACTGAACACATGCAAATTAATTCTGAAAATAATGCTTACATTAAAATCATGCTATTAATGCTATTAGTGCACCTTACTAATAGGCTGGAATAACATTTTCCTTGGGAATCTTACCATTTATTTCACCACTTTAAAAATGGATCTGCTAGACCTTGAGTTTGTTTCTTTCAGCAAAAGTTTCCTTTTTTTTATTCTCTGTCTATCAAGATTGAATTAATTCGGAATGTTCTCCTTCAAAAGCTGAAAAAGAAACCTTTTGTGGCACATTGACCATATCCTTGTAAATTAAATTCTTCATGCTTTATTTAATAATTTGTTTTCTTTTTAATATTATAATTGCTGTTTTAAAATCAAGCAAATTTTCTCAAGAGTTACTGCAGCAGATGTACAGTTATTCTAAAGGATATGTGGTTTCTCACTGATTCTTGGCATGGGAAAAGAAAAGATACTGGGTTGGCTTTATCGAAAGGAATTCAGACTGTATGTACTTTTGGCCAAAAGACTTTAGTTACAAAACAAAACCCATCCTGTGTTGTCACTGTGCTTTGCATTTCTATACTAATTGCTTTCAGCTTGGATTGTATGATAATACATGTGTTTGATATGTGTGGTTTGTTTTTGTCGAACTCCATTATCCTGTCTCATGTTCTTGGAGTGCCTGAAGTAGTTTCACTAATCTGTCAGCATAGTATGTACTTGTGGATAAATATAGACATGCAGCCACTCTGTGAGTGGTCATCATCATATGCTGAAGCTAAAAATTACCCCTTTGGTTATGGAAAGGCTGAGCTGATCTGCAGGCCTGCTCTAGCTCAGACATTGCAGGTCTTCGGCATTTGTCTATTGAGAAACAATACCAAGAAACTGAAGGAAATGTCTTCCTCACAAGCAGTGAGGAAGTGTGAAACAGGATTATGAAACAATTAATTTATTTTTCTATTTTAGTTAGAAAAGGATTCTAACTTTTCTAACTGAAAGAGCGGAACATTTCAGGTATTCACAGGCTCATGGATATTACAGTAGCATGTTGGAGAAAATCCAGCGTGATCGGCTTTATAAAGGGGCTCGGTAGGTATGAAAATACTGCAAGTTGATGTTTGCGTTTGTCTTATTAGTTTGTTCATTGTTGCTGAACTGTAAATTAGACACAGTTTACTAAAAAAATGCAACCTCTACTTTTCTGTTTAAAGATACTGAAAATTCAGTAACTGCATGGCTGAAGTTATATCCAGTGTAGCACACATTCTTGGCTTGTGCATTATAATCGTTCAGTTGTTTTGATTCCTCTTACAGCTCTAAGAAAAATAGTGCAGATCATAGCAGGGACTCTCTTATGATAATTTAATTTGGTATTTATCCCCAGTATCAGCTTTTGACCATTGCACTAAAACTACTGTGCTTTTTTGCAGCTGTTTTTCTTATCAGGGAAATGATCAATACATGGAAAAATCTAGCAGTGATTTTATGTCAGGAGGCCCTTCTGTGACAGTAGTATATGGTTGTGATGACAACCATGTGTGATATTTCACTAATATTTCCATATTTATTCCTTGTCTTTAATTTTTAAAAACTACATAAAATTGAGAAAATAATGAGTATAACCTGTCCTAAATGAAAATAGGATAAGAGTATAATTTGAAATACAGCTTATTTAGTAGAAAAATAAGAGACTGTGTTGGAAACAAGAATAGGTGCTTCAGACAGAATTACATCTCCAAATGGTACAGACGTTTTATAGTTGATCTAGCATGTTTAAACTTTGTTACAGATTTTCATAGGATAGGAGCTTTAAATATGTATACAACTTCCTAAACTTGATCTGTAGATTCTCTGCTATTGCAGAGTCCTTGGGCATCAGGGTTACCATGGTTTCCTCCATGTGCATCACCATTCATTCTTCTGGGGAATGAGCTACTTTTGTCTGGGTTAAGGGTTTAGCTTGAGTGGTAACCAACACCCTAAAATACATAGACATTCAAACTAAATGCTTCTGTGGTCTGTTCTGAGACTTCTCTTTGTAGAACATTGATTATTTTGAAATCAGGCAGTAAAAACTAAATTTGTTAAGGAAATCAGTATCTCAAATTGAGTATAACTCCTTCCTTCCACCCACCTCCCTCCATGTTTCTTCAGCATGAACCCACACAAACTATACATGGTGATTTCTTGTGTTAAAATTATGCATTTTATTTAATGGAGCATTTTCACTGGGGAAGCAGTATTTCACTGGGGTAGATGGTGAAACTGAGCCCATCCTTTTTACTGCTACTTCTAAGGCTCACATTATAATGTGTCAACATAAAGGAACCAACCAGTAATGCAGCTACTTATTAAATTTTGAGTCCTTGATCTCCAATTTTATGTCTCAGACTTTCTTTAGCGAGTTTTATAGGGCTCTCAGTCTAGGCATAAAAGCTATATTCTGTTAAAGCTCATACATTATCAGTATAGATATCAGTGATAGTCTTGTCACTGGGCCAGACTTTTTCAATGCAAGTATCAAGCATATGCAAATGCTGAAGATAATGAAGCTGAAAAGATGCTTTAAAAATCCAAACCTATATATAATAGTTCATGACCAACTCATGATCAACTCCAGACCCTCAGAATGTTGGCAATGTTAGCTTTCACACTAAAGATGCTTAAATGGAGTTAACAGCTACAAAATGGCCTTTTAAAAACTTGAACTAAATCAATGTCATATGTCAGTCATTTCTCCAACTTCTGTAATTGCTGTAGTAATGATAGATGTTAACTCCCAGGATGTGCTTTTTCTGTATTTGGGGAAAGGCTTTGTGAAGTTCTTTATTTCTGAGAAAAGCTAGAATAAAAATTCTTGGTGCACTGGCAAATCTCACAGATAATTGCATTCCTCTGTTATAGTGTGTAAATAAGTGATTTTTCGGTTAGATGTCTGGGAAAAAAAATTAAATCCGCCTGTGTCACAAACCTAACTGAATCATTGTTAAAAGGCTTCCTACTAACAATGACTATGTGGATTTAAATTCCAGTCTCAGAATCCTGGCTGGATGCTGCGATGGTTGAAGATCAGGGTGGCAGCTCGCAGGTAGCATGGCTAAGGTTCGGCCGGGATGCGGGGCGTGCCTGTTCTCCCCTGAATCCCCCCGGTGTTCTGAGCTTAGTAGCCAGCTTTGAAGCAGAATTGCCGAGGAACAGAAGGCAAGTTTGTGTTCGATTAGATTCCTCCGAGAGGCGGCCTGGGCTGGCTGCCGGGCCCCAGCCCGAGTGTTGTGCTTGGCAGGGGCCGCGCTGGCGGGCAGCCCGCCCGCCCGGGCACAGCGCTCGGCAGCGGGCTGGCAGCGGCGCGGGGAGCCGGGCGGGCTGGGGCTGCCAGGGACGGGGCTTGCGCGCCACTAAGGACACAGATCCTCAGGAAAATTGGTTGCGCTGCTCACCAAAGAATTCTCCTGACTGAGCACTTGGAGATCGAGCTGATTTCATGGGTAGATGTGAGCCGGTGAAAACCGCACATTTGGCAAATATATTCCTAATTGTAAAAATGTTGTCTGACTCCATCCTTAAGCTATTTGTGGAGAGATTTCCATTGCCTAGTGTATTTGATAGTCCATAAAAATTTGCATCTGATCCTTTGCATCCCACTGTCTTCATGTTTGAGTTTTAAGAGAGCCTAGGTGATGACAGAAGAGCAGTAGCGCTTATGCTCTTCTCTGGTGGCTTTTTTCAGTACTTTGAAGTAGATTATTATTGAGAACAACAGTATATTTTTAGAGCAAGTTTTGTGTAGTATAAATGTAGGAGTTTTATGCACTTTGTTTTTTGCAAAGAGTCATAATGCCAGGAAGATTCTATGATAATGCTTTTGCCCTCAAAATTCAAGTGAAACATTGCAGGAAACAAATCTAGCAGGAAACATCTGTCACAGTGGGAGAAGTGCTGCTGCTGTGCTGAAGAGTGATGCTGTTCCTCATCAGTGAGGAGTTCTTTTCAAAGAAAAGTGTAGATGTTACACTTGAAGAATAATAGCTACATGAACAGAAGCTTTTCTGTCTTCTATTATAGTCATATAGGAACTTCTAAACTGATTTTTCTAAGGGAAAACGTTCTCTTTTTTCTAGTGGAGACTTTTTTTTTTCAGTGTGTAATTTTGGGTTCTTATTTAAAAACTCTGAAACCATAAAGTTTATTCTTTTAATTTTTTTTTCATTTTTGTTCAACAGTGGAATGTTAAAGTCCATAGGAAAAGTCAAAAATCTAATTTTTTGTTAAAACAGTCATATGTCCCTAATAATTACAATTAATTTCAGTAACGCAATTCTGTATCTCAAAGGAAAAGTGATACTAAAGGTATTAGATGTGAGGCAATCATCATTGTAGTTCATTCTTCTTTCTCTCTTTCTTTCTTTCTTTGCAACTTGGATGCAAATGTAACACTCTGGAGTGCAGTGCTATGGGGTAGTGCTGCAATGGTTTTAGTTCACAATATTTCCATGGTTTGTATTACCTTAAAGCACCTCTGTCCCAATCCCCAGTTGCGCTCGTGGGCATTGCGACACTTCTATTACATTGAGTGGAAAATGGCTTGTCTGGCCAGCGTTACTTAATTTGCTGCTTTTAAAGTGCCTGGCAAAACTAACAGAGAGAGGGTGCTACCAGCATCTGCCTGAGCACCAAGCATGACTTTTATTGCCAGTACGAGCTGAGCCCTGAGGATTTTGGGTTGTAAATTTTATGTGTAAAATGGTAACATTTGCAGTGTTTCCATTTATTTTTCCTTCATTCACAGAAAAACAGCAAGTAGAGCTCAGTCTAGTATACAATATCTTGATACTCATTATGGGGAATTCAGTCACAGGATAATTTAGGTTGGAAGGTATCCCTGGTGGATGATTAGGCCTACCCCAGCTTGCTCACCACCTAGGGAAGATTTCTCAGGACCTTGTCTGGTCAACTTTCAAGTGTCTCCAGAAGTGGAGTTTCTGCTGTATCTCTGGACAACATGTATCGGTGTTTGATCACCCCCTCACAATAGAAATTATTTCCATACATCTAATAGAAATTTCTCACATTCAGACTAGTGTCTGTTGCCTCTTGTCCCATCATCCTCAGTTCAAAGAAGAATCTAGTTCCTTGGCATCTTTGCTATATTCCCATTAGGTAGCTAAAGAGTGCACTAAAATTCTCTTCTCAAGGTTGAATTGGTCCAGCACTCTCAGCCTTTACTAACCTTGTAAGCCCTTGACCATCTTTGTGGTCCTCTCTTGGCCTTGCTTCAGAATAGCAATGTCACTCTTGTATGGGAGAGCACAAAACGGAACAAAATACACCAGGTGTAATCTCAGAAGTACCAGATGGAACTGTAGGGTTTGGTACTTTCAGGAAAGCTAATGCATAATACTTTTTGGCCGTGGAAAACATTCCATGTCTGACTCTTTATGTAAGATTTGTACTGGTAACATGTATGTCGTTCTTGACTCTCTATAGATTACAGGAGAATAAGACCCTTTACAACTCACCATAGTCAAAAGACCAGACTCCTCACTTCTTCAAGGCTAGGCCAATTTGAGTAAAATAAATTTTTGCTACTTGACAATTGAGTTACAGGTTTGACTTGCATGCAAAAGATAAAAAATGAAGATGTTTTTCACTTAGGTGTCAGCAAGTCTTACCATGTGGAAAAAAAAACATGATTGAGTATGCACTGCATAGTAAACACCACTCAATTTTAATATAAAAGATTTTGTCTTTGATTTCTTCTTACAGTTAGATAATGTATATATTACCTATGGTACTGTGGAATATTGATGTGCTGTGTATTTCTTTGATTAGCAGCTAGTCTCCAGTTTTGACAGTGTAGTGAGCTGTTCAGGTGCTCTGTGGCAGCTAAACCATGTTGAATTACCCAGAAGTAAATGCGTCTTTTCTACATTTCAGCTTCTCCAGTTGGTAACGGATATATCAAGCCACCTGTCCCTCCTGTTTCTGGTACACAGAGAGAAAGAGGACCCCCAGCCATGCTGCCCATCAGCATTGACCCGGACAGCAAACCCGGCGAATATGTCCTGAAGAGCTTGTTTGTTAACTTCACTACCCTGGCTGAACGCAAGATTCGCATCATCATGGCAGAACCTCTTGTGAGTAAAAAGAAACTCCATGTGTATCTATATTCTGTGCTTTGAATTTGTTTTAAAAGTAGGCTTGCTTGCTGTGCAATGAAGAATATTTTGCTTGTAATCTGCGTTGGAGTTTGACAGTGTTTCCCAAACTGTAAGAGCTGCTGCTATGGCAATTAGAATGTTGTGGGAGAGGGCAGAGGTATGCAAGATATGCCATAGGGGTGACATGAAAAGGAATTAATATTTAATTTCTCTTTGCAATGTGGGCACATGCTAATGGGATTGTGAGGCAGAAGGGGTGTCAGCCAGTGTAGATTTCACAGCTGGGAGAGCAGTCACTCAAGTCAAAATAGATTAGAAAATGCTGAAATGTGAAAAAAGCAGTATTTCTGACCATTACAGGTTTTCAGCTGAAACGTGAAAATGACTATCACTTTTACTTCTGACAGTAGTAGATTTCATAATCTAACAGAGGACTATAGCACCTATTTTCCAGATGTGAAAAAGCATGCAGCACTTGAGGAAGGAGTTACATTACAAGGTCTTGCACAGTGAGAGAGCCATTGTTACTTGTGTTTTTAGGCAAATTTAACACGCAAGTATGTGTGTTACAATTTGTCTTATGTAACTGAACTTCTCATTTATCTTGAGATTACATTTTATATAAATTCTTGCTATTTTGATTAAGGAAGAATATTTCTATAACTTACATTTTAGTTCTGATGAGGTAAAAAAATGCCAAGACCTAAAAATAACCAGAAATCTCTACTTCTGTACTATAAGAGAATTTTAATAAAATCTTAGAATGTTTTTGTTATAAAGTCCAATATCGAATACTTAGTTCAGTTCCCCATTTTCGGGATATTTTGAAGGGCAAAATTGAAATTGTCTTTATTCTCATGGCATCTGTTTAGCTTTGATTTAGATTCAGAAGCATTTTGCTTGGAAAGTTTTACCAGGCATTCTTCTGAAGCGTTAGCTAGATGCAAGATGACAGAGCTATCTTATGTAATTTGGAAATAACACCAGAAAAAGCTTACAGTAAAGAATATTATGACAAAAATCCATTTTTTTTCTTCTTTGATGTGTTCCCTCCAAATCACAAAAAGTAGAATAAACTGACAGTCATAGTGTAGTTCCTTTTAAAAAATAAAATACCAGCAGCTGTTTATTACCATCCAGTCTTCATGAAATGCCCAGAGAACATCTTTAAAATTAAAAAAAAAGTGTATAAAATTACTTGACAAGATTAGGAAAACGGCAAGAAGACCAGTACCGAGGACATAATTTCCTTGCAGCACCTTTGTTACTCTTAAACATGAACCTCTGCATTTTCATGTAAGATTTCAGGCATGGATTTATTCCCTTTTCACCTTGTGCTAAGATGATTTTGAGTTGCTGTGTGGTAATGTGGTTTTTTTTTCACTTTGAGAAACTATTATTATCTGAATGTTGATCTTATTCTAGAGGTTATTCAATGGAATTTTATTTGGTAAATTCAATGTAGAATGTAGAAATATTACAAGAGACTGTAATGTCACCTTCTTGTCATCATTTTCAGAATGTATTTTTTACAGGGGTCTGACCATGAGACACTAACAATAATTCAATTACATACTCACATCTCATTAGTACTAATAAAACTTATAAGCCATGGCATGCTGCTGTTTGAGGCTGGCTGTAACCAATGAGTAAGCAGGATTCTGTAGACATTCAGTCAAAATGATCTTGAAATAATTAGGTTGTAATGAAAGAAGTGACAAGGGAAAATGGCAAAAATTATTCTTGAATAACAGCTAAGAATATAAGTCTACCCTTTTGGTGAGTGGCTGCTGGATGTTTAGCAGCTTTGTTCCCACATTTTAATCTACTGATTAGAATTGTGACCAGGAGGTCGTAGGGATTTGGGAGACAAAGTTTATAAATTGATGGTGAAAAGCTACCTTTTGGCCTTTTTTCACAATAGGTAGTCAGATGGTGAACGCTTTGAAGTTTATGTTCTAATTAAACTCAAGTATACTTCAAAGGAAGTCAAACATCCACAGTGCTCAACACTGAGATATTTCTAATTTGATTTCTCCAAGTCATTACAAGATATGACAGTTTAATTTTATAATGAGTGATGAATACTTAGGATATCTTCTAGAGAAGATAAAATGATCTGTTTATAATATTGTTGCCTTTTCATCTCTTTTATCACGAAGTCTAGCTCACACTGAAGCTCTGAAGTTACTATGGTTAAATTAAATATTTACTGATACCTTTTTTACCTGGATCATTCTTTTGATACACATATTCTGCCTGCTTATACTTTCTGATTATCATTACTGTTGGTTTTATGAATTTTTCTCTCCGTTTATTTGGGTTCCATGTGCCCATGTGATATATTAATCCCTTTCTTTTGTGGTGCACACAGAGCTGAAGTGTAAATTACAGTGTTCTGACAACTATGTTGGAAAACCATGTTTGTGTCACACCATGAGTTGCAGATGCTAGAAAGGCACTAGAAAGCTTTGCCATTTTCTAGGGTGTCAGTGAAGGGGACAGCAAACCCCACCCCTTCCTGCAGCCCCATGAAGTCTCATCTGGAATAGCAATATTCCAGTGGGAGAGAAAGCAGAGGACAATGTCACCCACTCATCCTGCTGCCTTGGCTGGCAACTGAGTATCATTTGACGTTTTGGTTACTGGATCTGGCAGTGATCATCTTAAAAAACACACTCCCCAGTTAATTTCTTTTCTAGACATGAATATAACTATCAACTATCCACTGCTAAGTCTTTAACAAGTTAAAATGCAAAACTTTTGTTTCCAGATTTGACATTTTTTAACTTTGTCTGCAGAATATTTTATTCAAAATTTCAGGTCAATTTTCCCCCTTTTTAGGAACTGTGGTATTTTAAAAAAAACAAATCAGTAGTTACATGTTCACAATCATGTGGCTAACTGCTGTACCCAGATTGTCAAGTTATATTATTTCAAATTAAAAGTATTTGACAGCAGACTTGATTAAAGTGGATTGTCCAGGTCATAAAATTAAATTCCCATAAGTGAAATGTAAATAATTTTTTTTCTTGATAATCTTTAATAATTTCCTAGTTCTTTTCTGTAGATAATTTTTCTTATTTTTGACAAATAGTAAGATTTTATTCCGCAGACCTTTTTCACAGCTGATATAATGCATATTTAATTTGTATCAATTTTTATTCTAAATCTTCTCTGCATTGCTTCACTTATAAACAAAATCTGATATTTTATTACTGCTGATTTTTTTCAAGCAGTGGTGACCTTGAAATGAAGCTAGAAAGAGGAAGCCAGGGAAGTATCCTTGCCAGTTCAAATGAAAGAATATGTATCATAGCTGTGTAAGGAGAAAACCCAGAAAACAGTTTCCTTTTTCAGGACTGTTGATTATCACTTTGGGTAATAATTCATCCTGTGCATACAGATCAGGCTAATCTTTAAATACGGCTTTCAGCAGTACTTACACACAGCTGTAGACATTGATAAAACATAGGGAGCTACAGGCATTGGCAGTTGTTAATGGTTAATTTAGCTGTTGGTAAACTTTCATTATGCTTTTCTCCTGCAAGCATCTTCTTTTACTGAGCTTGTCTAAATTCAGGATCTCTCTGAATACTGAATTCAAGAACAGAATTTATTCATTATAGGATTGGGACTATAAACATATTCATGTATTCTGCATGTAATTTAGGCAGGTTTCATCTCACTGTTAGGAAAAACCCTGAAAGGAGTGATGTGGTTGATACTAGTGTCTTTATTACTTCAATTTCCTTAGAAGCGTGAAGACATTAAAATAGAGATCTGTTTCTAGACTGGGCTGGTGATAATAACCTAGCAGATGGTTCAGAAGACTTTGAAAAAAATGAAAGAATAATGCAAATTACAGAGACTGACCAACCAATACGTATAATGGGACTCATTTCTGGTTAGCTTCAGTTTCGGCTTCACTTTCTCTAGGCAGGAGAAGAATATGCTAAGAACAGACTTGGGAGAAAAGGAAGTAGGTTTTTTTGTTTTCTGAGGACTGGGCTGTGATAACTAGTAAGATTTATCTAGGCTATGATAATACCAAGCAGTTTTATCCCACAGCTGTAATGTAGAATTTTCTGGTTTACATGGACTAAAGCTCCAGTTGCATCACGCCAGGTGACAACTCCTTGGTTGTCACCTGTAATGAGACACATTACCACTACACGTATTTTACATTTGAAGTCCTCATTAATAGTTTGGCATGTACAAGGACTTTGTACCCCTGTTTGTTCACAGTAGTTACTGTAAGGAACAAGTAATTTTCTGGAAAAGAGGAAAGGCATGCTGCCTTGCTCTGTTCTAGCTTTTCACTCAATATATGTATGTCCAGACAAATTGACAATTGCACAACTTTATTTGTGTAATTTACCTTTATGTAAATATACATTGAAAATTCTGTTCTCTTTTCTCATACAAAACCTATCTCATTAGGACCTTTCCTTTATAAATGCTACAAGCATGCTGCCTTCCCATTGTCATCTGTCCCTATCCACCTCTGTGTCATTGAAGGATTATGCCATTGATCATTAATCTAATTCTTTTATTCCATGAGTGTTTGTGGTAGTCAAAATTTTGTAAAGCATGTGGGAATCAACTCCAGCTCTAAGGACCTCCTAATTCATAATACCATACCTCAGTGTCTCATAATTCTTTATTTCTACTGTATTATTTATTTAGCATTTAAATTACAGAAACAAGTATTATTATAGTGGGTTTTTGCAACAAATAATGTGTAGGTCATTAAGAATAATTATTCTTAATTATTCTGTCAAGAATTGTCTCTGAAGTAGTTAAGATGCTTCTTTATGAAATTCTGCCTCACTTTATTATACTGTTCTCTCACCTCCTCCTAAGAAAGTGGAAGCATCTGCACAACATATTACTTTAGGTACTCAATATGTAACCTGAACATATATGATCCTTTCATTGTATGGAGCCCCATGGATCTGTTACAGAGGATGTGTTAATTGAGTGTGCAAATCTATGTCAGTCAGTCGTAGGACAGTCTGGAGGACTGAGAACAGTCATTCCCCTCAGGAGAGGGTCTGTCTCCTAGTCCTCCCAGAAAGTGACAGCTCAGCAGAGTTTCTTTCCTGCAAGTCATTGACTGGATCCTGGGTCAACATTTTGGACTAGTAGTTGGTCTCAGGATTTTATTCAACTTCTAGCCATACCTAAGGACTTCTCATTGCCCAGAGAAGCTTTAAGTGCCCAATCCCTGGAAGTATTCAAGACCAGAATAGAGCAATTTGGTTTAGTGGAAGGTGCCCCTGCCCATGCCAGGAGCGTTAGAGTCTGATGAGCTTTAAGGTCCTTCCAGCCCAAACCACTCCATGATTCTATGATTCTGAGTTTAATTTCTGTGTGGACTGTCTCTTCAGTTCTGTTTCCTTTTTCTCAGACTTTCCAGCAGCTAACTGCTCTGTTTCAAGAAATCAATTAAGTCGAACAATGGTTCAGTCATCACTCTTCCCTCCTTCACTAATCAGCTTTCCTTGGGAGTTCACTGGCTTTCCAGTTATAGTCCAGTCCACCAGTGATAAAGCCCAAGCTGGGGCAGATCAGTGTACTCTTTTTTCCAGCAGAAAGAAAGGCAGCTAAGCCTGGGAGATCTCTTCCATGAAATAAGCAAGTTCTAGTCAGGAACTCAAAGGATGTGAAAGCAAAAAATCACAGGAAAGATTGGCCTTTTGTACAAAAGATGGAAAGCAATCAAATATAACAAAGTCCAATGGCATAAAGATCCTTCACTTCCCCTTCCAGTTACCACTTCAGATATAATATCTTCCTCCAGTTATCTCAGTATGTATCTTAGATTGAGACCTGTAACAGAAGTCAGGCACTGAACAGTATAGAGTTGGTGTGGGTAATCTTGAACCTCAGAGCAATTATGTTCCAGAAAGACCTGGAAAGGTTTATGTGATTGAAACAATGATCATAGATCAGCTATCTTCTGTGTAGTTCAGGGGGACATATTGCAGAGTTGAAACACAGAAGTTGAGGGAAAAAAGTACGAAGGATGCAGCTGGGAAAAAAAGAGCTAGAGGAAGAGACAAATGTAGGGTTTCAGAAATAATCATAGGAAGTGCAGGAGAGCAGAGAGAGCATCCAGTATGGTCTGATTCCGACATCCATATGAGACAGAGGGGAAAACTTTATGCCATTTAGCAAAGCAAAAAGAAAACAGACATGTTTTTGCATAGATGTTGTCATCGTCATTTGCACTTAGATACAGGTCCATAGAACACTCACACGTTTCAGAGTCAGATGGTGTCAGTGGGCACTTTCTCAGTGCTCTTGGGGTTTCCATGGCTGAGTCTGCATGCAGAATGCTGTTTGGGACATGATTAGAGCTCATTCAAATGGCAAGGCTCTGCAGGATGCCCGCTGTCCCTCATTACTACATAGATACAGTTGGAGGATGGTCAGTGGCACATATGATGGTTCAAATTTCTGGGAGAATTTAACGGTGCAATACAGATTAAATCCAAGGTCACTGGGGCTGTCACACTGCATCACATGTTGGCCAGTGCTTGCAAATATAGCAGAGAACCTACCACATGCCCTTAATCACATTATTGTGTCATTTAAGGATATCGGTTATTACCACTTTCCATAAAATGGAAATCCTACTACAGTTATTTCAGGCCAATCTTATCTCTGAAGTCTGTCATAATGAAGGGTGGAAGAAAATCAAGTGTACACTTTGGTAGCATTGTTGGTAGATAAGTAGCAATTCAGTAAAGGCGTATCTTCCCATAGCTTCACAGCAGCTTCATCCTTTGCATGCTTTCGGAGTCACATTTGAACTCAATGAGGTATTGCTTAATTTATGTGCTCTTTTCTGGGCCTGAATCTGGCATGGCACAGTTTATACATCAGACAGCTTGATTATACCATATTTGACCCTGCATATCTGGTGGCATGACAAATATGAGAAAACTTGAAATACATGTAACTACCTTCCCAAATTGGACATCCACCCAATAAGGTCTTGTTTCACTAGCTGAGCATGCAATATGTGTGGAAGCTATGGCTTTTAGGGCCAACATACTTGTAGCAAAAGAACAATGAAGGTTTACATTAGCTCATTAGCTCTGCAAGGGCATCTGGCATCCTCCTTCAAAGTCTGTCAAATCAGTACCAGTAACCGGTAGGAAAAGGCTTCAGATCAAATCATCTTGGGACACCTTTCATATGGTATAGTTGCAGCCTTTGAAATAAACACAAAGCCAAGAAAGCTCCAAGTAACAGAATTTTAAAGAAAACTACTGGCAGTACTTCTCAAGTTCACTTTAAAAATACATCCTCATCTCTTTTTCTGTTCTGTGAAAACACGTGCACAGTTGGTGACAATAAGTATCTACCTGATATTAAAGCAGTAGTGGGCATCAGACAGCAGACCATGGCCAGGGTCATTTGCTGTCCTTTATTTCCCCTGGCTCTCTGGGTCTTGAGAGAATGTGGTTCCTGTTTGCAGAGATCTCTGCTGTGCCTGCAGCAGCCCTGCAATTACAAGCCTAAATTTATTCAAATCAACTGATAAGGGCTTCCTATAGGCTTTATTAAATTAGGTCACATTATTCTGAGTGGGTAACCAGTGGTCAGGGCCCTAAGGGCACTAATAAGCCTTAATGGCCTCCTCTGAGTCTCTCTCACACCTGCCCACAGGCCAAGACCCATTCCCAGGTTTTGGAGCCATTAGTCCCTGCCACAACAGCCACAACAGTCTCCTGCTCCCCCAGCCCTGTCCCCTCCCTGTCAGGGGCCTTGCTGAGCCAGGTCACATAGCTGAAAACCCTTAATAAAACTTTCTAAGCCTTAATAAACAGTTGAAACAATACCTTGAATACCAGTTCCGTGCAAAGGTCTTAAGATAGACTTGGAAGTTTCAATAAACATCATCTATTGTTCTTATTGTTACATGGAAAGCACTGCATCAAGCATTTTTTTAGATCACCATGCTTATTCCAGTCCAATAGGCTCATAAATGAAATGTCTTGGACTCTCATACTGCATCCTATAACACCACTCTTGACTGAGGCCTCATACATTCCCTACCCTAGCAAATAAGGTTCCAAACAAAATTTTTCTTTTTGTATTGGAATTTTTTAGGTTAGAATCACACAAGGCTCTGATGGAATTATGGTGTCAACATTAAGTGCCCCCACTTTGTCTCCACAGGTCTTTTTAAATTGATCAGACTAACATGTTGTAAAATCTACCTCTTTCTGTAAAATCTACCTCTAAAATCTACCTTTTCTACCTCTTTCTGTATACTGTAGTATTGCAATAAATAAAACCACAAGGGATAGTGTTGAAATGCTAACCAGGAGGATGCTAATAGAGGATTTTAATGTGTTCATTAAGTTACAGTTTTGAAAAGGCATTCCTATTAAAACAAGCTCTGAAAACAAACAGCCAAGAAAATTTCCTTTCTCACTTTTGCTAAAGTGTACCTCAAATCTCAGTAAAGTTATCCTTAGTACTCTTTTCATCTTACAGATTTCACAAAAGCATGTATTTGAAATATTTCTTTAAGGTTTCACAACAGCATGTCTTTTAAGTATTTCTTTCAGAGCTGGTCTACTAGTAGTTATCAGCTTTTATGGGCTTAAAATATGTAAAAAAGTGAAAGTAAATATGTAAAAAAGTAAAATAAATTTTTACTTCCTGCCTACGATAAAGTGTCTTACTTTGCAATGGGAAATAAAAATGCTGAGAGTAGTAGGTTTGTTGTATAGATTTGTTGGTGATTTTTTTTTTGTTTGGGTTGTTGTTTTTTGGGGTTGTTTTATTTGTTTGTTGGGGTTTTTTGCTAGGTTTGGTTTGGTTTCGTTTTCTGGGGGATTTTTTGCTGTTACCTGTATATCTGTAACAGCATTTAACTTTTGTGTAAAGTTTGCAACTGTTTATCGTCAACACTGAGTTGAGGGAATATTTGGTAATTTTTATACTGTTCAGATAAGAATGGTAGAGTTCTTCAGTTGCTTGCTAAAGGCTAGTGAAAGAAAATAGGTTTTGTTTGTTGGGAATTGCTTTTTATTTTTACATTCTGTGTTATCTTGGGAAAGTAGCAGTGCTAATTTTTGTACTTTGCATCAAATAGCAATCTCTAGTTCAGGGGGTTTGCTTCTTTATTCAAGATGCTTGAAATTTACTTCTGTAGAGTATCATTTATGAAAATCAATTTGGTATTTTTTAACCTGTATGGCCATTTTTTTCTGACATATTAGTTACTTCAGACTAAACATTCACATGACCAAAATCTGTGTGTCCATGCTTTAGTTTTCTTGGTAGACAGCCTAGGTAAAAGATGCCTTTTGCAGAGAATGTGGTAATCAGACAAAAATGAGCCTGCAATACCTGATGTGATGACATAGTCTATCATCAAATGAGAACAGTGCATGACTATGCCAAAGAGTCAAAGCTAGGGAGTGAAAACCTGTATTTGAAGCTGAACTGATGTTTTCCTGAATTTTTATATTCAGCAGTACAGGCACATCCTTTTCCACATGAGCAAAACAGAAGAGCTATTACAAAAAAACCCCAAAGCAATTACATGAAGAAAGAATAGGCTCAGTAATACTGAGCTTGTCTTCTAAACATACACCTTTCATTATTTCTGTGCTGTAATGACTGTAATGACAAGTAGGTTTTTGACTTGATCTTGTAAAGTAATTTTTTTTTGAGATGTAGCATATTTTTAAATATATTTCATGGCCACGTGAAATATGCTTATTTCCACCATATGAAGTACCACAATTAGTATTGCTTTTTTACTCAATTTTCAGCAGTTAAATGAAGACCATTACAGTTTTGTTAAAATTTTGTGTATCTGTAAATTTGTCTTATGCAAAGTTGTGGTGTTTTCTTGAAGCTGTATTATTGTATCTTCTTTATTATGTTTGCCTTTAGAATTTCCAGTTGCTGTACGCTTAGAATTTCAAAGCTTAATGAGGGAAATCTCCTTTATTTTACTCTCTGTGTACCATGGTCACTGACAGTTTCTTAAAAGAAGTGTCTAGCAGCTAATTGATGCTAAGAGAAGTCAAAGATTCTGTTGTCATCCCCTGAACAGGCAATTTATGTGTTTATATATGAGGACCTGCTGACTTGCAAAGAATGGTTAATGAAAACAAGACACTAATTTGCCTGTTTCATTGAAATTGCAGGTGGGAGACAGTTGGGAGACTATCAGAGTAAATAGATTATCCTTTTTAGTCAAAAAGCTTGGCTCTCTCAGTTGCTTAGGTATAAATTAATTAGACTCCTTGGGGTGGTGGTGAGGCTTCCCAAATAGTAAAAAGATATATAAGTGACCAAAATCACTTCCTGAGAAGTTCGGAGCTATTTTCTATACCAGAGCTCTTTTTTGTGTGGCCACAGACTGTTCCATATCCAATTTTGAAAAGGCCCAACAGAAATAAATACTCACAAGTTCAGCTTCATGGACCTGCTCAGTGCAGGATCAGCACAGATCCATTCTGGGAGGGAGAAAGCAGGAGCACGCAGCTGGAATGGAGGACATGGGTTACCCATCACATGAGTACAGGACTGACAGTGATGCCTTTTCCTGGTTTTGTATGTACAAAATAATCAAGGCGGAAAAAAAAAAGGCATGTTTGGGAGCAGACCTTTTCCTACAAACACCAGTTCTCTTTCCTACTGAAAAGTATATAAGACAGAGATGTTCATTTGGGGAAGAGGGGTCTGATGGGCTGATTCAACATAAGAAAGAATCACACTTGGGGATTTTTGGGCTCTTAAAATTGTGCTTACATGTATTTTACATATATTGTAGCTGTAGTGGTTGAATGTGTTCTGTGTCTACTCCTTCCACCCCAGAGGAGCACTCAGTAGAGTGTGTCTGCTTTTTAGTGTGCAGTGCAAAAGTTGAAATTTGTGTAAAAATATCCTTTCACCATGCTTTTAGGAAGAAAAAAAAAGGGGTTTTATCTCAATCAGTAACACAGTAGCCTGTCACAGTTGGGTAGGAAAAACAGGCCTAATGGTTGCTGAGATTAGAAATAGCTTTAAGGGGCATTATATGTCATTATAACATGGTGACATAGTGAAGCTTAATAGGCACTACAACATCCTTTTGTTTTTATGTTTCCCTGAACACTCAGTTCTGTGACAGGTGGCTATTCCTGTGTAAATTTACCCAATTATATTTGTGTAGCAGCCCTGAAAAAGCCTTAATATATTAACCATTAAAAGTCACTGACAGTCTTTGGAGAAATGTTTACTGTGCCTGTGTGAATAGAGAGCTTGGATGATATGTTGTTTTTTAGGTAATTTTTAAATATTATATTTAGTTGATGCATGCAAATATTATAAAATATGCATTTTCCATTTCATATTTAACATATTCTGGTTTTTTTGGATTTGATTTATATTTTCCCAAGAGCAATGAGAGAGAGGAAGGAAGTTAAGTTTTAGTTGAGCATTTTGTTTTGTAGGCATTGGTGACACAAAACATTTAGCTGTTTTTATTGAGAAACAATGGTTTCAAATATTAAATTGCCTTTACTACTTATCTCTAACATGTTTATATCATGGGAGTTACCAGCGTGAATAAATACAGAGTATGCAATTGAAGGCAACACTTCAAACAAGTAAAAAGGATGTTTAGTTTAGTGATTAAAAGTTGAAATGTTACTATTGAGAATCCATTCCTTTGAAATTTTCTGGTGGTTTTTGATAGTTTAGTAAGTTATGGCCCTTCCATATTAATCAAAACTTTCTTTATTCATATTTTGTTGTTGTAGGCTTTGGCTCCAAATTCAGACGAGTTATTCATATATGATTTGGAGGACATTTTTGTAGAATGTAGTATATCGACAGAGACTCAAATAAGTCAGCTTCCTGAGTTGGGTGAGGAAGAAAATGAATTGAAGTAAAATTGTACCATAAGGCTAGAAAACAGTTTTAGGATTTTTTGAAAACTAATTAAGTGTATCTCCAGGTTAAATAGACTACTATAGAATCCATTGCCTAGAGGCAGTTTCATATTATTATGCATTTTAACCTTTCTTTGCAAGTCCTGAACATGCAGTATGCAGTGAAGACACCTACCATGAGTACAAATCTATTTTATATAGTAACTGCCATAGCAAGTTGAAAATACTGCATAAAATGAAATGGTGAGATATGTAAGGATATTAGAACTAAGCAAATAGAATAGGCAAGTAGATGAAAAGAAATTATCTGTTGCATAAAGAAAAATTACTGTTTTCAAAGGACACTTGAAGTACCTGCATATAATTGAGTTGCCTTTGAATTTACTCAGTAATGTCTCTCTGACATGGTCAGTTGTTACTCTAATCATGAATATATTCATGTTTTTATGTTTTAGGAGTGCTTAGACAACAAAACCCCAAACACATTTCTATCTGGCCTTTCATCTTCCTTCAGTTCTTTATCTATTCAGCACTCAGCATTAGTAATAAGTAGTAATAATTCTACGCTGAGTTGTCTCAAACCTCCAAACCCCACATACAATATTATATGGCTGTTGCCATTCGCTGCAGGGGTACAATGAGTGGCTCTGGTGTGGGCACCCCACTCCCAGAACTGGGAGGGTGTGTGCAAAGACTCTTGTCTCCACGGGATCAGGTTGGGTCCTGACACATTGGCTGCAGGCAGCAGAAGTGGCAGAACTGTCCTTGGAAAGAGTCAAGGAAGAAGCAGCAGCAGCAGCAGCCCAAACAGGGGCATGATGAAGAGGCAGAGACAGCTGCAGCAGCTGCTGCCTGGCAAGAGAGTGAGGGGAAGGGAACAGCGGGAACAGCCGTAGGTGCAGGATGTGATGAAAGGAGAAAAAAGGCCTCAACTGAAGCCCTAAACTGGAGGCATATAGAAGTTATGGCAGCAGAAGCCTTCCTGGCTTTTGGCCATTCTCCATCCCACCTGCCTTCTGCTGTGACCAAGGCTGCTGCATGGCCTGTGAACGGCTTCTTTAGGTCAGTGCACCATGGCTGGGGAAGCGCTGATGTAGCGCCTGCAGGAGGGTGTGTGATGGCTTGTATTGCACTGTCAAATGGAGGCATCTTCTTTAGCTCAGGGGTGCATCCCCTGGGGAATGTCATCATCAGAACCTAAAGGATCTGGGAAGAAGTGTATGTGCTTCCCCATATAGGTTACAGGTGATGAGGACATTTTCAGGATTGCAATTCCTGGCTGGGGTTCCCAGAGTATGGGTTTTTTTGTTTAATTGTGTTCCCTTTACAGACAGCATGTGATGAGGAATCCCACACCTCATTTCTGCCTGAAACTCTGTTCTCTGAAAGCCGGGTACTGCAGTGTTCGTCATGGAAACACAAAGCTTCTGCATGCTGAAACCCTTTTAGTTGCAACAGATGTTAAAACATTTCTCTGTGGTAACACAAGTCTTCTGTAACAGAATCAGAAATTTCATTATTAAAAAGACAAAAAAAGGGGGTGTTGATTTTTTTTTTCCCTAAATGGCAGTAATTCTTAATGTGTTGATTTGTCCAGGACCCATGAAAACTTAAGAATCCTCTTCCTTTCAAATAAGTTGAACACTACTTTTGAAAGTTTATCTGCTGTCCTTTTCAGTGAGCAGCAATAGACAAAAGAAGCATTGTCCTCCTGTGAGACACAACTAGGCAGGGTAACACCGACTTACTGATTGAGGAGGAGGACTGTGGGTGGGGTGGTATCCTGTGTTTTTCTCAGGATTACAAGGTTTTTTTCTGCAGATGTTCATCACCAATAATCTGTCATAAAGTTGTAATTAGTAGCTGTTATGCCCATAATGTAACCTGGAGAAGTCACTTTAGATATTGGAGAAAACAATGAAAAATACTCATGGCTGTTCTGGGTAAATCAGTGACTCAGTAGAAAACATTTTGTTGGTTTTTGTTTTTGCTAGGTAGTCAGGGGATACTGCAGTCACCCCACAGTTGGCCTCCTTGCCAGCTGGCATTACAAGTGGATCAGCATAATTAATTTCAAAATCAGTCAGCAGATTATACCAGGCAACATTTGCTTCTGAAAAAAAACATGAAATAATAGAAATCTTTGGTCCAACTCAAGTCTCTCCATTTCCTTATCTCATCAGCTTTACAGATTTCTTTATTTTATTCTAATATCCCCTGGCAGGGATGGTATTTTGCCTGCTACATTAACAGATGCTGATGATTGTAATAGTTTGTTGAAAGCTGAACACAAAATCTCATTCTGAGCTGGTGGGAGAGTCCCAGTCTTGCAGCTGTAGGAGAAGAAAGAGTCATGATTTATAGAAGAATAAGGCACTGGCACATTGCAGGCACCAGAAACAGTAGTGTAATTCACAGCAGAATTGTGATGGTGACAAGTGATGTGTTTTTCAGAATGTCATCTGCCCTCATGTTGTTTATTTTCATTGTGGCGTAGGAGATTCATGTTTTGTATACTGTTGCATGCATCTAGAATATTGGCCTGTGTACTTTCCCATGTCTCAGTACTTCAGCCTGCTTGACAAAGAAGCTATGCAGGTGAATGGGTGTTCACACATGGTTTCTCTGAGTTGGACAGTTCTCCTTGGCTTTTCCAGTTACTCTGAGAATATGACCTGAAAATTTGCTTCTATTCAAAAAATATCTTCTAAAATTCTTTGAGTAATAATTTCCCCCACGATTGTCTTCCTTAAAAATTAACTGTATGGTCTTTGATTCTTCTAAGACCACCTTTCTTTCAGCATGCCCTGCGTGATGCATTATATCTTAGGACATGTTTGTATTGCCTGTAGTTTTATAACAAGAAGGTACATCATGTAACAGAATCACAGAATCACAAGGTTGGAAGAGACCTTCAAGATCATCAAGTCTAACCCATGCCCTAACACCTCAACTAAACCATGGCACCAAGTGCCGTATCCAGTCTTTTTTTAAACACATTCAGGGATGTTGACTCTACCACGTCCCCGGGCAGACCATTCCAGTAATTTATCATCTTTCCATATAAATTTTTTTCCTAATATCCAACCTGTATTTCCCTTGGTGCAGCTTGACACTGTGTCCTCTGGTTCTGTCACTGCCTGCTGAAAGAGACCAACCCCCACCTGACTAAAACCACCTTCCAGGAAGTTTTGGAGAGTGATAAGGTCACCTCTGACTCTCCTTTTCTCCTAAATAGAGCCCCTCAGATATGTATTAGAGGAAACACTAGGTGCTTTTTAGGATGTTGTAAGGATTTATCATTGGTGTGAGCACAAACTCTGATGTAATGAATGGCCAATCCTTCTCTTTCATGAAAAGACACTAAAATCACTCTAAGACAGACTAAGACAGTCTGTCAGTGTTGGCTGATACATATGCAGAGGTCTGCTTTGCATATACAGCAACTGTCCTGGTATTTCCAGGATCAGATCAGGAGGCACATAATGTGAGTAAAAAATCGAACAGAAAAATAATAGTAGAATATGATAGTATTGATCTTAAGTAATGCATATTTAATATATTTTCTTTCAGGAGAAGCCACTGACCAAATCTCTGCAACGAGGAGAAGATCCCCAGTTTGATCAAGTAAGACACTTGCAATTACATTATTTCCATTCCTCAGGCTAAAAGAGGAGTGCATTGAAAGGCTTTCTAGAGTCCTTTTACTGTTGTTGCATACTGCAAAAGTAAAATTTCTTTATGTTCTTTGGGTATAATGATAAGTACTTGCCTAACCATTCTTGGATATAAAGTGGGAGAATTTTTCCTTTGTTTCCCAGGTCAATATTTTGCCATAGAGCTTGTTCCTTTTATAGCGTATTAGACACATATATTGTTTCTTGTCTGTTTCCCCTGATGGGGATCTTGAAGCAAAATTTGTATCTTTTCAAATTGTGTGGTTTTTGAAACAGATGTGTGGCTCCCAATCTTTCTTTTATGAGGTTTGTTTTATAGTTTTATATGAGGGCCTGTAGAATCATGGTTGTTGCCATCAGTCTCAGCAGTCTGGTTTGCCTCAGTAGCTGTGACTCAGCATGACTTACATGTGTGTTGCCCTTCAAATAGGCTGAGCCAACCTGTTGTGTTTAAAATTAGGTATAAGTTCAATTGTCAGGATTAATTTTATATACATATTCTTTTCCTTCCTGTGGGAAGAATGTTACACTCAACTGGGAAAGTAAATCAAATTAAGCCATCCAGATGCAAACCTTGTGATACTGTTCCTGCAGTATATTAAGCAAACTCATAAAGGGTGGCCATGATTTAATTAAATGTTTATGGTTTAGGAAATTTTTGGTTTAGGCCCTTTAAAAGGAAGAATTGGAAGACTGATACTTCTCCTAGTAATTGCTAAAATTGGAAAATTGAGTAATTAAGTCAAGATCATTTAATGAGAATAGCAAAAGCTTCCTAGAGTGAAACAACTGTGTGTTTACTGCTGTAGCAATTTACTCTGAATGCAGGGAGAAAAAAAAACAAACAAAAAAAAACCAGATGCAGATCAAACACCAAGGTGAATTTTATTATATATGTCATTCATATATCTTTGTATCCAGATATCTGAAATCCTAGCAATGTGCAGAGTTGGTAGAAAAGTACAGTGGTGAGATTGACTTAGATGTCTTGTCACTGCTTTCAGGTGCTTGAAATTTTTAAAACAAACTAATTAAGCTGAAGTTTTCAGAATTTGTCAACCTCAGGCCGGGTTGCTGGCAATGTTTCCCTTTTCAGATTTCACATTGTTTTTCACTTAAATAGCATTTTCATTTTGAGATGTTCTGGTGCTCGTGGGATTGATGCAGGCCTGTGATCAGCAGATGGGACCTGAACCTGGCTTACGAGCCCATTTTCAAGAACATGGTTCATACTTACCAAAATTATTTTAGTTTGGCTAAATCCATACAATCATAGAATAGTTTTAATTATATTCAGAGAGTTTGCATTCAAAATTTTATAGTGCACAATACAGATTTGATAAAACTGAGCTAGAGACAGGAAGACAAGCAAAAAGTCTTTCTTTACCTGGCATGTTTCACTCACTAGGTTATGGGAGTACATTGCATTATAAGGTGTTTTGCAGATGATAGTATTATAAAGTTGTCATGAAAGTATGGGTAATAAAATGAAGGTGTGGTCTGCCTGGGAAGTTCTGAAGATCTTGATCTGACATGGTATGACAACCCAAGTAAGAAGGCATGTGCTTTTAAGTGAAACCACACTTAAACTTTATTTTTGAAGTTAACTCAAGTATTTAAAGCGTTTATGGGATGAGGGAAGACCAGGTTGGTAATCCCTTACTTCCCTTGTCCAGTTAGGGTGCAGAAAGTTTTCGTGTTTATTTCTGAAACCCATAAAGTCATTTAGAAAAAAAAAACCAAAAAATGCCAGCCATGACATTCCTGATATTTTTACTACAGAAATGTAGGGGGGAACGATGGAGAATCCCCACAAACAAACTTCTTCAAGAAGTGTCTAATGTATTTTACTTTCAGTTTTAGGGCATATAAGTGACAGACAGTCAAAGGAATCTAATTTTCTTTCTTTTGACATGATCAAAATTATCTCTATTCAGTTTAAGTGAAATTGATAAGTAATGCTGAAGTGAGTAGGTCACTAGTTACTTTAAAGTAACTAATTTACCATTAGAAGACTGAGCTCAGCAAAAGCAGCAAAAATAAGGCATTACCTGATTTAAAACTTGCTTTTTTGCAAGTCAGCTTCAGAGGTGGGAAAAAAAACCATCCCAAGAAGTAACTTAACAATGAGCAGAATGGCACCTTGGCTACCCAAAGTAATCAGCATCAAGTTTAACACTGAAACCCGCAAACCATTTGAGATGTCTATGAAAGCATTGCTTACCCCTGAATAGTTCTATCTCTGGCTCCCTGAGAACCAGCACTTTTTTTCTGCCCATTCTTAGACCATTTTAGGAGCATTGGTCATGATGGTGGTGATGGATCCAACGTCTGGAAACCTGACTGGGCCAGGGCTGTTTCTCTCCACAAAGGTGTAGTCAGTGCCTCCTCTTAGGCAGACAGCTTGTCTGGCTGCCAATTGCATCACCCTCCTTGAAAAAATAATAGGATCTTGAGCAATGTATGAAATGATGATACTTATCCCGACTTGCCGAATGTCTCACCACTGGCTAACAAACTGCATTCCTTACACTGACTGTGTTGTCCTTTCTAGGTGTGCATGTGTATAAAGAAAATATATGCAGGAAATTATGTAGGTTTTTTTCATAGCATATTTAAAATCATGTTTTGAAAGTCCTTGATTAGGCAACTCTAGTTGGCTATTGGCAAAGAGCATTACAGCTCCAGCATTAGCATGCTCTGTGTCCTCAGTTACAGAAATGTTATTAAACATTGTACTCGTGAACTATGACTTAAACTTCCTATTACAGGAAACCATAAAGTTGCAGTACATGAAAAGATCAAAAGCTAGCAAAAACCCATAATTCTCCAAGAGGGTGATCCTCACCTAAGGAAACATTTTTATTACCCTTTTCTCAGCCTCTACTAATGTATCGTTTGTTCTTACCACAGTGTATAAATGTTCCATGAACTGACAACACTGGAGGCCTGGAGGCAGAAGAAGGGCACTGTGTAATCTTGGACTGAGCTACAGACTGTTTTCCATATAAAAATACAAAATGAATGTAATGTTTTGGCCATGGAAGTGAAAATTTAACAGGAAGGCTTAGTTTTCATATGAAGCTATCTGTCGGAGGAGCCTGTTTCAGAAGTTTCAGCATAAACTGCACAAAAGCTTATTCTTACAGTTTTACTGCTGTCTTCTTTGAAGTGCACTGCATTGGAGACTACAGATTGGAAAGCGAAAACATTTAATCTTTTATATACTTTAAGGAAAGGAAACCAAAAAAAAATTAGCCACGGTAAAAAAAGGAGACTAAAATAAATAATAACAATAATAAAAAAGTGGAAAATGCAATAAATAAATAAGGCACTAAGCAGCATACTGTGATAAAGTGTCCTTTTTCATAACAGCCTTAACATGATTAATGATGTGCTGATAATTATTTCTATCCAATATTATTTTTAGATGTAGTTAGTGAATAGTGATATCATTGTCATTGAAGCAGCACTGCAGCTGGCCGCTTTTGTGTTTTCCCTTTCCCTGAGTTTTACACATTGTCCTTCATCACCAGAAAAAGGCACAGGGTAGGGAAAGTATAAGAAATGGTGGTCATGGGGTCATAAAATAACCTTTGGCTCCTGGTCAGAGATAGGGTTCAAGCGGTGTGTAAAGAAGTACATCTGAAGGCAAAATTAAAGGTAACACCTTCAGAACTGAATTTGCTGTCCACTAAAAATAAATGGGTTTTCATGTAAACTGTTATGCTGGCAGTAAAATAAGCTATAAACATCCGTAGTGTTTAAGCATACTAGCTGAAATTACCCATCCACAAAATTATGGTACTAAAAAGTTCTGCTTTCTTTTGCCTCACAAAGCCAAGGCCATTAACGAAAACTAGTGAGTTCAATTTGAATAGTTATCAGTTTTAACCATTTCCAGGGGGATTTAACTTCACAGCACGGTCCACAAAAAAGCTTAGAACAAAGATTTGAATGAAATCACAAATGCATTCAGCAGTGTTGATAGCAAGTGTAAAACTTTACTTGGGCATGTCCATTATTTTGAATCTGCACAACAATTTGAAGATAAAATATGCAGACACTCTGCAGAAAATAGAGTCACAAGAAATAAACCAAGACTGCAAAAATGAAGTACTACAATTCTGCTTTATTAAAATGGCCATAAAATGCCCATTCAGCATATATATTGATACACGTGAAAAAGAATGCGGGACCAAAAAGTTAATGATACTGTTGGAAATTGGGTGCAGTTTTGAATATATTTGGTGTTAGAGCACATATAAATTCATTAGTGAAATAAAAAAGGTAATCATATCAATTTTCTGTTAGTGGAAACATTTCATATATTTGAATTTTGATAATATATCAAAACTTTTATGAAAGTATATAAATTATAGTGAGCTGTCTGAGCAGAATTTCATTAAATTTACTCTTGTATTTTACTCCAAAATAAATATTAAACATTTACATAAAGTATATTTAATGCTCTGTGAACACAGGTTTTGAACAGCTCCCTGCTTGTGCAGCTTTCTTATCCTTAAGCTATACAGTAGGTAGTTCATTTATGATGGAAGAATATGATCATTTGTCCAACAAGGACATATTTGTACATCTGTGCACTCCCTTTCACGAGCAGCACAGAGCTAGAATTCATCTCACTCCTGGACTTACTTCCAGTAAATGAAAGGGTTGAGTAACCGGCATGCTGGCTAGACTTCCCTCCCTTCCTGTTCCCTGAGAGCCAGGTCTTTTCCCAGTCCACCCTTCCTTCCTGTCTTAAAAGTGCAATGACAGAAAGATTTAAAAAAAAAAAAAAGAAAAAAAAAGAAAATATAAAAAGCTATATTGACCTTTTATCCCAAATGAAGACAGACACTGTAAATTCAGCAGAGAAAGTATGGCATGGGAAGATTTAACAGGAATCACTTTGATTTTTTCTGGTGAAATTGTTTAGGTGGGATTTAGAGAACAGCTGTGATAAGTATATCAGCAAACATGAAGAAAGACCTGATTGAAACAACTTTTCATTTATAGCCAGCTACTGCCATTTCTGAAAAGATATTTAGGTCTATTTGAGGACAGACTTTTTAGTATGGACTGTAACATATGACAAAGGCTAAGGGTTTTAAACTAAAAGAGAGTAAATATTTAGTAACTAGAGGAGGCTATTTTTTTACTGTGGGGCTGGAGCAGATTGTCCAGAGAAGCTGTAGATGCCCCATCCCTAGATATTCAAAGCCAGCTTGGTTGAGGCTTTGATCAGCCTGGTCTAGTGGAAGGTGTCCCTGCCAATGTTAGGCAGGTTGGAACTAGATGACCTTTAAGGTCCCTTCCAACCCAAACCATTCTGTGATTTTATGATTCTTTTCTGGTCTTCCCTAGGAAACTCATATTCATTGTATTTCATCATTAACAAGCAGTGTTGTGCTAACTTCATGAAAAGTTTTGTAAAAATGGGTGAGAAGTGAATTGGTAGTGTATGGTTTGCCCTGACACCAGGTGATTGATTTTTTCTGAGTATTCATCTGAAGCCTTAACACTAGAAGGCTTTGGTATAATTGAGCCTGAAGTTCTATAGTAATTCTTTATGAAAGGCCTCCTGTCACTGCTGCAAGCAGCTGCTTCATGATGTCTTCCATAGCAACTTGTTTCATATTCCAGGTCACAAAATCTATTGCAAAGACTAGATTGAAAGTTTTCCTAAAATACTACTTTTATGGAAACTTTTAATTTATCAGGGGCAGTTGTTATATCTTTCTAATGCAGCATGTTTAATTTTAGGCCATAATACCTGAGTAATTCGCCTCAAATTGTCTCATTAACTTTAGTCCACAATGTTACTGTGAATTAGTTAAATCCTGAGGCTGAAAAACTACAAAAGAGATTCAGAGTTACTCATCTAGACTGTGATCCACAAAAGTTCTCAGTTAAGGCTATAGTAATTTTTGGGAATGCTTGCTCTGCCAATTTTGCTCTTGTCTTAGTCACAGCATTCACACAAGTTTGGTGTTACATGAGACATTAAACCCTATTGTTTTTCCACAAGCATTGAAATGTGCTGGTTTAAGCAGGTGGATAAACCTGACAGTTAATTACATAATCAGTGTACTTAGCATGTAGTACACACTTCAGCTCTTCACTCCTGATACTTAGCACTTCGCAGGATCAAGCCCTGCATGATCTTGAGGTGGTCAAAAATCTCCAGATCACTAATTTCTTCCCTATTTTAAATAGTTGGTTTTTATTTTCTTAGAATGTGCACAAATGCTGTAGCTGTGAACATTCAGTTGCAATACATGTATTATCCTCTTGTATAATAATGGGGGTTTATGGTTTCCTATAGTAGAATGTTAAAGTCACAGTGCAGGCCAACATGCTCATTAACATTTCTGTAATTGGTGACACAGTTAATACTGAGTGAGCAGTAATCTTCTTATCCAGTATGTCACTAGAGCTGTTTAATCAGTAACCTTTAAGGAATAATTCTAAACGATGTTTTATTTGAGCCCATAAAGATACAATAAACTCTAAACATTTTCCTATATATAAAAGAGAAGTTTTCAGGTTTTTTCCTAAGTTTTCAGGTGTGGGAGCCTATGAGTAAGATACATCCATTGATTAAAATTATTGCAGAACTTGTGGTGTTTCTCAATATATTCGGAGTTTCAAGGGGAGTGTCCAGCAGTCATCTGTAATCTCTGGAGACAGTACCTCTTATTCATTACTTTTTCTTTCTTTGCAATCAGTTTGAACTCAAATCAAAGTTGTGTGACAAATCAAAATAACCTGCTTGAAGAACTAGATGATTTTCTGGCATGTTGAAAGATGTTAAACATGATTTTAATGCATTTTAATGCATTAAATGCATCAATATAACGACTCTATCAACATACACTTGGTGTTGCATTTCTGTTTGTGTTTAATAGAACCATAGATTCATTTAGGTTGGAAAAGACTTTTGATATCATCAAGTTCAACCACAAACCCAACACTGCCAGCTCTAAACACTAAACCGTGTTCCTATATGCCATGTCCACACATCTTTTAAAGACAGGAAATGCAGAACATTAAGTCACTGCTTGTACCATAGTTCTCAAAAAATGGATGAAAACAAGAAAGAACCATTGGATTAGTACTCTTTTTAAGGCGGAGAGAAAACTTGAACAGCATTTCATTTGTTGATTCATTGTATTTTCCCTGCAGGTTATAAGCTCAATGAGCTCACTTTCAGAATATTGTCTACCCTCTATCCTGCGCACTTTGTTTGATTGGTATAAAAGGCAGAATGGCATAGAAGACGAATCTCATGAGTACAGACCAAGAACAAGCACTAAATCCAAAAGGTATGATTTTGAATTTGTGTAATTGATAAATTCTAAGGTTAAGCGTGTTACATTTCACCATCAGCTTTTGTGAGGTAACAGTTGCTTGAAAATTGTATCATTTTTCTGCTTGTTCCTGGAACTCTTTCTCTTGGTTTCTTGATGGATGGAATAATTGTGTCTTTCACATTATGCTCCTCATAGTTCAAACATAACAGTGCTGTTGTAATTGCCTTACAGATATTTTGGATGCTTTCATATTTAAATACCAGTTTGTATAAACTGTATTTACTCAAGTGATTGAGCAATAATTCTGTGCCACTTGGAAGAAATTTTCTTGTATAGCATTCTTCTTACCTATAAAAAATTTACATATACCTACCCTCAATCTGAAAACTTGAGAATCAGTCAGAGAGTTTTAGCAACATACCTCTTAAAAATAACAAACACACAAAAATAATGATGTCAGTAGTTCCTCAGTGATAAGGCAGCAAACTGACCTTGGTTATATTGAGGTCTGGCAGTGTGGTTCAGGTATATTCTTCAAACTCTGAGGTTTTTCTGAATGCTTCAGTACTACATTTACATGCTCCAATGAAACAGCAGGAGAATCAACACTGCCAGACCTGGTGTTCAGAAATGCATAGGCAATTCTTCACATTGGTATTTTATTATAACCCAGTACCTACAAAAGGCAGTAGTTGCTGGAACAAAGGGGTGGGGGCTAGGTTTAAATACCTAGGTAGAAATTAACCTGAATTAAGCTTATTATATAAGTAGAAGTGGGCAGTATGAAGACTCAGTTCATTAATAAGATGTCTGCTTTTGGGTGAGATGAATCCTTGCCTTGAATTGCTTCTTTCTCCCAACTTGTTCCACGACTACCTGCTCATAAATAGCTGTCTTCAGGAACTCCACCCAAAGTTTTGCTGAAAGTCAGTTTAGCAGTGAAACAAGACCACTCTGTCAATTGGTGGTGTTACATAAGGAATGTATAACGAGTCCTTTCTCCAGTTAATGAAAAACCAAAGGAAACCAAAATGCAAATGAGTTGCTTCATCACTGATCAAGTTGTACTCTCAAATGCCTGTTTTATTACAAACACATAAGTACAATTGAAATCACTAAAACTCACAATGTTTATAGGAATTGTGCCAAATCTACACAAAAATCTCACTGGAATCATGTTAAATGCTTCAAGTGGGCTGCAGAACTGGTTTTTTAATGTTTAATTTTACAAAAAGTACTGTATCTTGCATGTTGTCTTTTCAGTACACTTTGAAAATTTAATCGGTTAATTGAAATAGGTGGTTTTTTGATATTTTAACTGGAAGCTATTCACCTCAGACTTTTACTCCTTTGTGTTGTTCTGCACAAGAAATGTGTTTGAAAAGTTTGACAAGTGTTGCCAAAGTTAAAAAAATAACATTGGAACAGTTTTTAAGAGATAATACAGTTTGGTTGTGAATTCTCCACTGGTACTTTTAAGGCAGTTGTCAAAATTCATGACAAGTCTAAATATGAATTTGATAGCACAAAGGTACATTTGCCTCCAAAGTGTAATTAAGAATGGTCTAAATGGTGTCATCAGCAAGAAATTTGAAATTTAATCCATTTGTTGGAATACAGAATACACAAGTTTCCTTGGGTTTGGTTTTTGGTTTTGGTTTTTTGTTTTGTTTTTTTTTAATTGTTGTGGATCTTTAACTGGAAGAAAAAAAGAGGGAGGAAAGGGATAGGTGATATTTAAGCATTTGAAAGAACGTCACAGTAACAAGTTAGATTTTTAGTCTGCTTATCTCAGATTTTAAGAGCATAACTCTACATTACTTTCTGAAATGCTGGACTGCAGTTTAAAAGGTAGAACACAATTCCCTGCTACCTGTATTTGTGTAATTGAAGAAGGCATATAATATGAATTATGACACTTCTCAAAAATATTGTGTTTCTTGCTTTGATTTTGCAGTGATGAACAGCAGAGGGACTATTTAATGGAGAGAAGAGATCTGGCTATTGATTTTATTTTTTCTTTAGTATTAATAGAAGTTTTGAAACAGGTAGGAGTTCTTAAATTATCCATTTTCTAATAAATGATGGACATTACCAATACAAATGAATTTTGGGATTCTTCTTTCTGATTGCATCTTTAAGATTATAATAAAACAATGAAATACATCCCGCATGCTTCTTCACTGCAGTCTTTCTTGCACCTGTATGATACATAGCATTCTGTGCTCATACAGACCTTACTTTGCCATGTCTTTGGAGCTAAAGCATTTATCTTCAAAACTAAATAAACATAGAAAGGCTGGCTCATTTTAGCTATTTTGTTAGCTACATGCTATTTTAACTGATATATTTCTGAATGGGTGGTATCCCTGAGTAATGCTAGCACATGTGTACTTGTTATATTTTATTTTATGTTTCCAGATTCCACTTCATCCTGTAATAGACAGTTTGGTAAATGATGTTATTAACTTGGCTTTCAAGCACTTTAAGTACAAAGAAGGGTAAGGCTCTTTTTCATGCAAAAATTCTATTTAAAAGATACTTCCTTATTTTTGTAATAGTTGTGGTTTAAACAATATGTTTTCTCAGCTGAGAATTCTTTCTTGTGTCTTGCTAGGTACCTTGGTCCTAACACTGGGAATATGCACATTGTTGCAGATTTGTATGCAGAAGTAATAGGTGTTCTAGCTCAAGCAAAGTAAGAAAAATTCAATATATTATTTCCTCCATAAATATGACAAAGTCTACTTTCTTAGCATGTGAATATTCTGATTTTCTCACTTTCTTTAAGTATTCTGTAGAAATAAGTCATTTCAGTTCCTTGGCCTTCTATTTATCCAGATGTTCTAGAACATAGGCCTCTAGGGAATCACAGGCTTTCTGCATCTAGTCCACTGATACTGAATAAATTCAACTCAACTACAGCAGCATTATTTTTCCTATCTCAGCAATGACGTCTGTAGAAAGCCCAAAGGGCTGGAGAGAGCTATTTTAACTCATTTTTTTGTAGATGTTATTTTTTCTTTTGCTGGGCAAACCTATAAATGGCTGTGCTATCCTCCTGCATAGCAACAATGTTAAGGCTCTCTGCGGCTATTTCAGCTCAGAACTTAATGCATCTGATTCTGAACCCTTCATCCTTCTTAGAAGAGATGACATAAAACATTTTGTGGGTCAGATCTTAAATTTTGAATCTGAAAACAGTCAAACTCAGGCTCTCATGTACCCAGTATAGCATCTCATTGTATGCTTAAACCACAAACTAAGCAGAGGATGAATTTTACTGCCCTGATGTAATGCTCTCTGTCTCATGACACTTTGGTGTTGCTGAGGGCGAGTCTCAGCTCTACAAAACCAGTCAGTTTGGCTCGATGTGGCTAAAACAGTTTGAGATTCTGGAAATCATATAAATTGGGCTTCTAAATTGTCTGGGTCAAATGCAGAAGTTGCATCTGGATCCAAAGCTTCAAGTTGACTGTCAAAGTTTTGGAGGGCCTTGTTAAGATGTTTCTGTAACTGAAGGGCTTCTTCCTGCTAATCTGTTTCTTTCAGTTCACTTGGTTGTCTATCAAAGGGGATAACAAAAGGTTGTTACATGCTACACCCACCAAGACAATTACAATATATCCATTTTGTCTCAAAAAGGGCAGGAGGTCCTGTTGGATGCTCTTTCCATGTATCATTTTTATGGACAATGAGGTTGTCTCCAATGACACCTTCAATAGGTTTGTGGGGGAGACCAAAAATTATCAGAGAGCCCTCTACCCCAAGTTATTGTAGTTGTTAATGCTTAAGTGTTACTGTAATGGCTATTAGGGGAAAAAACTGAAGGGACAAACTGCCTATTTGAATAATTTCAGGATTATAGTATAAACATTTTATTTTGAAAATATCACATGTACTTGCAAGATAGCTATCTTCCATCATGGATGGAAGGGGTTATTCACATGGCATTGTTAGTTCTTATGTAAAAGGGATGCATGGTAATAAAATTATTTGAAATATCTAGTTATCTAGAAGGACTAAGATCAGGCTGTATGCTTCCTTCTCTGAGTTTATTAGAAGTGAAAGAAAGCTAAAAAAAATCTATTCAAATATTGAGCAAAATGGTACTTTTAAACAACCTAAGTTTTATCTTCTTTAGGTTTTTCCCAATTTATATACCTTACAATACATTTCAAAGAATGATTTTGAACTTTTTGAAACTAACCAATCTGAATTCATAGATTTCCTGCTGTAAAGAAGAAATTTATGGCAGAGCTAAAAGAGTTGCGGCATAAAGAACAAAGCCCGTACGTAGTTCAAAGCATTATCAGTCTTATCATGGGAATGAAATTCTTTCGCATCAAGATGTATCCTGTGGAGGACTTTGAAGCTTCTCTTCAGTTTATGCAGGTAAAATTCTTAAGTACATAGCTGTGGTTTCCCAGACTTTTCTGAATGGGCTAGCCTTTATTTTCCATGTAATATTCTAGTGGATTTTCCATATCTCATTTCCACATAAACCTACACGCAGCTACTTTCTGCTTGTTCTGAGCCCCTCAGTGCTCTGGTTTCTGGAGTGTGTCATCCCATACCAACTTTTCATCAGTCATACAACTCTAGTCCCTAGACCACGCCCTCCAGCTAGAAGAAGTTTTGTTCTGTAGACCCCAGCCCTTGCACCCCACTATCCCACAGCTGTCCCTTGCCCTGTGTCTGTGCCTAGCTGTGTCTCCCTAGCTGCTCACTGCCTCCAAAATGAATCTTCCAATACTCACACAGTTGCCAGAAAAGAGAGAAACTTCTAATGGAGGAAAACACTGAGGAAGAGACAGAGAATTGAGGCAAAACCTGGATCAAATTTCCTTTGGACGTGTTGGCTCCTTCTACCACACCTTCACCCTGCTTGCTGTAGAGTGCATTCTGTACCCTCCTGATTTAAAAGTCACTAGTACAGAACATAGTTGGACTACAATGAATGCTTTAAATTAAAAGACTACATAATTTCGTAAAAGGCAAGAAATTACTTCATGTTTCAGAGTCCTTGCTGGCAATGTATAATTGGTTTTGTTCCCACCAGCAGGTTTCTTTAGCTTAATCTTTCTATTCCCCTTTTTTTTCTTGGGATCACCCGCATGGTTACATGCTTTGTACCCACTCATCCAGTAAAATAAATATTTTATATAGACCTCCATGTAAAGTTTAGTGTATAGATGGTGTAAATGGAGAAAAAAATCAATGTTAGATGCCCACAAGTAAGGATTTGGCATTGAAATACAAATATAAGCATACAGACACACTGAGCTTTTTCTTTGAAGTCCTGAACAGGAAGCACATTCTATTTCAGCTTTGCACCATATTCTAAATCATATTTAATTGCATATATAAGACATATTTGACCACACAGAAACAGGTAAATTTTTTTCCTACCTTACTCTTAATTATGTAGACATATACTAGTATGTGTCAACTTAGTTTAAGTTATCAAGAGCTGGCAAAATACCAAACTAATGTATGTTCAGTACACTTGACTTGATCAGTGAATGGGGTTGTGGCTCAGCTTTATCCAGAGTTCACTACTATTAAAATCTGTGGTAAAAATCCTATACAGTAAAACTGAAATTTGGATCTCTACCTTCCCCTGCTACAATATCTCAGTGCTAAATGAATTCTTATATTTACTACTCTGCATCATAAGATGCACTTGTACACGTGGGAGAACCTCGTTTGCTCAGTTTGGTGAAGTATATTTCAGCTCTTTGGGCAGTTTGTCTGTTTGAGGATCTCCATGCAGTGTTTCACCTAAAACCTGTCACACAGTGCTGCTGTAGTAGAGAGACACATTTTCAGAGGGTCAGCTTATTTCAGGAGTGAGCTTCAGAAGAGTCTGTCTTCCCCCAGAGAGTGCAGAAGCACCTCAGGAAGGCTGGCTAGACTGACTGAAGACATGTGTTGTATAATCCTGTTAGCACACAGGAAAAAATATGTATGTTCTGAGGTTTCAACTGCTCTGCATGACTGTGAAGGAAAAATGGTCAGTGGGGACCTTACTCATACAGTGAGGGGCTGTTTGGGCCTTGAACCCAGAGAAGAAGTAACTGGGGCAATAGGATTTGTCATCCTCAGATAAGTTGTACACACAAGTGGGTGGATGCTTATCTCCCCTCCCTCACTTCCTGAGCAACACAGCTGTCTGGGGAGTAGTTCACTGCATGTTTAGGAAAAAGTCTGTTTTTATTTTTTTCTTAATCCCCAGATGCAGGCTGGAAATTGTCCTCACATAGCACAATTCAATATTGACCCTCAATATGCAACGAATCCTAGCAATTAAATTCATCCAAAAATATTTACAATAACATTGTTCATTGCCCTGTGTGTCTTAACCAGAGAATTACATTCTTTTTCTGGCCTCTCAAAGCATTGTGTGAAGCAGTCCATGTTGACTATTAGTTTTGCTCCTGAAGATAGACACAGGTCATGAGGTCAGCCCCTGAGTCCAATTCAATTTCTAGTCCAAAACACCACCAGGCACAGCTGGACTCAGTGGAGACTTTCTGGATTAGAGTAACAGCTCCTTGATCTTGACTTATGTCCTGCTTTCTGCTTGCTGCAAAATGCAGATTTAGAAGTTAAGAGGCAAATGTTTTCAGTGGGGTTTGCAGGATAAAAATAGTCACTGACACGTGATTTACATTCAGCAAACATTCAGAGGTCTTTATTCCAGCTGATATACAATTTATGTTTCTTGTATTTTTTTTCATTTAGGAATGTGCACATTATTTCCTTGAAGTTAAAGACAAAGATATCAAGCATGCACTGGCAGGACTGTTTGTTGAAATTCTTGTCCCTGTAGCTGCTGTAAGTTTATTTTTGATGTTGTTTGCGTAATTTTTTTAAATTAGATAAAACAGCTTGTGAAATAGTTTTTTTACTGACATGAAATTTTATTTCAGGCTGTTAAAAATGAAGTGAATGTCCCCTGTCTGAGGAACTTTGTTGAAAGCCTGTATGATACAACGCTTGAACTTTCATCACGAAAGAAACACTCATTGGTTAGTAACTCTAAGAAGCAGAGATTAAAATTTATTGTCACAAATATTTCTGAGCAAGACTCTTGGGAAATTGCAAAATGTTTTATTTGCATTTGACTATAACCAATACATTTCTATTTGCAGGGAAGATGATTGTGTTTCCAGAAAATAACTGTATTATTTTACTGATAAAATAATCTAAATTTGTCTGAATCAAATATGTTGTCAGCTTCTGGTTCTGTGATTATTAAATGGTTAGGTTTTCTCATAGTTGTTACATGTAAACATTAGGAGAAGAGGAGAAAGAATAGAGTTCACTTCTTGTCAAGCGAGAACAAATGAGGCATGTGGGAACAGCTCTTTCACGGGGCTTAAATAATACATTGTAGGAAGGAAAAAATTTATAACACATGCCCTTTTAAATCCATAACTTGGCTAGTGTGTAGCTCCCTATTTCATTTTTTTTCATGTGAGATGAACAGTGGCACTGCAGTGTATTTTTGGAATCATGAGTTGATCTGAATTAAAAGAGGATCTGAGTCAGTTTGATGCTGGCTGCCTTAAGCACTCTGTCTCTCCAACTGGGTCAGCGCCTGTCAGCAGTGTGGCATTAGCTAATCCATTTTGAAGTCTTGGACCTTTTAAGTAAAGAAAGTTTGTCATTTGTCCTCCCTCATTCTAGGGGAAAGTCAAAAAGACTTCCCCATTTCCAGTTCTTTCAGCAAATTCTGGTCACTGGCGCTAGCGAAACTGCTGGGAAGACTGCAGGAGTGTGCTGGAGTTCTCTGCCTGTTACAACATTCCCAGGAGACAGGCAGAGCATCCCCTGGGGTGCAGTCCTGATCCAATTTGAATCAGTGGGAGGCTTGAGATGGATTTCTGATTTCTCTCTGCTTGCATTTGTGTGGCTCTGTTCCACTCTATTGAGTTAATAAAACCTTGTTGGAACTGCAGCAGGGTAGAGCTTTTCTGTACAGTTTTTACATTAAATAGCACTTCCCAAATTGTGGCCATACTTGCCAAAGTCAATACTACATTCTTGAGAAAGGATTGCACAGCTGGGCCTTTGCATTTGATTGCTTGTCTACACATACCACACTGGAGGCTACATAGTTAAAAGTGACAAAATAGAATAGATTCTTGTGAGGGTGTGATTAGAAATACAAACATTGCGAGGAGGAGGAGGAGGGGAAAGGCAAACAGTTGACAGAAATAGCTGCAGTGCATATTTCCAGACTTCCAGGAAGAAAGCACACTCCTTAAAGTCTGAACTGGACCAAGAGCAGTGTTTGATGAATCCATGCACTCACTGTACACACAGGATGGGGGAAGTCATCTCGCTTCATTTTCTATCTAAAAGTACCTCGTATGAGCTAGTCATTAAAGTTCACTTGGTAGTGAATTAGGAAATTCCAGGAGATGGTTTATCTTCCCTCCTAGGGATCTTCCTTAGGATGGGTTGTAACACTCTTGGAATGTTACAAAACTCTGTGATCCAATCAAGTACTCAACTGTATAGTAAGAAAGTCTTCTGTAAGAAGACTTCAGTTATCCTGTCCCGTATGTATTTTGGAGATTAAGATTATAAAAACTAAAATTAATGTGCATGTGCCATTTGTTCAAGAAATTAACCTAGATAGGGACAGTTTATGTTACATGTTACTGGAACAGTAATTGAGATTTAGAATGTGTTTATACTTTGAGCTGTAACTGAAGTTAGAATTTAGAGGTAATTTTTAAAATAATTCATCTTAAAGTGAATGTTACCTTATTTTTTACTAACACCTTTTATGTCCTGACTGGATTTATTAACATTACAGCTGAAACCTTAGTCTTCTTGAAATAGCAGAGTCAGTTTCCAAATCATTAGGTGCATTTTAGCTTATTTTTTAGTGTATTGTTTACAAGTGTTAAAGTGTTGACAAAAAGACTGGCTTCCGATATTACAACTTCTATATTCTGCTTTGCCTCCCTTTTTTTTTTTCACTTCACAAGCTGTACGCAGCAGATTCAGGCATTCCCTTTATTTTAACACAATTCTTTGAGGTGTCTCGCTGTAAATATTGTGACTGCAGATTTTGAGGAGTAGTAGTCCTCTGATTCACAAGTTCCAACAATCTCTGTGGGTCCTGTTGTTATAATAATAAAGTTTAGTTATTTCCATGTTTTTATTTCTCAGTAAACTGGCGGAACTTAGCCCTGAGAGTCTGTAAAATTGTGCCCTATCTTAAACTGCTATGAGTACACATGTGGTTGGTTTTAGTTCATCCTTGAAAGGTATCTGTAACAGCTTTAGAGAAGGCTCCTTTTGAATAGCACTGCTTACTAATGAGTTTATATTGGCCAACTTGAATTGCGCAAAACAGAGGGGTTAGAACTTCAAGTTTGCAGTAGCTCTATTAAGTCAGTTTTGTGTTGTGTAGACACGCAAATAACACTATATTGACATCCATTTCCTATTTAGGCTTTGTACCCCCTGGTAACATGCCTGCTTTGTGTCAGTCAGAAGCAGTTCTTTTTAAACAGATGGCATATTTTCCTCAACAACTGCCTTTCCAATCTCAAGGTTAGTATCTCTTGGTTTTAATATTGTATCAGAGTTCCCTATACACTGCTGATCTGTTGCATAACCTTTTTAGGTAAATGTGTTGAGTTATTGCTATTATCTGACTCCATACGTAACTTTATTCCTGACAGTACAAGTTCTTTAGCTGTCCAGGTTTTTTAATAGCAAAAAAGTATTCTTGGGCTTAGTTTGAATTTCTGCTCTTCATCTAACTCAAACCAAGACTGAGTCAAGCACCTGTGAAACAGAAGAAATTGCTGATGGAAATTAATAGGCTGAGTGACATACCAAAGCTGAGCAAGTAGTAACTTGCTTTTTTCACATAAGCATTGGAAACAAAGAACTTGTTATTGCTTTTCCAGAATGGAACGACTTGCAGGACACTGATTCCATTGCTTGTTTCACTTGTGTTAAGTGTTTGCATTACAAAAACCCTAAAATGTTTCAAGTGTTTTCCTCCATGTAGCCCTTCTTATTCCCTTGCCATAAGTTAGATATTTGAGGTTTAAGGTTAGTTTTCCACTGCAATCTGCTGTAGTTCCCGGGCTGCACGTAGTGTTCAGTGCACATGTGCTAGTTATTGCTGCTCCTCCACGTGCCTTTTACTTTTGCAATAACTCATGTCCCATGTCCTGCTAAAACTGCATCCCTGTGAAAGGATGGTTCTGTGTCCACCTGAAAAGGGCAATATAAGAAGCACAGTGAAGTGTTAGAGCAAATGAAGGGTCTCTCAACTGTGTCTTGATGGACCAGTGGTTAGGAGGCTTCTGCTAGCAGCACACTTCAAACTTCACACAAACCTCACATTTCTGCCACTTTCTCAGCTCAGAGGCAAATAGCTATTCTCCAAAACTTGAGTTCTCATGCTTATCAAAAAGGTATGTATTACATCCTTTTTTGCTGTTGCTTTCTGGTTGTGCTTCCTCTCTGTCTTAATGAAACAATTTGTATTGACGCTCTTCATATGCATCCTAATGTTAGAATAGCTCTTCAGAGTGTTCAGTCTGTCTGAAGATTTCTTTCTGCCAGTACTTGGATACCTTCTCTTTCAGTGAAGATGCATTAGAATCTTACCTGCAAAGAAATTCAGAAAATAATGTTATTGTTATTGAAACTAATTTTATGGGGTTTTATGCAACTGTACAAGCTTCAGAAAAAGCAAAGACAGATGGGAATATATATTTTTTTCTGAAAATTAAGGAGATCCTGACAAATCATTTGAAACCATCAGAGAAAATATAAGAAAAGTTGGTCCTATCTTACTGATTGAAAATAAAATTGGAATTTATCTTGCAATCTGTAATTCATTGATATATTCTTCAATTTATAGGGCACTCAGATTAATGTGGTGACACTAATTCAATATTTACTTTGGGGAGAAAGTAAAGTAGCTGAATATGTGGCTAAAGTAAGAAAGTGGTTGGCCACTCCTTCCCAGTACAGAGATGCCCCAACCATTGAAACAATCTTTTCACCAGACAGTCTGGCACCTCAAAACCCAAGCCAAACTCACACAGCTGGAGGAAAAGCTGGAAATCCATCTGTAAGAGGGAGAGTTGTACCATCATCACGAGTTGTGCTCACATCATGAGTTGTGCTCATCAACACCATGAGCTTGAACAGATCTTGCTCATGCATATGCCCTTAAGGTCCCTGGATGTATGTTGGGTTTTTTATCATCTTCCTCTTCATCCTGTTTCTGCCATGCAGTTTACTAATCTGACAAAAAACTGGTCTACTAGTTTTTGAAAACTCCAATGATACTGGTCTCAGCCCTTTTCTCCTCCCTCTTTCTCAATGGCCTTCCCAGCTAAGTACATCATCACTGGGCTGTTTGAACATTTGCTAACAGATAGCTTCCTACTCTGCTACACAGCCTCTTGTTACTTTAATTCAGTTAGCCACAGCCTGCTGTTTTCTTGAAAGCTTTGGAATAAGAATAAATTTTGAAAAATGTACTTCATCGCCTGTTGAAGAAATAAAATTCTTGGGTCTGAATTGTACAGGGACTGATGTGATTATACCTGATGAAAAACAGATTGGAAGTAAACAGGTTAATAAACAAATTGATTGTAACTAATTTTATTATTTTATAGTCCTAGAGAGATTAATATGCCAAGTAAACTTTGACATTCCCTTTATTATTTATTCTAAGCATGTGTGACAACCATTGTATGCTGCTATAATAAACAAAAAAAATTTATTCCGTTTTCTGTCTATATAAAACTTTGTTGCATAAAATGTGTTGTCAAGGAGTTGAATGGAAATCGGGCCCCAAAACCAGTGTTTCTGTTCCTAAGCTTGTCACAGATGCCGTGTTGAAAGTTGAAGTCATCTCCTATATCACTGGCAAATTGTCTTCCCATCATTTTGCAGGACCCAGAGCCATACACATTCAGGAATTTCTGATGGCATCAGTTGTAGTTTCTTTGATCAAACCGCAGTCTTTGATCTGTGTCTCAACATTTGTCTGCTGAAAATATCTCAGATTTTTGCCATGGAGATTTGCCCTGTGGGCCAGGCAAACTTTATCTCAGGTCAAAATGTACTGGAGTCCTGCAAAGTTTAACCCAGCAGATGACTCAACGTGTGGGAGACCATCTGATTGGACTGCACTTACTTGTTTTTTACTCAGACAACCCCTATAAGTGCCACAGAAACAGAAAACTGCATATGACTGAAGAGATCCAAAGACAATCCTGTACTAGTTTCTAAAAATAAACAGCAATCCAGACAGATAAACCAGTCCAGCTGATCACAGATGCCATGTTAATTAGGCCTGACTAAGCATCCACCGATTTTTGTCCTTTCACTTTTGAGTATGTGTGGTACATTCTCTTATCTGTTCTTTGTACCAAGCCTCCACCATAGAGCAACAACTTTTGAGTTTATGTAATCTACTGAATAGGACTTTTTCTTTTCATAGTCAAATTGTGGGGGTTTTCAAACAGAGATTTTAAATTGTAACATTTATATAATTTAACTGACTTGATACTTGGGTTTTTCAACAACTTAAGTAATAACAGAAGCAGGTTGGATACATGAGCATCCTACAGCTACAGGAATGGAGCTCTGAGCAGTTGTGAGGCTCTTTTTTTTTGTAGTTTCATTATCAAGATGCTGAACCTTGGTATCCATTAAGTGTAGAACTTCCTTGCTAATTAGTCCCTGAAGTTTTTCTTATGTAATATGTTTCTCTAGAATAAGGACCCAAAAATGGCTCGAGTTGCACTGGAATCTCTGTACAGACTACTGTGGGTTTACATGATCAGAATTAAATGTGAAAGCAACACAGCTACCCAAAGGTAAAGTGCTTTATTTGTAATGAAAATCCATTGTAGAGTGGATGTTGCCAGTGAAGATGTTTTATGGTTCTCCTGAATTCCTTCAAATTGTACCTATTTCTGTTGTGAAATAAGAAACTCAGCTGTACAGAACAAAATATTCCCTCTTGTGGGCCTGTCAGTTATTCTGTCACCTATGAAAATTGCTTATAAATTGTGGAAAAATTAGAAGTTACTCCTTGTTCAGTGTAAGTTAAAAATACTTTTGTAGTGGCCATTGACTCGTTAATTTACTTTTCATGTAGTAATGAAATAAAATAATTATACTGAATTTGTACCAAAGGAACAGAACAAGACACCCCATTACATTTTCATTTCAAAGGAAGTTTTTTCTGGTCTTTCTAGATGGAGTGTCATGCTAAATGAAGGTCTGGGAAGTCCAAAAATGTCTCATGTTTATTTTTCTTTTGCAGTCGACTTATTACTATTGTCACAACCCTTTTCCCAAAAGGGTCCCGTGGTGTTGTGCCAAGAGATATGCCTCTAAACATATTTGTGAAGATAATACAGTTTATTGCACAGGTATGGGAGAGCCATGCATATATCTTTCCATATAATGAACAACTTCCTTTCCCAATAACAAATTAGCAAATAAGTAAACTTCTAATGATTGAATTTTTTGCCACCATGTTGACGTTATCTTTTAAGCAGGGAATGATAAAATTATAGACTGAGCTGGGGCAAACTTCTTTTGAATGACAGGTTTTGATTAACCTTATTTCATTGAAAATAGATTAAAATGTATTCACTTAACTCACAAATAATTTTTGTCAGTTTTTAAAATTTCCAGTAAGTAAAAAATGCATTTGTTGACACATTCAGTTAGTAAACTTCAGAATAATAGTCCATGTTTCGTTCTGATACTGCATCATCCCTGGTGTATGGGACAATAAGTTGTACTGCTGTCGAAGCAGGAAGTCAGAAGTCAACCAAGTGCAGCATGGAGTTGACAAATGTAGTTTTCATCTGTTCAAATAGGAACTGCTAAAATAGACTAACCTATGGTGCTGGGAGTTCCATCTCTTTTATGACTTAAATTCAGAAAATTTTCCCATTGAGCAAAGCACTTAAGCATGTACTTAAAGTCTCTGAATAGGAATGAAGAAAACAGATGCTTAAAATCTTCCCTTAACTGTGCCATCTGTGAACAAGCTCTTTTTATGTAAAATACTATGTTAGTGCCATAATTACTGCCATTTAAATGAAATAATTAAAAGCTTTATTTCCAAAATGGATAATTTTCTATTTAAATGCTATACATTTTGGATTTTGTGAATATAAAGCATTGCTAAAAGCTTAGATCTGATAATATGTTCTATGTACTTCTGAAAATCTATTTTACCATATATTTAAATAAACCCTGATTAAAATGGTCTTCAGCATTCTATAACCTTAATGAAAATAACTAACAGAAGTGTGCAGCTTACTGATTTGCAGTATTTTTGCTATTTTAGGAACGTTTAGATTTCGCAATGAAAGAAATTATCTTTGACTTCCTTTGTGTTGGAAAACCAGCAAAAGCTTTCAGTCTCAACCCTGAGGTATGATGTACATCTGTGCTTTTTTACTTTTTTTTTTTTTTTTTTAAATTAGTATGTATTGCACTGTGCTATATTTACTTCCTGGTTACATTATAAGCATGCTTTCACCTTTGTTCTGTTTTCAGGCAAAATCTTGAATCTGATTTATTGGTAAAATACATCTGTGAATTTCTAATTGTAAAATGTCACATTGTTTATGGCGTTCTGATGTTTTCTCAGTGCAGAATATCAAATGTGAACTGGTGCAAATGTATAAACAAAAAGAAAAATATAAATAAAACTATTGGTTGCAGTATGTCCTTATCAGCTGTATGTCTGCTGTTGTTACATGCAATGCCTTAAACTATTTTAATAAAACACTAATTTTTCCGTAATAATGTCAGTGTTTTTCAAAATAGTTTTACTGACTACATAATGCAAGAAAGCTTGAAAAAGAAAACACTAATAAAATTTTGCCACTCTGAGCAGCAAAACTCCACTGGTGTTGGTGTCATGAGTCAGCTTCCTAGTGCTTTTCCTAGAGAAAACAATCAGAAATTTGAAAAACTTTTTTAAAAAATCAAAATATAAATAATTACTAAGAAAATAAAAAATTCTCTTAAGAATATATAATTCATTAAAATTTTGAAAATATTTTCCTTTGAAAATTAAGAAAAAATACAAAATAATTTGTGATCCTCTCATAAAACAAGTCTATATTAATCTTGCAGAACTAAACTGTTGTAGCTATTCACTAAGATCTTAAAATAGAGTGATTGCCTTGCACAAATTATATTTGCTAGAAAAATGTGGAAAAGTAGATTAAACTTTCTACTGTCAAAAGCAGGAAAAATGAAAGGCAAGCTTTACTTTGAACACAGCTTTCATCTTTCTGTAGCAGAGTAAAAAAGAATGAAACAGAATTTTTGAGCGGGCAGTCCTCACCATGCTCTGGGTCAGCCACCTGCAGCATTGACTGAGAAAGGTCCTACAAAGGACATTTTGTGTTAGCCCTGCTGAGAGGGGGTGGACATAGCCCTTAGCTTCTTGTTGAATCAACATCTGAAATTTTACTGTTTCTCAACAACATTGTAATTCTGAAAATTAATACATTATATTGCCACTTTTTTATGTACGTGGACTTCAGCATTCTGAAAAAAAAATTCCCCATAGTCTGTGTAAATACATCTCTGAGAGACTGTCAGTAGGACAGGCTATTAGTTTTTGGAACACATTCCAGAGAAATTGAAAACATTCTAGTCTTTCAATCACTGCAATGCAAAGCTTGCAAGTTTTCCTCTGGTGCATTCCCAGAAGGCATTCAAATCACTTAGATTCAGCTTCCTGATATTTTCACATTGTAGTTTTGGCATTGAGCATGATTCCAGACTTTTCTCTCAGTATGATTAACCCTGGGGCCTTTCAAGACAGTTATTGATCTTTTTTTTTCATAACAGATGTAGGTCATTTATGTTTAACTGAAGGTCCATTTAAGATGCATTGCTACACTACAGATCATATCCAGGTGTTTTATCCTGAAGATAAAAAGATAATGTGCTAATGCAAATACTTAAAATTCTGAGAGGGGAGAGCACTGCTCGCAGTGGAGATAAGAATTCACTGTTTATTTCATGGGCAGTTATTGTGAAATATATCAGGCTACTTAATGCAGTGAAGATACAGAAAAAAATGCCAGCAAGTGCATTCTCAAAATTTCAAAGCAAATGAAGAATGAGTCGAATGTGATTATTTGATTATGGAACTCATCCATCTTTTAAACTTCACAGAGAATGAATATTGGCCTGAGAGCTTTCTTGGTAATTGCTGACAGCCTGCAGCAAAAAGATGGTGAACCACCAATGCCAGTGACTGGAGCTGTCCTTCCCTCGGGAAACACTCTCAGAGTGAAGAAAACATATTTGAGCAAAACTCTTACAGAGGAGGAAGCTAAAATGATAGGTCAGTAAGAGAATGGACAATACAGAAACTTGTGTGAGAATGGATGTGAGCATGTTTTCAGCACTTGAGCATAATAATAGTTTATTATTGTTGAGTATTTGATTTATTTGTGTATTGTAAAACTTTAATTTATTGTGTGTTCAAATGAAATGTGTGGTTCAGTTTGACAAATGCTGCTTTTCATAGGTTATTCTGAAAAGTCCTCAGCCATGCTCCACAAGAGGTAACAACCCTGTATTCTGAGAGGGGTTAAAGACACAGGTAGTCTTAAAGCTTTCAGTGCTGGTAATTGTGTTTATTCATGGATATTCATCCTATTAGAAGTAGTGCCTGTGCTCAAAGATGTACCAGCTTTGAAAACCATCAAAGATGCCATTTATAGCCTCTTTTTAATTGCAATATCTTAAACTTTCAAAATGGCAAAACTTTTAAGTGTAAAATAATGTTGTACTGAAGTGCCTAAGTTAACAGCACTGCTGTTTTGGGCTTCAGTGTAGAGCAAGAATCCTGTGCTGTAGAAGAGCCTCTCTATGATACCCTGAAGGTGCCTGGTTTTGTTGGTAAAAAAAAAAAAAAAAAAAAAAAAAATAAAAAAAAAAATAAAAAAAAAAATTGGTTGCTCCCCTTCACCCTTCATTAAGTCCTTAAAGTTATATGAGTGAAATGAATTCTACACCAGTGGCAAAGACCTGTGTTGTACTGTTCTAGATCATTGTAGTAATATCAAGAAAATAAGCAATGTAAGACTCACTGCTGTTGAAGTATTTAAAGTATTTGAAGTATTTGAAAATAGTATTCGATAAAAAATGTTTGCACTATTAAATTCTTGTATTAGCCATTTCAATGCCATTTTATGATTCAGTATTCCAGTTTCTATGTATTATACATAAGTGTTCCTTTTTGGAGCAGGCAACATATTCTGGGTTTGGATCAGGATATCAGGAATATCCTATCCCATGAGGAAAGCATTTTTCTTACTTCATGCACCACAGCATGAGTAAGCAACTTTTTTTTCAGAATATATATGTATCTATTAATATCCCCAATTATACAAAACCCCATATTTTTGCAGGTATGTCATTATATTATTCTCAAGTAAGGAAAGCTGTGGACAACATACTCAGACACCTTGACAAGGAAGTGGGTCGGTGCATGATGCTAACCAACATACAGATGCTGAACAAAGAACCTGAAGACATGATTACGTGAGTGCTAAAGAACACTAATTCCCATGAAACATGCAGATGTAATTTTGGAACTTTTTCTCTGTTTCTGTCTATCATGATTCATCAGAGAAACAGCAAGAAACAGGAACATTTAGCTTAATTAGTATTAGTATATACTTTGAAAAAAATATTTATGACAAGTCGATTGTGCTTCTTTGAATGCCGCAGTGTTTGGAACTGAAGATGTTCTTTATGTAGGTAAAATCATGTGTGAATCCTATGGTTGTTTAGATGGTAGAAGTAGAATGCTAAAGTAGAAAACCTGGCAGCCTATGCTCAGAACATTGTCTCAGGGTATATTTGCATCACTGAACTCCAAAATGAATGCAATGAATTCTGTAAATCCCTATTAATAATAATATTCAAAAATTCCCCTTGCTTTTCTTGCCTGTAATCAAAATCAAATCTTAATTAAAAACCCATGTAATCTTTTGATAAGGCTTGGATTTAAGCAGTATCCCACTGGAACAGAATCAAACCAGTGTGCTTCAAGCTGTGTTGAACAGCAACATTTTTCATATTCATCCAGAAATATTAGTGAGGGAATTTTCCTGGGGACAGTTCTGGTGAGGTGAATATCAAGTAGAGGTTACAGACACAGACATCATGTGATACATGCAGAGCACACATTGTAGAGATCTCAACTGTAAGGAGACCTTGCATATCTTTCCTGTTAGAGCAGTAGACATGGACATTATTCTAGAAAAGAAACAACCCCTGTAAAAACATTTGAGATGTAATGAAAGGGACACTGGTCTTTTTGAGATTTTTTTTTTTATTTAATGCCCAAAAAAGTCAACTTGCTAGGAGTACTGTGAGTGATAGACTTACTACCTTATATAACTGATACAATCTTTATGTTTTTGTTTCTCTGCCCTTATTTGTTGCAGTGCCTCTAGGTGAGACTGTAAGCTGTGTCATCAGCATTGTCTTACTTATTCATAGCTAATATTACTATCCAGTAATATTCCATATTTTTCCTGTAGTCCTACCCTGTGTCCTGTTCATTTCTGTCACCCAGTTTTCATAACCATTTTGGGTATTCAGGCTTTTGTGGTAGGGAAAGCAAGTTTTGAAACTCACATTTTATTCCCAAGAGATAATTGCACAGTGAAACCTTGGACCCTAAGATAAGAAGTGTACTTAATTTTTGCTATAAATATCCTTTGGATGGTTTTTCAGCATTGCCAAAATTTGTTTATTTTTAGAGTCGGTGAACAAAGAGACTCAAAAGAATTTTAAATTTCAGGATGTCTTAAGATTTGGTAGTAATTTTTGTCATAAACATGAAGATTGGAATATTTAGACATGTAAGTTACTGCCTTTTGTCTTGTATTTTATATCCAGATGAGCTCTTATTTAATATATACACTTGAAAGGCAAACCACATTGTAACATATTTTTACTTGTTCTTTCAAGGGGAAAAAATATCTGGGATGATTAATTATCATTGATCTAAAATCATGTGAAGTCACAAAAAACATCAGAAGCACCATGTTACTATCAGGATTGAAAATTATTCTTTCAAAAAGTGCATTGTAGATATGTGGAAAAACCAACATGTTTTTATGTAATTACTTCCCATTTTGTTTACAGAACTCTATGCTTTTATGGAGTTACATATTTATTTTGAATTCTTATGGGCTTTAATTGGTAGATATCACACTTTATTTAGGTACATTTTTAAGTTATTACTTTTATCGTAGTTACGTAAAGTTTATGTGTAAACTGTATAAAATGAATACCACAGTGGAATTTTTATTAACAAATAAAATAAGAATCTAAGGGAAGTGGCTAGGCAGTGAGCAGACATAACATTGCAGATTCTGGAATTTTCTTTGGCAGTGCTTGCTTCTAGACAATATTTAAGTACTGATCCTTTAAGCATTTATTGTTGAAGTAATAATTGCCAGTATGGAGAGTCCTGAGTAAGAAGCAACCTTTGCATCATGCACTGGGATATGAATTTCAATACTGGCTATAATTACTTTCCAACATTTAGATAGAATAGGGCACATATTTTTCTAAAATACAAACCTGTCCTTGCAAGTACTTCAAAGGCTCCCCTTGCCTCCCTCATGTGCTGTGCCTGGTAGCTCAGATGGTAAGTTGGGAACTTGAGCCTGAGGTTTGGATCTTCTCCTGCTACTCTTCTGAGCAGCTGATAAGCCATGGAACACCCACAGATATTATATTTATAAATAATTACTCATTTGGCTTCTGAAGAGTTTCCTCTCAAACTATTATTTTACAGGTCTCCATTTGAAATGCACAAACTTTGCCCTTGCTAGAGTCTGAGTATAATGAAACTCTGCAAAGTTCATTTTCCATTTCAAGGCATCAAGGAAGACTTACTTTGCCTGCACATAAAATTCCCAATGGCACTTTAATGTTTACAACTGTAAAAATATAGGATTTGGCACTAGTTATTAATCCAGCTACTAGTATTTATTTTAGTGAAAATAGTTGAAAGGGATTTGTTTATAACCAAATTCTCAGTGGGATGTTGTATTTTACTCCTTTTGCAGTCAGTTGCTGACACCTTTCAAGTTTTATCTGTTAGAATACAGACATAGTGAGACAGAGGTAATTAATCGTTAATATAGTTACTCCAAACTGTACCATTAAGACAGTTAATTAAAAATATGTCAACATTTTATTCATGTAATATATATCCAAGCTGATAAGTAGGGTGCTAAGAGGCAGTATGGTGTTCACTACAAAACTGTCTTAAACCTTTGAATTAAGTAAGTGTAATATCAGTTTATGCCTTTTCTGTACTCACTGAACTGTACTCAGTGTTACTCTCTGAAATAAGTACAGAAAATCTCCTTTCAAACTGTATTGCATCCAGGCTTTCTCTGTGACTGAACACAAAAGTAAGATACCCAAATGCAATGTCCTCTGTTGGGTGGAGAGACAGAGTAACATAGTGACCAGGGCAATGGACCGGGGTCCAGGAAAACTAAGTTCATTTTTTGTTTTGCCATTCCATTTCAGTGTGGTGTTACATAGCTTACAATGTCTCTTTTTTTCCCCCTCATTCTTTTCTAGTTCTATTTGAAGCATATTAAAAAAGGAACAATCTTTCTCTGCCTGTTTATAATATGGCCTCTCAATAGGACCTTTTTTTGATCCATCCAAAGCATATTGCAGGCTAATAATTATTAATATTATGGGAAAGACTGCACAGTTTGAAATACTGTTATGCTTTGGTAATTTCCTCTACACTCCATCATCAGATGATAGATGATTGAGATAAAAATGAGCAAATAAAGAAAAACCCACTCTTTGGGCTTTATCTGAAGGACTTATTTAATCTGCAGATTTACCAAAAATGTTGAAAACAACTGCATCTGTTTTGAAAATAATCAACAGCTGAAACTTGAGCTACTTTAGAAGACTCATGGACTTCCAACGTGATATTTGGTTCATTCTGAACTTTGTGCTTAATGACTTATGCAGGCTGTTAGGGAACAGTTGTGCCATTCCACAGATTAGAACACCCTTAGGGCTGCTAAAACATGTTCTAGCTGATAAGAGTTGCCAAAATGCTGTTATCTCTGGCAGTGATCAACAGAAACTCTCTGACCATACCTACCTCTAAATTACACACCTCTTTCAGTATTAAAATGTATCGTGATGGTTTTCCATAGGCTTGTCCTCTGTTGGGGGCAAATCTCTGTATCTTCAGTCATGTTATTTGCCCTTGTTATACATCTGCTATTTTCTTTATACAGCTGGTGAAATATAGCTGCACTATGATGGAGAACACCCCAACTCTTTCCTCATTGCCTCATCCGAAGCTTGCGGCATATAAATGCTGATCTTTACCGAGGAACCCTCCTACATTATACCTCAATTTTTTATATATATGCCAGTTCCTCTCAAAGAAAAGCAAATGAATCATTAATAACTGATTTTCCAAGTAGTGTACAGATATGATGCATGAAAAATGTCAAAATCATAACCATTTATTCAATAGAAAAATGTAGTCATGTTTCCTTCTTACTTCATTGTAGTGTCTAGCTGTCCATCCTGATGTTCTTAGTAGGCCTCTGGCACTTTAGGGGTGGATCATTTAACATAGTTCATTCTTAAATTTAGTCAAAATTCTCTTTTAATTTTTCAGTGGTGAAAGAAAACCAAAAATCGATCTGTTCAGAACATGTGTTGCTGCTATTCCTCGATTACTTCCTGATGGAATGTCAAAACTTGAGTTGATCGACTTGCTGGCAAGGTAAGCTGTACAAGCATTGAATGTCTGCTCCAGGGGAACAGTGTGAAAACCTGAGCCACACAATATGTAACTGATTCTTTTTATATATGCTTAAAAAAAAAAAATTCTCTTAATGAGTTAGACTGAGATGTCCTAGCAGCATTTTACAGTTTCTGTGGTTTTATTATGGTTCATAATTTTATGAAAAAGTTGGTATGTCCTCCAAAACTCTTCCATCAGTATATAGGTTACATGATATTCGCTGTTATTCAGGAAAGTCACAACATTTTACTGTTTTCTAACCATCACGGCATTCTGATTAACAGGAGAAAACATCTTTTCTGTGTAGTGGAAAAACAAGGAGATAGCTGATTAGTTTGATTTATGATTCCCACATAATTTTCTGGTTTTGGTAAAACAGAAGGTGCTAGATGTGGTATATTACAAAAACATTTTGACTTTATTATTAGCCATAAAATTTAAAAAAAATCAGTTTAAAAATATTATATCCCTCCATTTAATTTGTCTGAGTAGACTTCATTCAACAATGTAGTCTACCACATGGCTGCTGCACCACCTTAGGTTTCAGGACATCAAATCAGTGACCTGTGGCAAATAATTATGATAAAAGGTGCCAGTTAATACAGAGTCTGTTACATTTCAGTTCAAGTATCCAAGACCAAGGTTCCAGCTTGTGTTCTTTATGTAAGTGGATTATGGTATTAAATTGAACCAAGAAGGCTTTGCAGCATATTGCTGTCAGGTAACTGTGGCAAAGCAAACTTTGCCACCCTGTTCTTGCTTTTCAAACATCACAGATGTGAGAATGGCAGATGTGGGAACCAGGCTAGATACAAAACCAGTTTTTTTCTGCTCTATGAACAACTAACTCCCAGTGATGTGCTAAAACAGTGAAACAATTGATTCTGGTAGTGGAGAGTGCAGACAGCCAAACAAGCCAGATTATTTGCCAGCAGTAGGTGTGCTGTAGTGCACAGCTGGCTTGATTTCCTTGTGTGCATATTCTCTGCTATAAATTACTTGTAGGTTATTTTAAATCATTGCATTATTAAATTATACAGATACCTTATTAAACAATTGCATCAATTCTGCTTAAGGGAAATTTAAAAGGACATGTTTTCCTTTAATCCAGTATTTTAACTAGAGTTTTATCCTTATTAATGGCCTTAACTGAGCTGGTATAAAGCACGTATCTATTCAGGTCACAGCTCTTCAATCACAGATTGTCCAGGTCAGACTCTTAAGAAAATCTGGACACCAGTGTGACTTTCTTTATAAATTGATGCTACCCTACTTAAGTCTCACAACTGTCAATATAACCACTGGTCTACCTTTATTCTGTCATCAAACTTCATGCAGAAAAGGTCAGCTGTGATTCTAAGTACTTCTTGGGTGATTGCCCTGCAATGAAAGCTGTAAGTTTGCTGAGTTATTCTGACTCTGACTGTGAAAAGAAGTGAGACATAAAGAGGAGCTGAGGGAAGCTTCTCTAGAGCAACTTCAGGAGCAATTACATGCTCAGCCTTTCCCCAAGAAGGTGAGCTTTGGAAATCTGTTCTCCTCTCCCACGTGTACTCATGCTACAGCATCATTGAGACCTTGGTAGTGTTTTAGTGATATTCCTAAGTATGCGCAAGGAAATCACAAATTTGGTAAAATAGGTAGGTACATAATAGGTTGGAAAGCAATTAACAAACAGTTTACGGTTCAGAAGACATAGAGTGGTGTTGAAACAGCTGGGTAGAGTCTCAGTATTGCAAAGCAGGATCACAGACTGAACAGATGCAAAGTGATGCTCCTATGAGAAGACAAACCTTATTCACATGCATAGGTCTAGAAGGTTTTCAAAAATTTCTTGTGGTCTAATCAATAACAAAGATGCCTGATTTGGAGAACAGCGTGCAAGCTCTAGCATTGTAGTTGAAGAAGAGACTGACCAGAGAACAAGGGGGAAAAAAGATAAGTGAATTGAAAAAATTAGGTCTATTTAGCCTAGGACAGCATGAACTGAAAAATGTCTTCAAAAATATACCTTCAGGGAAGAAAGTAATAAACTGTTTAAAGAATTAATACCTGATCAAGACTTCATGTAAATCACCAGAATGCCCCAGCACCAGAGCTGTTTCTACATTCTCTGTACTGTCCCATGTTTATTTGAGACCAGACTGACTACTTTTCCCAATTTTGAAAGTGTAGGCCCAGAAGGTAAGCATCTGCAGTTCTAGAGAACTCTGCATTACAATATTGTGTGTTCTGGGTCAGAAACTAGACTCAATACAGGGATAAGAAATTAAGAAGAGGCAAGATATCAGTTTCTGCCTGTTTTTTAAAAGAGCCCTAGAAGCTGTTCTGCCAGGGATTTCTGTGGGCCTGTGCTGTTGAGATGGAAAGTTGTTGAATATTTTCTTTTCAGAAGAGATAAAGTTACATCTTCAAGTTAATTGGTTCCTGTATTCACAGTTTGGTTTGAGTTTTTCATGCTCACAACAGATCTGTCTTTTGGTGGTTTTCAGAAGGAGTCTCTAAGTCAGCAGTTAGACCTTTTTTTTCAGAACAGCTGCATTCAAATTATAAACCATGAAGCAGATGACAAGTATATACTGTACCTCTTGCCCTTTCACTGCCCACTGCAACCATTCATTACAAATTCTCAAGCAGCTCTTAAATTTAACTGACTCAAGTGCAAACAAACTTGTGCTTGTTTCCTGTGCTGCCTGTCCTACAATGATAATACGTTGATGCAGTCTTATGCTCAATTTAAATTTCATTTCATTAGATAGTGCCACTGGGCAGTAACTTGGGCTTAGGAGATGTCTTTTGTATCCTCTTCTCTGTTATTGCTTTGTGTCATTGTGAATGTCATTTCATGGGTGACTTGATTGTGGTCTCAAAAGGTTTTGCTTGTTTATCTGGTTTTGGCATTCCGAAAGGGAGACAAAAATGATAGTTTCTTAGCACAACAAAATAGTGTGCTTCTAAATATATATACAAAGTCACATGCCTTTTAAAGCATAACAGTTATTTTTGGAGTCATACTCACCAGGGATGAATTTTCATGGCAGTTGTTTTCTTTTCACTTAAATAAAATGTCCCCTGCCTCCAAATTAGGCAGCTATAATGAACCAGATTTTTTATGAACCACATCTCATCATACACTTCCAACTGAATGGACTTTGGTTCCACTCCATTTGCTGTTTTGGGGTTTTTTCTCCTAGCTTTCTGTCCATTTCATTATAATGAGTCCTCCTTTTCAACTGTGTAGATTAAATGTAGATAAAATACTTTGAAAATTAGTCCTAACACACAACAGAAAATTACAGTCTCATGGGTAATTAAAACAAAATGCATCATAAAGGCAATGAACCAAAAATTACAGAACACACTCATCTGAATTTACTTTATTCTGCCAACTTCTAACACAGAAGTGGTTTGATGATTTCTGTGTCAAAAGAAAGTATAAATATTTTTTTTATGTTGAGAAGGACTTCAACATGATACAAATGAAGAAGAAAATAAAATTTGAAAATGGGATCTGAAATGTCACCGTCTTTCAGAAGGACTTTGAGGGTGTTCAGCGTGTTTCTAAAAGTATAGAAAGTCTTGAGGCTGTTTTCTGCATGTCCTCATCCTAAGTTATTTAAAACATGCAGTTTTTAATGCAAGTGCCTCATTTTAATTCTTTTGAAGATTTGCTTTCATTAATTGTGATTTACATATTGGCTAAAGATTTGTTTTAACTGTTAGCTGACTTGTTATGATTCTTTTATTTTTATATTTAATGTTAAAAAATAAATGCATTAATTATGAAATTATTTATTTATTTGTAAGCCTTTTATTATCATACCTACATGGAAGTTATTGAGTTATGAGTAAATAAAAAATATACTTAGTTTGAGAAAAGTTGCCAAATTATGTACTTTAGAGATACCCTGTATTAGGAGGGGAACACACTTCTTTTTGATCCATGAATAACTTCATCTGTAGCAAGAATTACAATATAGAAAACAGGTCAAGGATGTTTATTGTGGTCAGCAATAATGAAACCATGATAGTATCATCCACCATTGTCAGTGGGAATTTTCCACCACTTACATGTAATGATAAACATTCCTCATATATTTTATTATCTGACATTTACTTTTACTTACAGGCTGTCCATCCATATGGATGATGAACTTCGACACATCGCACAGAATTCTCTCCAGGGCCTCCTTGTTGACTTTGTTGACTGGCGGGAGGATGTACTCTTTGGTTTCACCAATTTTCTGCTACGTGAAGTGAATGATATGCATCATACCCTTCTTGATACTTCACTGAAGTTGCTGCTACAATTGCTTACGCAATGGAAGCTTGTAATACACACTCCAGGAAAAGCTTCTGAGCAGGCCAAAACCAGATCTGCAGAGGTATGGAATCAAGAGATCTGTGTCCTAACATTTTTACTAATTGGAGGCAGAAGTTATGTTCCTTGATACAGCTGTGGTTTGTGTGTTTTGTATTTACTCACCTGAGAAGAATCCACTATGCAAAATTTTTTTAGTTAATTAGTTCACGTGTCTTTTGAGGACAACCATGTCCTTGTGTAATACAGCAGATGTTGTTGTTGAGCAACATAAGAGAATGCATGTCGAACTAAAATATGCACATCAACAAAAGCATATAAAGGGAAATATGTGTATGTAGATGTGGCAGAAGGACATTTTCCCAGGGCTGAAACAGATTGATAATGCTAGTGGGAATGCTGTGAAGAGTGAAGTGGATCTTCTTTTTCCTTGGTTGATTCAGAAACATCAAACAACCTGATTTTTACTGTAGCCTGCTGTCTCCGTGTGTTACAAACATTTCTGGGAACTGAACAGCTTTTCTCCTGCTTCTCCCATATGCACTGTCCCACAGATATTTTCATTATGAGAAATGATTTTTAGGCTTCTTATCTCCTAAATTAATCGCACTGAGTATGTTTTCCTTTGGGCAAACAAGATGTGTGTTTTATATCATAGAGCACCATTAATGAATAGGTAATAAGAGGAGTACATACAAATGTAGAAAAGAGAGTCCTCACGTACTTTTCATTAAATATTGTTACGGTTTACTGGTGGGGTTGGGTTCTAGAGGCCACCTACCTAAGGTACTGGCTGCTACAAGACCAAAGAAGGACCTGAGGACATGCTATCTGGAGTAGAAAAAGTGTGGTGTTCACTGTCTGACTGATTCATTCATGCATTTTTTTAGTGGAGGGTGGAAAAAAGGGGGTGGATTTATTGAAAATTAGAGGAAAAGTTTTTTTTCAAAGGATTCTGCTCATTCATTGCTTTTGTGGAACAAAAAAGCAACCAAATTTGATTGTTTGTGATAATATGTCAGATTTCCCAGTCCAGCATCTGCATGGCCTTTGCATTTTGATTCTTTTTATGTCCTGGTTAATAGAATATTTCTTGAAGACCTGGCTTGCAGACATCACCTCTCCATTTTCCCTCTTTTTCACTTTTCTACAGTTGATACCAAACGGATCTAGCCACAGGATGCAGTCTGAAAGGAGCCCCTATTCCAACGTCCTGCACGCAGTCGAAGGATTTGCGCTGGTTCTGCTGTGTAGTTTCCAGGTTGCGACGCGGAAACTGGCTGTTCTAATCCTCCGAGAAATCCGTTCTTTATTCTTGGCCCTTGGCCAGGCAGAGGTAGGATTTTTCTCTTCTGGAACTTTTGAGTTAAAATTTCCCAAAGATAAAGCTCAAAACTGCTATTACAGTTGCTTTTAACGTAATTGCTGCAGTGTAGAAGGTATGCACTTAGTTTATAAAAAAGCATTTGATCTCAGCTTACTGAGATGGGTGAAAAACCCACAGCATAAGACACCTTTAAAATCATTCACATACATTTTCCTTCTATAGTGAAGACCTCTAAGTCTTTTTTTATGGATACAGAAATATGGAGAGTCATGTTGTGTACTGGCGGTCACAGCTCAGTGAGCCATCTAAATGCCTAAGAACACAAATATGTGTTTTCATGGCAAAGGAATGCTACAATAAACAGTAAGCTAACTTTTCAGTCTTTTGATACTAGCTATCCTAAGTCATTTGGGATTTTCTGATATGTGCTTTTGTTCGCTAAGCAGTGAGCTATAGCCACAAATTAACTTCATTTCAAACCACAGCTTGGACTTAGTTCTGAGATTAATTTGAAAAAGACAAAATGTACCCGTTGTTAACAATGAATATTTTTAGCTACTTCAGATTCATGTCGTAATTTTTAGCTGTTTCTGTTGCATATCCAAGAAACATAAGATAATTTGGTCAGGAGAGCAGTAAATTTGTATTCTCTGTGTTATTCAGGATGATGACAGACCTATGATTGATGTCATGGATCAGTTGAGTTCTTCCATTCTTGAAAGCTTTATTCATGTGGCTGTTTCAGATTCAGTAAGTGCTACTTTACTGTTACTGCTTATGTTTGCATAACAAATATTAGACATGAAATGCAAAAATAATACTGCTAAAAATCAAAGAAATCATATAGCTTTAAGGTCCAGCCATCTACCCAAGAGCTCCAAGGCTCCACAATGTCCCAGACAATCTGTTCCATGAAAGTAATTGCACTATGGATATGGAAGATACTCCATACAAAAAAAAGAAAAATTGAGAAAGTCTTATCACTAGCACCACCTAATGCTGGAGGCACTCAGTGTTGTCATCTGTTTGAGAAGGGAATCAGCTTTAGCTCCCTTGTGTCCTCAGGAAGTGGCCCTGCCTGCACACCCCAAGCATAAGCTCCAGAGTAATTCACAGCAGGGGTGAATCTCTCCTTTTGCTCTCTCAGGAGTCTGATGTGTCTGACCTGCATCAGAGGAAGCAGAGATTGAGCATTTTAAATAAAAAAGTGTCAGTAGAAGAACTCATACATAAGACAACTGATTTTGCATGCTGTTCTGGATGATTAGTGCAAGACCCATTTCCAGAGGGCAGGATCAATCAGTTTGGGGCACTTTTCAGCTTGATTAAGTTTAAAGCAACAAATAGTCCTGTCCACATTGAGTTCCCTTTCCAGGGCTGTGGATTTGAGCCACATGTTGTGTGCTTAAAAAAGTCACCCCAGTCAGTAGTCAAGCCTCACTGCTCACTCACTTTCCCCCAGTGGGACTGGGGAGAGAATCAGAAGGGTAAAAGCTGGAGAACTCATGGTTTGTGATACAGACAGTTTAACAGGGAAAACAAAAGCCATGCACACAAGCAAAGCAAAACAAGGAATTAATTCACCAGTTCCCATGGGCAGGAAGGTGTTCAGCCATCTCCAGGAGAGCAGGGCCCCATCACATATAGCGGTAACTTGGGAAGGCAAATGTCTTCACTCCAAACGTCCCTCTTTCTTCTTCTTCCCCACTTTATACACTGAGCATGGTGTCACACAGTCTGGAATCTCCCTTTGGTCAGGTGGGGCCACCTGTCCTGGCTGTGTCTCCTCCCAGCCTCCCAAGATCCCTCATCATCCTCACCAGCGTGGCAGTGCAAGAAGCAGAAAAGGCCCTGGCTCTGTGCATGTCCTGCTCAGCAATAACAAAAACATCTCTGTATTATCAACCCTGTGTTCAGCACAAATCAAAACACAGCCCCATACCAATCACTGTGAAGAAAATAAACTCTACCCCAGCCAAAACCAGCACAGAAGGGGACATTAAACTGATGGGGAGGTTGGGCCTCTGTGCATCTGGAAACAGAAACTGAGCAAGAAAGAGACATTCTGACTTCATAATACAGGAATTAGGAAATTTGTCTGAAATAGCAGCACCTGGGTTTGGGTGTTGCAGTTTTAAGAGGCCAAGGTTTGAATTTTGTGCTTTCATTGTGTTCATTAATAATGAAGCAAAGCAAATGTGTTGCCTCTGTGCCTGGTTTCTGACTAGCACAGCAAGGAGTGTTAATTTATCTTTTCTCTCCATAGACAACAATCCCGTTAACACACAGTGTGGATTTGCAGTGGCTGGTGGAGTGGAATGCTGTCTTAGTAAATAGCCATTACGATGTGAAAAGTCCTTCCCATGTCTGGATTTTTGCACAGTCTGTTAAAGACCCATGGGTTCTCTGCCTTTTCAGTTTTCTTAGGCAGGAGAATCTACCAAAGCACTGTCCTACAGCACTCAGCTATGCTTGGCCATACGCCTTCACAAGGCTACAGCTGATAATGCCTCTTGTGGATCCAAAGTAAGTGGCAACCTGCATTTCACTTCCTTTTGTATAGGCTGTGTGATTTTAATATAAACTTTTCTTGGTCTCATGTTTGAGTATCAGTCCACACATCCTGAAAGGTGCCACACAGAAACTGGTGCCACGCAGATTTGAGTTTCATAATTGCAGCTTATATGGTTGAAAAGTCATGTTTTCTACCTTCGTTGATTTTTTCCTGTGTATCATGTCATGTTGAACTGCATCTGGTAGATACATAGCATGATTTATTCCCTCTTAAAATATTTTAAAATACTGTAAGACTTTAGTAATTACAATCAAGACTGGAAGATCTTTTTAAGAATTATAATTAATTTTTGAATTCTAGTATTCCTGTTAATGCAAAGAAAACAAGTACAGCAAGCAGTGGAGACAACTATGTCACTTTGTGGAGAAACTACCTTATTCTGTGTTTTGGAGTAGCAAAGCCCAGCATTATGAGCCCAGGACACCTGCGTGCTTCAACACCAGAGATCATGGCTACCACTCCTGATGGAACCATGAACTACGATAATAAGGTGATGCAACCTGTTACAAGGAAACTATTCCTTTAGGAGAATGTTAAGCTGCATCTGCATGCAAAATCCTATCCTGATGAAAGTATTTCAGTCAGGGAATATTTTGATATAAGCAAACTACATAACACACATAATTAACAATTAAAACATCTTTATGATATGATGTGTTGATAAATATTTGACAAAAGCCATGTTATTTTCAATATATGGCTTTTTTTTTTTACATTCTGGGCAATGTGCATTCAAAATATAGAAGGTCTGAACATGTGTTTTGAAGTTAACTTTAGTTTGTCATCTCCTTCTTTCTTTGTAGAGAATTTACTCCAATTTGTAAATTTAAAACACTAGGAAATAAAGCAGATTTCTGAATGCAGATTGTATTCCTGTTGGATATATGCCTGTCAGAAGCAATAATATATAAAATACACTTTCAAGTAGTAGCAACCTGAGAGGAGCAGTAGCTCCACAAATGCAATTTCTGGAATATTTTAATGAAGCAACAAATAAAGTAAATTACAATAATCTGTATTAAAACAGATTTCCCAGATGTATTTACTTGTTAGGTGTTATTGAGATGATTGTCAGGTAGCAGACATCCAGTTAGACTGGTGGATTGATATCCATAATAGTAAAATCATTCCAGCATGTTTTTAAAATATGTATTGATTGTGTTTACTTAATATTGATATCCTGACAAATTCAACAATATTTTAATATATTTTAGGCTATTGGAACTCCATCTGTTGGAGTCTTACTAAAGCAGCTAGTTCCTTTGATGAGACTTGAAAGCATAGAAATAACAGAATCACTTGTATTAGGATTTGGAAGAACAAATTCCCTTGTTTTCAGGTACTTCTCCACTTATCATATTCTCAGTTATTTGCCTATAATACAAGCGCTTTATTTTTTTTGTAACTTAAATGCATATTTAAAATTTTATTTGCACTTTAGAGCTTCATTTTTATATGTTGGATAAAATATTTTTGCTTTTCAAAGGACTTTAGATTTTGTTTATAAGTATTCATGTTTTTTTAATTTAGGGAATTAGTAGAAGAACTCCACCCACTAATGAAAGAAGCCCTAGAAAGAAGACCAGAGGTTAGTTTCAAAAGTCCAATGTACTAGTTTTTTTTAAATGAAAAATTGTTTTTATGAAAAATTATTTTTAAAATTGTAATTCTGTCTGTTTGAAATACATTCTTTTGTACTAACTAGCAAATTAATTCTGTTTGCAGCAAGAATTTTATTAATTGCATAATCTAAAATAATTTCATTAAAACCTAGTTTAATTTAAATTCTATCAGTGCTCTGAAATGTATAATATAGAATTCCATTCTGAGGAAAGATTTCCCATCCAATATGCAATCTCCTGATACAGAACTTGCATATATTGAAAATTCACTTTAAGTATCTGGAAAAAAAAGCTTTAACACAGCTGGGCTACAAGCACATTTTGTAGCAGTGTTTAGATGTTGCTTTTATTTTCAGGGCAGGCAGGGTCAGCTATTTCAACTTCTTGGAATGACAAAATCCCAGAATGGCTGGAAAGGAGCGAAGTGGTCCAACCTCCCTGCTCAGGGTCATCCAGGATCACATGGCACAAAATTCATTCCAAATGCATTCAGTTAACTGACAAATTCATCAGAGTTTTCACCTTTGTTATAGTACTCTCTTTAGTTACAAGAGAAAGTCGTCCTGGAAGGGTTCCAACAGATCTTCCAATCCACACAAGAGAGAATTCTGTGTTCAATAAAACCTCTGGTGGTAAAATCTATAGCCTCAGTAAGCAGCTTCATCACAGGATGTGTCTGTGCAGCTAATCAGAAAAGCCATAGGGAGAGCTTCAGTACTGGACTGAAGTTCTGCTCAGTTTTCCCTCCGTCACTCACTTTTTAGCATTCCATCTGTCTCTAAGATAGAAATCTGAGATAGCTTATGGGCAATTCTTAGTAATTCTGTGGTAAACATCCACAATCATTTCCATTCTGCATTGCTTCACACCTCAATTCTGTCCTGTGGCTTCCATCCCTAGTCACTGACGTGAAGGTCACTGGTGTTGATACTGGGCAGAAGTGGATCGATACACCTAAGTGCAGCCACTTGCTTCTGCATTTCGTCTGTGTGCCATTTAAGACAACTTAGACTTGAAAAGCCTTTTCTGGAGACATACATATCCAGTGTACCCTCAGGAAAGGAAATGGAAGAATTCAAAAGTTTACTGCATGCAGCAAGAGCAAATTTAGCACATGGAATTGTCAGTAGAGGAATATGAAAACAAGAGATTGTGATGTTAATTCCTGTATTTTTCCTGATATGAATAAATGGGACACCTTCCTGCAAAGCAGTGCCACCTGGAAACCCAGGAGTGACTATATGGGCTGTGTGGCTGTAGGGATCATGGCAGGCCTCCATGTCAGCAGGCCGGTATCCAACACACTAGAAACAATGTCCTTGAACATATGCTGTGACTAGGTAGAGAATTCCCAGCATGGCCAAGAGCTGCAGGGATAAACCAAAATGGACATTACACAAGATCCACCCTGTGGGTGCTGGCACAGAGCTTGCCAGGTCACCTCTGACACTGCTGCAGGAGGCAGCTGTGTCTGGAAAATACTGTGTTACAATAAAACTGCTTTTTTCTCTACATGTGCCTCCTGAAGCCTTAAAGGTGTAGCAGGAAAAAAAAAAGGGGTCTGAATAGAACAAGTTAAATGGCATAATTATTGGAATAAAATCTTTGGCTGGGATGCTGCAATTCTGCCAATTCTGGGTCAGAATACGAGACAAAGCATCATTTTGTTCTGCCACACATTCTGCCACACTCTGGCCATGGACAGAGCCAGAGTCCTAGAAATGATAAGCCTTTGATCTCAGTATTGCTCAGTTTTGAAGAGCAAAATCTGCATTTTCTTGGAGCTTTTCTTGTTTCTTTGAGTGCAACAGCAGCTTTTTTACCTTCTCATTTATTTCTTGCTTAGTGGAGATAGTAGATTTAGTCAATGTAGCCTTTAGTCAATTTAGCCTTTCAGCAAAGAGCAGGCCTTGTTGCATTCACGTCTTTCCAGGAAAGACAGAAGTCAGAAAGGACAGAGATACAACGAGCTAGTTAGCAACCATGCAGTCCTGTTCTGTGGGAGGGATACATTACTGTGGGCAAAACCCCTGCAGTCAACACACCCAGCACTGGACTGGAGCGGTGTCTGCTGTGAGCTCGCTTGAATGTGAGTGATGGTGTGCTGCAGCATTGCCAAGTTCAGGAATGGCTAATCACTGAGATACCTTCCTTAGATGTGGATATATGTTCTATACTATAAGTGCCTCCAGCACCCAAACGAGATGACATTCAACTAACATGGGTTTTTGCTACAGGAACCTTGAATATTAGCTATTTTTATCCAGTATTTCATTATTTAATTTCCACATTTTCAATAATTACTAAGGCAGTTGTTAATATTTTTTTCAAGAATACTTACAAAGACAAAAAATTTATCATGTTCAGATCCTTGTTGATGTATAAGCAGAACTATATAGCACAATATCTAAAAGTACTTGGGTTACTTTGTGGAGAAAATTCTTGAACTGGAACTCTTAAATCTCACTGTGATACTGGCATTTCTGAAGCTACTAGTTTTTAATGTGTGGACCTATGCATATAAACATGGTTGTTATTTTAAATTCCAAGAACAAGAAACGTCGAGAACGACGAGATCTGCTAAGACTGCAGCTACTGCGAATTTTTGAACTCCTTGCTGATGCTGGTGTTATAAGTGACAGGTAGGACTATCACTCTTCATAAATATTGATGTTTTTTTTACATGAAACAATTTTCAGTGTTTGCCACACTGAGATTATGTCAGTATGTTCTTTGAAGAATTGTGTGGTCTATCAGATATGGAGAGATTTGCATGTATTTTTGCAGAAAACTGTAGCATAACAACTCTGTTATTCTATATTAATGTGCAACTTTCCTTTATGATAGTACAAATGGAGCCTTAGAAAGAGATACGCTAGCCCTTGGAGCCTTGTTCTTAGAGTACGTTGATCTGACTCGCATGCTTTTGGAGGCTGAAAATGATAAAGAAGTTGAGATTCTTAAGGATATGAGAGCACATTTCAGTGCAATGATTGCCAACTTGATTCAGTGTGTTCCAGGTATGGAGCTAAATGATGCATTTAATATAAGTATTGGAAAAGTAATTTTTTGTTTCTTTTTTTGTCTGTGCTTTTTTCACTGCTTTTAAATTTTCATATAATGAATGTAAAGTAGAATGTAGAAAAAGAAGGTGTTCAGAAGTCTACTAAGATTGAAATAAAAATACCAATAAAGCTTGATGAAGCTTGTAATAGTCATGTCTGAAAATCATCTCTTTAAAAGCCTAGCAGAGAATTGTCTGTGACCTCAAGGGACTCCAGATTTCTTCTTCTTATTTTCTCCCATCTGACTTGAATGCCAGACTCTCCATAAACTCAGACAGGCCTTGATAAATACAAGTACGTGCAGACAATGTGCAATATTACATGCAGTGAAAAACTTGCCCAAGGTATTGAGACAGTATCCCATGTTACCTGAGTCCAATTGTATCACAAAGATTTATCCAGTTGATTTCATGCTTTTTATATATTGCAATATCACTTCAGAAATATAACATAATTACATTAGAGAAAAAAAAAAAATAACCCCCCCCCCCCCCCAAAAAAAAAGCCTCTGCTTTAAAGGCCTGAATGTAATTACTGGAAGATGAGGTATGAGGCTTTTTTTTTTCATTTGCTCAAGTAATTTATCTGTTCAGAATATATATACCACATATATATCATAAACAAAGAGCCATCAAGTTTCTTTTATTTATTGTCCCTACCTATTACTGTATTAGAGTAAGACACATGTATTGTTTAGGCTCAAATTTAAAGAATTGGAAAAAAACAAGTAAGTATTTGCCATGAAGGGAATGCAGGAGGCAGTGAAAACCCCTGATTTTATAATTAGATTCTTAAATGCTTTTCTGTAGTCAGATGTACATGTCTGTGTAACTACACATTAATTCAGAACTGGAGGTTCTTAGAGATAATATGTATCTTACTCACTTGGTTAGAATTTTTAAAGGAGCTCAGATACTTTGGAGTGAGTGTATGCTGAACATATAAAAACCCCTCCCTTTCTGTAGAAATTTGAAAATCATGTTATCATTGTGCCACATGAATGTGTATTTAATATTAACAAATCACAACTACTTCTATTTCTCTTCACTTAGTTCACCACAGGAGATTTCTCTTCCCTCAGCAGAGCCTGAGGCATCACCTGTTCATCTTATTCAGTCAGTGGGCAGGACCTTTCAGTATTATGTTCACACCACTGGACCGTTACAGTGACAGAAATCACCAGATTACAAGATATCAGTATTGTGCATTGAAGGTACTAAAGTTTCACTATACCAACCAGTAACAGCAATTTTTCAGTGAAAATACAAGTTGTTGTGGGGTCTATTTCCTTTTACTTCAAAGAAATTTTAATTGGCATACTTGATGCAAACTTGTATGCTCATATACAAATATACAGTGGTATCGTAGAATATAGCAATGAAGTGAAATTGTTTTTTCTTTGTTGACACTTTTCAAGGCTAATTATTTTAAAAACCGTAGTGCATTTTGAAATTTTACTTAGATGTTGATTAATGGGTTAGCAGATTGAGCAAGGAGCTCTTAGGCTCTGAAGTTAGGTGTAGTTCAGATGCAGTACCTCAGGATACTGAGTCTGTACCAATGTACAACTCAGGAATGCCTCCCACACTTGCCTGGAGACATGCTCAGTAATAATGTACTTCTGTGGCAAAACTAGTTGTAACTCCCCTGCATGAGTAAGCTGGGAGAGTAATAGCTTATGTACTTACATAAGCTGCACCACTTGCTTTAAGACAGTTTTAATTTTTGCAATAACGTACTATTGAAACATCTGAGTGTATTTTGTTTTTGTAGCTTGGTTTGTGAATACTGGGTAAAATGACAAAATGTATCTTGAAGATAGTACTCCTCCCAAAATGCAGTGATCTGGAATCCACTAAAATCTGTAGCAAAATTATTGAATTTTACCAGTTGGTCAGCTGTTACCATTTTCACCATAGCTCCCTCCAAACAGAAAGCAAGTGGCAGTCCTGTTAAGCCTGGACTGAAATCATTCTGAAAGGTTAATTGTGTTACTTTTTGTGTGACTGAAGTTCCATGTGTTTCCAGGCCATGTCAGCTGTGCTCTGCTGTGGACCTGTGTTTGATAATGTTGGTCTTTCCCCCGATGGATATCTTTACAAATGGCTGGATAACATTCTGGCTTGTCAAGACTTACGTGTAAGTACTGACCAAAATGCCACACTGATGAGCAGTTACTCACTGTACTGAGTGAGTAAAGAGTTTGTAAAGTGTTTTCTTTCTTCTTGAAGAACGTGTAATGGATTATTCTTGCCATTTTCCATATCTGTGAAGATGGGCTTCAACTTTGTACCTACATAGTCATAGTTCTGTGTTTGTAGCTTATTGGACTGCCTCTTTGATTGAGGAGGAGTAGACTGATGATTTATATCAAGTGAAGAGAGTGAGACAATAATCTTTCCCTCTTGGTATCTTGCACTTTGTCCTGCAGTTCTCCCTAAAACTCTCATACCAGCACACATAACTCTGCCAAGCTAAGGTAAATAGCAGAATGTAAATAAATGCATGTGATGTGAGGATTGAGCCTGTGGGAATGGTAATTGATTACAAAAAAAAAAAAGGTTGAACAATTTAAAGAAAGAATGAATAGCTGCAGAGAAAATCCTTCAGAAATTACATGGAATTTTGGAATATTGGTAGGAACAGAGCTATAAAGATATATGCAAATGATATGCAGTCTCTACAAGCAGTCACCTACACTTGGTGACAGAATATTAATAGGCATTGGTGTTTGGTGTGCCAGCACTACCATGTACTAAAAGAACAAGAAGTTCTTTAGTTGTGATGTGTTTGTAGCAGTGGTGGTACCAGGATTATGGGATTCACAGTCTGTAGGGAGAGTCATTAGATTGCTTCATGTACTTGGATTAAACATGCAAATTTTCAGTCTTGTAAAAGGTATTTTTCTTTGTCTGCCTTGCCTCTGTGATAGTCAAAAGAAGGATAAACGTGAAAGTTTGTCGCTCTGTGAAATTCACATGAATTAGGAAATAGTTAACAAGTCAGTTAATTGATATAAAAGGAAGTTGCCCAAGAACATTTATCAAGTATCTTAGATTTTCACTAAATTTTTTGTTGTTGTGCCCACTTTTGGAAAATTTATTTCATTTATGTAGTCTTTGTACATACCATTTTTTCGATGAGTGTTAAAACCTGAGTCACATTCCAACTCTGATATCCCTAAAATAAATTAATTACAAATGTTCTGATTTCTTCTTACATACTTGAATTTTCCATTTTTGCCCTGTTTTGCCTGTGTCACTCTGAGAATTTTAGAGAATCAACATATCTGACCCCACCAATCATGTTTTGATGTTTGCTCAGGTTCACCAGCTTGGCTGTGAAGTTGTAGTCCTGTTGCTAGAACTGAATCCTGATCAAATCAATCTCTTCAACTGGGCTATAGATCGATGTTACACAGGATCATACCAGCTTGCCTCTGGGTGTTTCAAAGCCATTGCAACTGTGTGTGGAAGCAGGTATTAATTAATTTATTAATCTACACTTTCAAATGTAAAGAAAACAGAAGGTTCAGCTCACTGTATTGTTAGGAGCTGTAGGTTGCACTCACGTCTTCTCAAACAGTTTTTGTTACTGTATGGCTTGATTTTCATGATTCTGAAAAAAAAGTGATGTGCTTGGTAGATGTTCTTACTATATGTAAGTATTTGAATTCTGGGGAATTTTGATGCTATTTTGCTCAGAAAGATACAGAAAAAGCTACACCAGTTTTACTTGAATGTAGGTCATAAATCTGGTTTCAAAAGATTTGGGATGGTTTTTAATTTAATTTATAAAAAGAAAAATGTTTTCAATGTCAATAGCTTGAAAGTCATTATTTTGACTTGTCATTATCTTGAAAGCCACGTTCTTTTTCTAAACTGACTTTCATTTGATTTGTTTAGTTCCTTTCCTGTCAACTGGTATCATCATTACTGCTAATGCTGAGCAAGCGCAAGCTACATGAAGAAATGAGTACAAATATTTCTTTTGTGTTAGGCCTTCATAAAACTCTATCCCTATTTTATTTTCAAAGACAGAATTTATAAAGAAATTAGATAATGCAGTAATTTGCATTTTATTAAAATAAATGTGAATATTTACTCTTCACAAAAATAATTTGGCAAGATGTCTGATCAGCATAGAGAAATACTTAATAGAGAAATAACTGGGATTTGGAAAATGAAAATAAGTCACAAATTTCATCATTTTCCTGCAAAACTGTTTTGTTCTCGCAGGAACAACTAGACTAGAGACTACATTACATGGAGGATTTTAAAAATATGAATGGAATTTGGTGTTTGCAAATTCAGTTATGTTAACAGGGTTTTTATTTTAATGAACACAGAAACAAAGCAGTTTCAGCCAGTGTTTTTCCTCAAATTGTGTTACCTGTGCCGCTGTGATCTAAAAATTAAACTTTTCCATTCTTACAGTAAAAATTGAGAGTATGATCTTTGTGATTTATTTTGAATGTAAAGTCCTCTTTCTAGCAAGCTGGGAATTTTGATTAATATTTGAAAGCTGTTAATAGTTTTTCCTCTATCATCTGTCAAAATGTATCAGGAGACCACTGCTTAAACTTCTTGTAAAATGAGCAGCAATTGATTATGTCCATCCAACTTTTTGTAAAGAAGCCACTTCCCTTCATTTCTTTTCTTTTTGTATTTGTTTTTAAGCAGTGGAAGGGCGAAGAGCCAGTTACAGAGCTTGGCTTGCAGCTAGTGTATGGAATTACCAAGAATGTCCCATGCCACACATGTGTCTGCCATATCAAAAAGTCCAAATAAGCATCTCGCAGCCATCCAGGAGCACTGTAGCTGACATCTAGGGTGATAAATTGATGGTTCACAATTCAGTCAGTGCATTTACAAATCATCAGGAGAAAACAGAAACCTATTTAGTGCAAATCCAAATATTATGATGTGGGATTTGCTCCTCTAACAATATTCTCATTAACACTTTGATATGTTTAAACTTAAAATTGATGTTGACTTTATAGATAGCAGACTATTTGAAGCAGTTCTTAATGTTTACTCTTTGAAAACAATTTTCATAGAATTGTCGAATACCTCAGAATGTTTATGTCAGAGATAGTGTCCTTTGTCCAAAGGGACTATTTTAATTGCAGCTTGGCTTAAGAAATTCTTTATCTCTGGAAATTTTCATGCTCCCCATTTTCTTTCATGGGTGTCAGCCTGTCCTGTAAACAGTTTATGCTATAAATTGAAATGAATCCACAGTCACAGACACAGGTATTCCATTTCTCATTGTGGGTAACTCAGTGCATTCCTAAGCAGTAGTCCAAGGTAATTATAAATAATCCTTTTTTTCTTCCCATTCACCAGATGGTCCTTTGATCAAGCAGTGTGTATTCACAAGAGCTCCCTTTCCCATATTCTAATGGTAGAAGGGAAAAATTCTCTTTAGACAATATTACAGAGTAAACCAGAGTGAATATAATCTGCATTCCTCACCAGCATTCACAAAAATGTTCTGTTTATTTTTCTAGGAACTATCCTTTTGATATTGTGACGCTTTTAAATCTGGTGCTGTTCAAGGCATCTGACACCAACAGAGAGATTTATGAAATTTCCATGCAACTTATGCAGGCACGTATCAGCTACTTATTTTTTCCTCCTGGCCTTGGAGACTTTTTTGTTGAACTTCTTATGAAGTACTGTTATTTGCACATTAGTTTTGTTTTGAAAATAAACAATCGGTTTTGTCTTGGCTATAAAAACTTACAAGCAGATTGATGTAAAAATGAATGTTATCGTGCCTCATATTTGGAGCGTTATACTCTGAAACATATAGAGCATTCTCTAATAGCTAAACTTCAAATGCTGGTATTTCTTGATTCGATAATTTTTTATTGTTCATTCCTTTTTTTTTCCGTTTTGTCTTTTATAGATCCTTGAATCAAAGCTTTTTGTTTATTCAAAGAAGGTAGCTGAGCAAAGACCAGGCAGTATCTTGTATGGAACACATGGTCCATTGCCACCTCTTTACAGTGTCTCACTTGCCCTTCTTTCTTATGAACTAGCAAGGATGTATCCTGAACTTACCCTTCCACTTTTTTCAGGTACCTATATTTATTTGACTTATTATCTCCTTTACATTTTTTTACAAATGCTAGACTGCTACCATTTTGAACCACAGTTCTGTTTATAAATTTAGCTTGACCTGTTTTTATTCTGGTGGTCAAATCAGATTTAGGAATCCAATATGTATTTCCTAGAGGTACAGAGTACAGAAACCCTCTTTGGGAACTCTGTGCCACTTATGTGACCTTGGGATAACTTTGAAATTACAAGTGCCCTGAATGAGGTAAAATGACATTGGCAAACACTACTATGATGGGTTCTCATGTGATTCTTCTTATGCATGGATTTACAAAGATCATACTTGTGAGGATGTATTTCTTCATTTTATATAAACATGACTTTAACTTTGGGCAGTTTGATTGCCTGATTCCGTTCTACCAATGATTCAAATTACTCTGAGTGATCTCTACCTTTTGTTATTTGCCACATCTGCGTGTCTTTTTTAATTCTACCAGAAATATATATTTTCAAGATTACTGAAAAAAAAAAGTTAAAGAATGAGACCTGCAGGAGCACCAATCAAAATATGCCTACTGTGAGGCCATTCCTGGGAACAGTGATGTTTTGAGACATATCTGTGTGGTTTAATCAACCTTATGTGTTACTCTAGTTTTTAAATAACAGAATGCAAATGTCTGTAACTTTTACTGGCTCTTAAAATCCCTTTCTGTTGTTTTTACTCAGTCTGTAGGGGCTGGAGGGAGGGTAAAGGAACAATACATCACCCTTACATTTCTCAGTGCCCAAGATACCATGAGTTATAAATAACTGGTGTTGGGAAATTCTGATGGCTCATTTGTCATTAAGCAAATGCTGTTCATTATCTCTGTTTCGTCTACTCATGTTGCTGTAATAACTGTGTCATTTTAAAAAATCTCAGATATACAGGATATTACAGTCCAAGTGAGACATCCTTTCTGAGACATCTAGAATCATAAGGAGGAGAGAACAGTGTGTGTCTTCACAATTTTTAAAAACCAGGGAGTGAGTAAAAAAAGGAAATGTTTGCTGTACTGATTTACAGAAGAATTCTGGAACAGAGAGATAATGTGGTTAACTTTGGCAGGAAGCTGTATTTCTTATCCCAGATTTTCCAAATCCCTTTGTCTTACAGTGCCAGGGTTTGTTGTTTTTTGGGGTTTTTTTTGTAAACTATATAAAGTGCTGTATACAAGCATTCCTGAACTGACAGCCAGCTATGAATTTCATAGACATTCCCACAGGAAGTAGAATCCCAATATATGCAAGGGTTTTTTTGTAAACGCGGTATAATAAGTGCCTTACTATTTAAACTATAGCTTAGAAACCTGGAGGCCAGTGAGGCATTTGTAATCTGCAGAACACTTTTGTATATTCTCCAGAAGCTCTTGGAATTCTAGAGTAACCACCAGTAACTAAATTATTCTTTTTCCTCTTCTTTGACATCCACCTTATTTAATATATATCATGGCACAGTAACAAGGGGTGACTTTTTGTTTCTAAGCCCCGACTGAGTTAGTTATTTTAGACAGAAGACATGACCAATTGCTTGCTATTACTGAACATTAATTCCATGTTTCTCTTCAGGAAATTCAAGAACATGTTTTTTATGCTTGTAGTGTGCAAAGCAAAAACCATCAGGTAGTTTAACAAAGGTCAGAAATGTGATTTAAACAGTGTATTTAGGGTTTCCATCATAAATTAATAAGTTGTCCTTTTCAACTCTTACTGTTTTAGAGGTAAGCCAGCGATTTCCAACAACACATCCAAATGGAAGACAGATCATGCTTACCTATCTGCTACCATGGCTTCACAATATTGAACTGGTAGACAACAGACTGCTCCTCCCTGGCTCAAGCCCTACCACTCCAGAAGATGAACTGAAGGACAAGGATGGGGAAATAGCAGTCACAAGTGGACTAAAAGGCAATGGCTGGGGCTCACCTGAGGCCACCTCCCTGGTTCTTAATAATCTCATGTATATGACAGCCAAGGTAAAAAAACAAATCAAACAAAGAAACTATCCTGTGAAACTTTTGTTCCTTCCCTCCAGTACCAGAAATTTTACACTGGAACAGTCTGTACCAATCAAACAAAACCTGCTTAATTTTAGGATTACTTTTTGAATTTACAGTCCTCAAGACATTTATGGTCTCTTATGATTTAAGTCCTTCTCTGGATCAGAACCTAAATAGTTTTAAATGGAGTTAATGCTCTGAAATCTGTCAGGTAGCTATTTAAAATACTGTTCTGTAACTTTTTACAGCATTTCACTGGGGTTTTTTTGCGTGAGAAAATGTTCTAAAAGAACATGCTTTAGTTTGGAAGTCTGCGTATTTCAAGAAATGTATGTCTATGATTCTTTGCAGTATGGAGATGAAATTCCTGGACCAGAGATGGAAAATGTCTGGAATGCTTTGGCCAACAATGAAAAATGGAGTAACAACCTTAGGATAACACTGCAGTTCCTCATTAGTTTGTGTGGTGTTAGCAGTGATACCATCCTTTTACCCTATGTAAGTCTTTGCACTTTATTTTATTTAGTGCTGATTACACCGGTTGTAGTGAAGAAAAAGCTATTACCTGCAGATAATTAATTTCAGTATCAAAACCAAGAAATATCAACATACTCCCCAACACACTGAACAAAATTAAATGGCAGGAATAAAAGTGCCAGGAAACTGAAATTTAAAAAAAAAAGAAATGGAGTAGTTCAAATCTCAGCCTGCAGCAGCAGAGCACACCCCATTGCAAGTGAGAGGTGGCAAAGAGAAACCCTGTATGTCTGTGAATGGCGACTGTAACAGAGACTGGCCGTAAATTGCCAGAAAATGCCACATCCTTTTCTTTAGCAGACTAGAGCTTTCTGTGGGACATGTCAAGAGACAGAAGATAGTTAACCTTTATAAGCTTACTATATCAGCTTCTGCCTCTGCATGACTGTCATAAATTATCTAACAGTTGCTGCAATGTGCAACTCAAACTGTGCTGGATATTGTTATTATTCAAGTTAAAATAAAATCAGGGCTGTCTGAGAAAAACAGGCTACTTCCATTCCCATGTTCCTTATTGCTCAGTTGCTGAGTGAAACAGAATCTAAATTTAGTGAATTTTCCAGCCCAATTAAAATATGGGGGTTTTTATTAGTTAGCCTCTTTCCATTTATTTCCCTGAAATAAATCTGAAATTTATCTAAAAAGCCTCATAAGCACACTACATTTACAGTTGCTGAAATGTTTGCCCATATAAGAATAAAGAAAATAAAGAAGCCCATAAAAAGCCTCAAAATGTTGTTGTTGTTGTTGTTGTACTGTAGGCATCCCGTTTGTTTCCTTTCATTTGTAGGGTTTACTGTTCTATATTCTCAAATCAATGTATATGTATGCCTAGCCAGTCAAAAGTAGAAAAATTTGAAAGTGGAATTGGTGTAAGAAAAAGTTCAATGTTTATATGAGAGGAAAACAAAAGGATTGATCTGAAATATGATCTTTCCCTCAATTGTTAGAGAGGCTTTCCATTCAGTGTTGACCATGCTCTGAGCAGGAGTTTTGATGAGAGACTTCCCAGCTTCTTTCCAACCTGCCTCATCCTGCAGTCTGTGACAGACTTGGGATTAAGGTGGTCTCCATCTATGTTGGCAGAGAACAAGTGGAAATTACCTGTTAGAGGTAAGATAGAAAATGAGGGCTGTTTTACCCTCATTTCTGACAGCTTAGGAAAGGAACAGGGGCAGTTTTCTGAGAGGAAGGAGTAGTCCTGTGCTGACTCCAAATGTAGCCTGACTGGAAAAGCCTGATAACCCTGTCACCTCTTGTCCAGAAGCCCCTCACATACTTTATCCCCCATCCAGGTACTTGCCAAGCCAAAGCTTTCAGCACTTCCTTTTTCCCTAACTCCTGCCATGCCAGAGCGCTGAGCAGCCTTTCCTCAAACCTCCTCCACCCAGAGCACTTCTTTCTTCAAATTCTTTTTTTTTTTTTTTTCCTCAAAACCTTGGCTTTCACAGTCCTGTCCTCCTCCAGGACAGTTCAGTCCTCTTTCTTCACAAAGAGAGCAATCTGTTCTGACACCTCCAGCTTCATCTGCTCATCATCTCCTATTTTGCCCGTGGGACTTTTCTGGTCTCCCACCCAGGCTTCTCTTGGCTGGTGGCAGCAGCAGCTGACAAGGTTCCTGTGTTTTCTACCACCCAATTAATCTGTGTTTTGTAATGTTGAGTTTAAAGTCTGATTCTCAAATTTTGCAAAATCTGAAAAAGTTCTTCGCTTCTGTAGGAAGCCTGACTGCTTATGAGTCACTCCTTTGCTGATAGCTTTGTCTGGAGTAGGAAAATACACTGGTCTTATCACATGCATCTGCTTAGTGTTTTGCTAATGCCCTGGAGTTTAGAGATAAGAAATCCTACCTAACTCTGCTAACTACACAAGACTGCTGATACCATAAACATGTGTCTTCCATTATCATGTAGATAACAGATACACGTTAGCAAATAAAGATCATTGGGACAGTTTATCAGCAGTGTTCCAGGTCACCTGGGCTTAAAAGAGCATGGAGCTGCAAGATTGCCAGTTTACCCATCTCCTTTAGGAGCCCCCAGTGCCCCAAGGCAGTCACCAGCTGCTTTGTGCCTTCGGCCATCTGTTCTCCCTGTGTGTGTCCAAGCCAAAAGCATGCCTGACTCACATTTTTTACATTTTTTTAAATCATCTAAATTAATTGCTTTGTCTCTTATGTTTCCTTTAAGCATTTTTTCCCAGTGCCCCAGTACAAATTGCTGAGCTGTCCATTCTTTCACATTATGTAGGGAAAGATTTCTTAGAATATTTAAGAGGTTCAGAAACCTCTTCAGCAGAGACTCGTGTTGGGAACGTGACCCCTGCAGTGGTGAGAGAAGCTGAAAATGGCACTGTGAGCCCAACCAGAAATGAGCCTCGGGAAGGAGATGGATCTGTCTCTAGAAAGTCCCTGGGAAATTTTTAGCTCAGTAGAGTAAAAGAGACTTTGCATATGTGCATTTTCTCTAAGGAAAAAAAAAAATAAAGAGAAAGAGAAGCAGTAAGGAAGTTATTTTAATGGAAGTATTTAACAGTATAAAAGCAGCAATACTTGGTGAGGCCAACAGGCTGTTCAGTCTAATATATTAGCTCCCCTATAAGAACCTACTTAGGGACATCTTTAAAAAAAAGCAGGCAAGCACAGAGAGATATTCCCCATATGGTCTCCCAGCTCCAGCAGTTTATGAATCCAGTGGTTTTGAGCTGGAGAGAGTCTCTTCTTTTAGTAGTGATCAGGGTTTTTTTTCCTCAAGAATACAGCCGAATTTGGTCTCAGTATGTCAACAGTCCTCATTGCTGCAGTGCAGGTTCGAGATCTTGTTAAAAGATTTACAGAAATTTCCAAAGTTTCTATAAATGATACTCTCTGATTTCTTCAAATCAGGATACATGGAGTCTGTATAAGTAATTGCTCTGCCTTTCTTCCATTTGCTGTTACTTTGCTTACTGATATGAGTAGCAACTCAAAGCCTGGCTTACTCTTTGTGGCCACAGCTACAGTTCTGTAGATGTGCATGTTACATACTTATATACATAAACAATTCATTGTGAATGGTAAACAAAAACTTTGAAGCAGGTCTGCTGGGGAAATGATCTTGATGTCAAAGTGAGATGTTTTATTTTTCTGTATGAACTGTACGTGGCTGTGGTATCTATCCAGGAACAACACTTGCATTCAAGATAATTTCAGTATTGCAGTGTAACATTCATAATTTCCTTTGGAAATTCACTTTGGTCAGAGTTTAACAACTGTTGCTTTCTTCCACAGATAAAGAAGGTTGCAATATATCTGTGTCGCAATAACACTATTCAGACAATGGAAGAACTTCTTTTTGAGCTGCAGCAAACCGACCCAGTGAACCCCATAGTCCAACATTGTGATAATCCTCCATTTTACCGTTTTGCTGCCAGTAACAAAGCCTCAGCTGCAGCTTCTGGTATGACCTGAATGTGTTTTCTTTATGGTCTCCTGCTCTTTTGAGTCTTCATCTCTTTGCAAAAAACAATCTCTCACTTTTGCATCCATTCAGACATGCATACATAAAGTACAAGTTTCAGGGCCTTGTTGCATGTCTAAATTACAATTATTTTTCCTTACTAATGATGTATATGCTTTGTTAACATGTGCTCGATTGTCTTAACTATTTTAATAGCATATTACTAATATTTGATGCTGTTCAGAATTCTGCCACTCTTCAGAAAACTCCACTTTCTAGTGGCTGTTTTACGCAGTACAAGAACTCATCATCGATGCAGTGAGCACAGCAGATACATCAAGCAGTTTCCTGAAAACTGAGAGCCTCAAGAGTGTGGTAGTTCTGTTTTGAAAGGCCTAATGCCATTTTCCAAGCTGCAGTAGTCAAATATACTTAAGAACCAACCCCACATTTAACATTGTACATGGTTTTCCAAATCCTGGAAAAACAACAGACTATGTCTCTAGAGCATGAGCTTAGTTTAAGGAGTAGACCACCATCATTCTGTTAATCTGCTTCTCAAAGCATGTGAACTTTACACCATCCAGCCATGGAAGCAGGTCCTGGTGTCCTGGTCTGTAGAAGTAACAGTGTTCATTCATTCATGTGTGCGAGTACTTGCAGGATTGTCACTTTCACTGTAGCTGCTAAAAAAACCTGCGAGATGCTGTCTGCTGCATGTAAGAGGTGTTCTTATTCACATCTCATTTACAGGAACCACCTCCAGCAGTAACACTGTTGTAGCTGGCCAAGACAGTTTTCCTGATGCAGAGGAGAGCAGAGTGGTGAAAGAGACTGATGAAAGGTTTGTGGCTTGAGTTTTTTTTCCTTCAAAATGTATGTGTTTTCTTAGGCCAAGGGTGAGGTGCTGCAAAAAGTTCTGCATTGTACTGTGAGGAGCTCTGGTGCTCAGATTGATCTTAAGTGGCTTTATTGCAGTATGCATAATCAAAAAAAAAAAAGCTATTCTCATGATTCTAGTTCCTGGCTCTTGTTTAATGGTAAAGGAAGAACTGTTAAATCTACATTCATTGAATTATCCTAAGGAGGTAATGGTTTTGTAGGAATTATCCACAAAGGTGAAAGAAAAAATTACGAATGTGCATCAAATAATGACTACTAAAATCTTTATGAAAAATCAGATTTGATCACACTATGTGACTTCATGGACAGTGTGTAAATTTAGTTTGCAGATTTATATCAGTGATTGCAAGGACACCTCCTTTGTCTAGATGAAATATTTTATAGAGGACATCTATGGAAAATAACTTGCTTATAAATTATATATTCAGTTTAGACTTCTGCTACTTCTGGTACATACTGACAAATGACAAATGAATAAATGCAAAGCCTAAGGGCCATCAGATCCTAGAGCACGGATTGTTTCTCTCACAGAAGCACTCTTAGTTTTGCAAGAGAGCTTTGGACAATTTATAACAGCATTTGTCAGTTAGTGTGTTAGTATTACATTTGTCACTGATAGTCACTAGCATCACTTCAGTAGTACAACGCTCCTTCCCTAAGGTTCAGGGCTTAGAGGTGCAGAGATAATTATGTGAGCAAACCTTTCCGTACTTCAAAACTTTTGAATTACTTCCTCTCTCCAATTACAAACAAGAGTAGCATTTTGTCAGGTTAGTTAGATGTGACTGCTGATTTAAATGTAAGTAGAAAATGGCACTCAATTCTAAGTTTCAAATTGATAGTAAAACAGATTTGACTCTAAGTGATGTTTTTCAACATATGCACTAGAAATGTACTTAAAAGGATAATAAAACCATTTTTTCTTCTGAATTTTTTATTATTCTTTATATGAATGTTTATGGCTACATAGCTTTAAGATAAATTTTTATTCAGTTGATTCACAGCCTAGTTGAGCAAATGTCTCTTACAGTAGTTCAAGTCAGGATTTCTTGTCTTATATAAATTTTAAATGTGACTCCGAAAAGGTTTTCAGAATTCAGATCTGCCAGAGACTTTATGATAAAAATTAAAGGAAAATTACAAAGTTCTGATATTGATATTCAGGATCCTGCTGAAAGATACCTGAGAAGAAAATGAAAAATAATTTGCCTGAACTCATTGCTGGCCTTTGTGTTTCTGTAGCCGCTGTAAGTTCATCTACACTTAGTGTGTCAATTTTAGAATGTCCATTAATATTGACTTCATATGCCAGGACATATGAAATAATGAGGGTCCATAGATAGGATACCATGTATTGGAAGGCTGACAATGCATTTGTCAACTGCACAAGGAGTTTATTGCATGCTTATGAGACACACATGCTTTGGAAACAATGTAATACGTTGATGTATAGTAAAATACCCTGCACTAAGGTGTGTGAACATTAGTAAGAAATTGAATTTAATTTTGTCTAGAAAATCTTCAGTCTTGTCTTGTTTGATCCATGGTCATTTGTAATTAGTTTCCTAGCTTTGCAGGAATGATGATGTTTTTTAGATCATCACTAGTGTGTCAGCTGTCAGTATGGCTCCTCTCATTCCACTTCAGGCCTGATTACCCTGAGAACACAAGGTGGAGGAAGTCAAAGGAGATCACCAGGAAAAGTCAGCTTAGCATGAATCTGTGGCAGATTTGAGGACAGCTGTGAGCAGTTTGCTCTGGCTCTTATATGCCTTAACTTTTCTATTAGGTCTGCTCTGGCATTTGCTGGATTCCCCTCTTGAAGGGTGATCTGCTGTAGTTTTTCCTGCTTGGTACCCGTGCAGGCTTGGCTTTGGACTATCCAGTCAGTCACTGAATCACAAAATATTCTGATCTGGAAGTGATGCAAAAGGATCATGGAGTCCAGCTCTGAAGTGCATGGTCCATATGGGGATTGAACCCACAGCCTTGGCATTATTAGCACCATGTTAAAGAAAAAATCACACATTTGCAGCATGAGAGTTTCCTTTTGCTAAATTTTAAAGGTTTGTGACATGGGAGCACACTGTTAGAACTTCTCAGAGACTGGCTGCAAAAAATGTTTTGGGGAAAGAATCAGCATTACATTCATTTACTGTCTACTCCTGTGTAAAAGTGAATGCTTAAGGAAATGCCTTTTTTTTTTTTTAGGGTAAACATAAAGTGCAGATGTTTAATGTCAGTCTGTATTTTTAATGAAGATTTCTTTTCTTGTATTTGAAGGTTCAGTAATGTCATCAGAGCCCATACCCGACTAGAATCGAGGTACAGTAATAGCTCTGGAGGATCTTACGATGATGACAAAAGTAAGTTATATTCAATTTGATGAAATTTCTGGTGTTTTGGTTGGAGAGGAAAACATTGTAATGACCAGCAGAGCCTTTCTGTTTAAGTTCTGTATAAACAGTAATGTAGCATCGGTATGGAGGGAGTGTCCTTATTTCACCTCCATATCTCATTTAATGAATTCACTTTGTTTAATCTGAGTTCAGTCAAACCCATCTGAAGGCCAGAGAACTTCACAGAAAGCAGCAGCAGAGAACCCTCCAGAGAGTAACACACTGGGCCTTTCATACATGGCAAGGAACAAGACTTGTAAGATCATTAGAGCAAGTACTTTGAGTTGTGCCATTTGGCAGTATATCCCTGCAAATCAAGCGCTGTTATATGAGCATGAAAAGAGGCTCAGGAGTTTCCAAATATGAGGTCTTACCTCCTCATGAGCTTTTATGTGCTCTCTGCTACCAGGTTGGGCTGCACTGTGCAAACATGTGTTTAGAAGGGAGATGGGGCTCCTGAGCATGCTTCTTGTTCTTTACGTATTTTTACTAAATGGGCTCTAAATGGACACTGGTGCTCAGCAGAGATTACAAAGAAAACCAGTTAACTCTTGTACAGTAGTGCAAAACTGAAGAGTTTGATGGTTTGACTTCATTTCTGGAGTGAATTCAATTTACAGATTTTGGCTAGGCCCTAAGCAAATGTAAAAAAGGCAGGATCTTGTTATTGACTTTGATCGCTGGCTTATTAAAGCCAGGTCAAGTACTATATTGGCCATTACGTCTTGGTTTGGTATTGCAGACATCCTTTTGGAACAGTATTTTGACATGAAAAATAAAGATTTTATATATTTTTAAATCCAAGTAATTTTTGGCTATACTATTCTGCAAAATATGCAAAGACTGTAAAATACAATGCAATAGGATAATTTAATGTACACCACCAACTATTATTCAAAATTATGAAGCACAGTATTGACAAAATACTGTGTATGTACAAACTCCGGTGTTTAAATACATAAGAAAGTGTGCAACATCTTAAACTCAGTGGGGTTTAGTACACTTGCCTTGAATTTTTTATGGCTTTCTAGTTCTGCAGCTACTTAAAATGCTTCACCAGATGTTAATTGAAGCACTGGTGCTAATCTGATCTGCATGAGCAATCTTTCAAGACAGAGCAGCGTTTATATTGTCAGAACAGCCTTCATAAATACCTGGTTTTAACAAGAGCTTAGAGTGATAGAAGGTTAAAAAATACTGAAATTTTCTTTGCTCTTTTGGAATGTCTCCTCCAGCCAGTGCCCAAATGTTTTTTCCTGCCTATACCTGCAAGTTTTGTACTACCATGAAAATTTATACAAAGTGTGCTTCTCATAGGGCTCCTTTAGCAAGTATGTGAATACCTAGAAGGAAAATAAAATATATTTTACTTAGGTACTGACATTTATATAGAACTCTAATAAGAGAAAGGAATTTTTATATCTCCTGTCATTTTACAAGAAACGTAATGCAACTTCCCACTTACTCCCTCAGACAGGCAGCCTAGGCTGCAAAGGATTTGGTGGTATGGCTTCTCCCCTCTCTCCAATCTACTTTAACATTCATGTATTGCTGAGGATATAAATAGAGAACACCGCTATGCAGAACACAAACTTTTTTGTTCAGGCAAGGATTTTATGTTTACCTTCAGGGTGCCTTTTTTTTTTTTTTTCTCGTTCTGTGCATAAACCTGTGAAAACAGAAGTGAGGATCTAGGTCTCAGTGTGACCTTCGTGAAGCACTTTGTGAAACTCTTAAATTGGTAGAAATAAGTAGTTCCTGTGCAGTGCTTTTGCTGTGAAAAGCATCTGACAAACATTATCTGGTTAATTCTGGTTAAGAATATGTTAAAATGCCATACTTTAATATATTGTTAAGTCATTTTATTCCTTTCTATCTGTAATTGATCAATCATTCTCCAGAGAATCTAAGTAGAGGCCTAAATCATAAAGCTATAAAGTGTTCCTTAAAAGACCAACACTTAAAAATGGGAGTTATAAAGCTGGCATTGTTGAAATAATTGGAGAAGCAGCTACTGCATTGAAAGTCTCCTGAAGATCTGGAAATCTGAAGATGTTTTTCTAAAACTAAGAAGTGATACACATTAGAAAAATCCAGCTCTGATACTTTTGTAGGCATGAAAACAGTTTTGTTTCCCGTGGGAAAGCTGACAAGCATCAGATACATGCTGTTAGAAAAAAAAAGAAAAGGAAAATGCTGAATTTCAAGCCTACCTAAAATACAAAAGCCTAACAAAAAAAAACCAAAACAAAATAAAAAAGCAAACAAATGAAAACACAAAAAGAAGGAACAGAACAAAAAATAACACTAATTAAAAATTCATAAAGGGCAGTGTTTGAATGTGTGTCAAAAACAGACCAAGAAAGGATACTTTCCATGGCAGTGTGTCACAGACTGCCAGACCTCAGAAATAAAAACTGAACAGTGAGAAAATCAAGAGGAATGAGAGGGAACAAAATACAGGAGAGATGAAAGAAACTGTGCAGCTGAGACAAGACAGAAAGTGGTGGAAATAACTTAGTTGACCCACATCATTGCAGATAAACAGGTGGGAGACAAAACCCTAACACTCATTAACAGACAGCAGCTGTCACACTAAAGCAAAATTAAATACATCTTTGCGAAATCCAAGATATCATTCATCCCTGTTGAAAGAAAATTACCCTGAAGATGTTTTTTGCATTCCTTATGCCTCCTTGCTAATTCAGGACATTTAACTTCTGCCTTTGTAGCGTCACTCAGCAGGGCACTGGTGAGGAGTTGCAAGAATGTGTCACTGGTACTCTGCTCCTTGCAGCAGATGGCTTCTGACAGCAGCTTTGTTGGCTGAACTTTTCCCTCATTTTTGAAGAGAAAGTCTGTTGCTTGGTGCTTTGTGATCTGAATCCAACACTACTAAATGACAGCAGGGATTCAGCTGCTGCTCCTACCATTCAGTGCTGTCTGCCTGGAATCTCTTTAATTTCCAGCAGCATGAAAGAGGGATTAAAAATGCATCACTTGTTATTGAACACAGGAATCTGCAAACCTCACGGCATCTTATCACATTGTTCCAAACAGCTGAACTCATGTGTTAGCATAAAATCTCTTAGAGTATTTTGCAAAAATAGGTAACCAGCCATGAGTTTTAAGCACTTCTTTTGAATGCTTTTCCATGCAGATGATCCTGTTTCTCCATATACAAGCTGGTTATTGAATATTGTTGAAACCAAACAGCCGCATCCCCTGCCCATGCCTTACAATGGAGGATGTTGGGCACCACTCGTGGACTATCTCCCTGAAACCATCACACCCCGGGGACCCCTTCACAGGTGAGCAGTTTCTCATTCTGACACTTCAGACAGTGAGATGCTTCCTCTTAGTAGCTGACCAACACCAATCCTGCTGTCCCACCATTCAGAACATCTGAAACTCATACAGTTAATTTCTGGTGATTTCCAGGGCAAAAATCCACATGCAGTGAAAGCTCACAATTCTGCCAGATTTCAACCAGAAAGCCTATTTACAATGTAGGACATCACTGATAAGAATAAGACTGATGAAACAACTGAAACAGAAAAGGAAAATTTATTTTCCCATGCTTCTGTGCCTATTATTCATAGCACTTTGATCTTTTATTCTAACTAGGCCATGCATATTCTGAAATTCCTATTTTACATAATTCATATTGACAATAATAGGGTTTTTTTCAGTAATGGGTACTTGTTTGCTTGATACTGTAAGTAAAGTGCTTCAGCATTAATTGTATTGAGAAGAAATGCCACAAATCTGAACATTTATAGGTTGTGTATTTCTTCAGAAATAAGCATCCTGTTTGTGCTTTCCTGTTTCCAAGAGCTTTGAAACTGATGCTTCAAACTTAACTTCCAGGTGCAATATTGCTGTTATCTTCATGACTGAGATGGTAGTGGATCACAGTGTGAGAGAAGATTGGGCTCTTCACCTCCCTTTATTGCTACATGCTCTCTTTTTAGGTAAGACCAACAGAACAAGAAAGAAAGAAAGTATAAATGTACTCCCTCCTTTACTTTAGTTTTGCTGAAGCTATGGTACTCTGTTTTTTACGTGTTTTATGATTTCTTCCCTCCACCCTAAAAGAAAAAGCCCAAGGCAGCTGCAGTCTGTAAATTACTCTCAATACTTTGAAGTTTTTGAATATTTTGGCCAATTTCACCCAAATTTGAGAGGTGTGTAGAAATTTGAAGATGAACAACTTCATAAAATATCTCTATGAAAATGTGTGGCATGACCCCTGCAAGAAAAGGGGGTGAAACTCATGCCTTTGTCCAGCTTGGTTAGTGATGACAGTCTATACACACCTTGAACCTGGACTACACACACCTGTGCTGTCTCTTGCCTTTGCAAAAATAGTCTGTAAGAGCTGTACTGCAGAGGTAATGGAGGTAGGACACAGACCACTGGAAAGCAAAGCTTCATTAATTTCACTGCTGATGGAATACTTTATCATCAGTGTGTTCCCTTATGTACCTGGGCCCTGAGGCACTGCTTTTTCCCCACTGCTCTGTCTGTTCCTGACTGCAGCACATTTCATCTGGAGGCTGTTACCTTCCTTGTCCTGCCATTCAACATTACCAAAAGTGAGTGGCCTAATTTTTTAGCACACAAGGGTATTCAGCATTATAAAGCCATTCCCTAACTTCCATGGTTGATAAATTATAGTGTTCACAAATAAACACAGGCAGTTGTGAAATAAATTTATTAGAGCTGAGATCACAGTTCGCTTCTCATTCAGTCACCATAGTTACCATTAAGTATTCACAGTCAGTCTGGGAAGATCTGCTGATCAGCAGGCAAAAAGAGATTAAATTGGGATGTTACAGCACAGTGGTAAAATGAAATTTATGTTGAAGAAGATACTTGTTCTCCTTTACTGCTGCTCTGTTACCAACTGTTCTGCTTAAATTTTTTTGGTGAAATAGGGTTTTGTATATCAGTACATTGATTTCACAAATCAAATAACCATTAACTGATCAAGCAACATCTTTACTATGATTTGTAACAAGTGTGAAAAAACTGGTACTTACACTTAGAAATTGTCACAGGAATAAATTAAGAACCTAAGAAGGAGTAGTACAGAGCAGTGTGACCACTGCAGCTAAGATGGCTTTAAGGAGTCATCAAGGAGCCATGGAAATAAACATATGCAGAAACAGAGTTATGATACTGGTAATCAATTAGAAAAATATCTTCAGTTGTTTGTGCAATAAGGTTTCAACATTACAGATTTTTAATAAAGAATAAATAGAAATGTATTAATACCATGTGAGACAATCCCTTGGCTAAAATCTCACCATTTTGAAATGTGAAATTAAAATTAAATATAACTGGTAACTAAATGTAACTAGTTAAGTGGTAACTAAAGTGAGATCACAGCTTTCAGGCTTCAAGATCAGTTTCTTTAGAGTTGTTATACCTCCTGTGGAAAATTTTTCTATTCTGTAGAGAGGTCTTGTGATGTTGTAAGGAAGTTATGCCACACTTAGCCAAAGGTATGAATGTAATTAAAAATTAAGTATTGCTGTCCTGTTGGAATGTGAGCAGGCAGATGCATCTGACTGAAAAGCAGAATAGAGACTAGTATGTTGGCTAGATGGAGAGCTGGTATCCTTTCATTTATTGGAAGGAGTGAGAAAATACTAAAATTAAAGAATTTTGCAATGTCTGTGTGTTTAATAGGTTATTGAATGGTTTGTAGTACTGTTGGTGAAGCAGGCAGGCAGACTGCTGGTTTGAACTTGCTTATCTCTGGTGCATGAAAATCACTGCTGTTTAAAATCTCTTTTGCAACCAGTGTGAAATTAGTTGAACACTAGACTCCTTTCCCATGGAAATGTGTCCATGTCACAGAAGCTTACCCTTCTTGGAACTCTTGCAGGTTAAAGAAGGGACCAGCACTAGGCAAGCACAAAGACTGAAATGTCCTTCTCACTCCCTAGTTGGAAGATCTGTGCCAATACTTTTATACAACTTGCGGTTTAATAGAATTTCAACTACCACTGTTGCCAATATAGAAATTATTTTCAGCTAAAAGACATTTTTATATCCTTTGAAATATGTTGAAACCAGGTAGGATGGGTTCATTATCTCCTGGCAGGTGGAAGTAGATGGAGAAATGTGAATAGGAGCAGAAACCTTAAGAAGCTGAAATAGAGGTGGGCAGGATGGCCACAGTTCTTTTGGAGGAGGCTGTTGGGAAATGAGTAAGACCAAGGGTCATGGGACCTTGAAAGGATTGCCCTTAGGAGCCAAAGGTACAGTGTTCAGACTGTGGCAGTATGAGCAGCTTCATTATTGCAGGCCAAACAAGAACCAGCATGACTAGAGAATATTAGAAAATGCCTGACTTGAAAGATCTGTTGGCTGCTGCCACACAGAGTAATGAAGTAAGTGCTTTTTTGAAGAGGGATATATCCTGAGAAGAAAGGAGTTGAAGAAGAAAAAAGTTAACTTTCTCAACACTGAAACTGCTCTTAAACAGATGAAAGTATGTTTAAATATACTGCAGGGTACTGAAAGAGAATCAAAATGAGATTACTAAAACAAGTGCAGAAATATCTGTTTCCTTCGTATTTGTAATTTGTGAACTATTCTGGCTGTTTTAAAAGCTTACAGATCTCAGCTGTGTAAACTAAACCAGAGTCTTTCAGTGCTAGACCTTCAGTTTGAGTTCTGCATCCTGAGTTAGGGGCTAATGTCTCATGCTGGTCGCTGGTAGTTGAAGTTCTTTTTCAAGTGATTTGTCGGTCAGTTCCTTTTTTAATAAATCAGTACCTGCCTCTTACAGTTTGCACACATTCTAAAACTGACGTCTGTGCTAGAAAGCCAGATTCTGTGGTAAGCAATGTAATTTCAACCACTATGAAGAATACTTCATCTTTAAAGGTTTTCCAGACCTGTCAAATTAACTGCAGTAAGACAATGCACAAAGCTGTATTGCCACTCATTCGTTGTACCTCATGTGTGGGACTTCAGTCTGGAAACTGAATATACACATATATTTAAGTGACAGCACTGGTAACTGTGTCTGGAAATACTACATCTTTTGTTTATTTGCACTGTTATCATGAACTGCCTTGGAATTTTTGCTATTACTGGAATGTGAACTTGTTTATTATTGCTTCATATTCAGAGATTGCTGTAACCTTTTCTTTTTAGGTCTTGACCATTACCGCCCTGAGGTCTTTGAACACAGTAAAAAGTTACTGCTTCACCTTTTGATTGCATTGTCTTGCAATAATAACTATCAAGCCATTGCATCTGTGCTTCTTCAGACCAGAGAGATGAATGAGACCAAGACTCTGACAATACAGCCAGCATACTTACCTGAATATCTTTACACAGGTAATGAAGCAAAAGAACACTTTATCATACTGTCAGGTTTTGATAAATCAAAGTAAGAAAGTGGCAAATAAGAACAGTTCCCATTAACACTAATTCCACGTGGACTACCCTAGGGATGCATGCAAGTTATTATTAGGCAACTTCTCATGATATTGAAAAAGTTACCTAATGTAAGGCAAAAATATGTAATGTAGTATTTTAAAATTAATAGGGCTAATAACTTCCTGATTCCCCCCTCAGGGATCCAGAGTTACTTTAAATGAGGACAATCATTCCTCACCCTTAAAAGAAATTATTCCGACACAGGAAGAGCAGCAAGAATGTGCAGCTCAGATTTTCCATTATTAAATTAAGTTTCACATGATACACACCCTCCTTTAAATCACTGATACATTGCATTTCTGTCCTGAAATCTCTTTCTACATTAGGAGTCTTACTTCAGACCTCTGCTGAGGTCAGTGTTCTATTACTTTTAGCAATTTACCTGTTTTTAAAGGAGTTGGTTGGAACCAATTTGTAGAAAGCTGCTAGTTAGATTTACTGCTGTCATAAAATATTACTAAAAGCAAGTGTTCTGTTCCATTTTGAAGGAATCACAGAACCAATTGTTGTGGTGTAGGATTAGTTGTCAGTAAGAGGGTGAGGAACTTTACCATACAGTGAAAAATGAAAAGTAAAGATTTTCATGTCAGTGCCATTTCCCTGGTTATTTAGGAAGTAATAAGGAATTTGGCCTATAAAAACTATTACATGATAACTTACTACTATTTTTTTCTGAGACAAGACAAAATTATTTTAAAGTGATGAGCAGAAGGAATAGGTATTCTAGATTGATGAACTATTTTGGCCAAAGATATTTCATTCTGAATAACTTCTGTGAAAAATTATCTCACAATAATTTCCTGTCTGGAGTTGGGTGGGTTTCTTTCCCACTGCACCTCTATGAATTATTAAATACAGAATAAAGTTATTACATTAAAATTATATTACTGCTTTTCTGCCAAAACGAAAACCAGTTTTCATTCTTACATCTAAAAAATGTAATTGGTACCCTCATTCTGACCCTCTGGAGTTCAAGAAGTTATCAAGACTTGGTATTTTGGACTGCTTTTTGAGAAGCTAATATAAAGAGTGAGAGTGTGGGTGAGTAGCTATAGCAAAGAATCCTTACTGAAAATGCTTCAGCTCAGTTTTTTTCCATGTAATGTCAGACAACTAAATTAAGAGTCTTCTGATTTGCAATGGATTTAGTCCTGCTTCCATTTTTCTCAAAAGGCCATTTTTTTTTCTGTTGTAGGTACAGCCTAAACATGACTAGAAGTCTAACCTTAAGAAAAAAGGTCTTGGTTTCTAATATTAGCTCTGAAACTGTGGCAAGCTTTTGATCTGGCAGAACTCTTACTCAGGTGTTTCATCCTAATGCTGAAAATACTTTGTATGACAAGTCCAGTGGGTACAGTTACTAAAGGTGTTCCAAGAAGCCACATTTGTGTCTTGATTTCTATTACATTGGTAAAATTAGGACAGCATAATCATTCTAAAAATTCCACTCAGCAGTTTTTTTTCCATATCAGACTAGCCCAGAGAAGTAAACTTTACATGCACTTTGCCAACTTCTAAATTCACTTTTAAAAAGTCCTACTTCTGAATGTAAAATGCCCTGGAATATTTGTACTGTTTCCTTGTGCAGTAAAAACAGAAATCATGACTAGTTTTCATTTTATTCTGAATTCTACACATTTAGAAACAAAGTACCATTTTCACTCCTGTCAGTATTTGAGGGTTGTGTTCCCCATGTTTCCCAGTGGAAGGTTTCTGCTGCTGACTGTGAAAAGAGCTGCTTGGCAGACATTTCTATCTGCAAAGCTGGCCCACCAGTGCATTCCATCTTTATCTCCTCTCTTTTGGCTGGCAGGTGGCTTTGACTTTCTGCGGGAATACCAGTCCTCTCCAGTGCCAGACTCCGGCTTGAGCTCCAGCTCCACCTCCTCCAGCATCAGCCTGGGAGGCAGCAGTGGAAATCTCCCACAGATTACACAAGAAGTTGAGGACGTGGACACTGCTGCTGAATCAGATGAGAAAGCAAACAAATTAATTGAGTTTCTGACAACCAGGTAATGCAGATAAGCAGAGGATACATTTGTACTTGAAATGCACACTTCCATGAAGCAACTTAAAGGAAAACGACTGACCTCTAATAGTAATTACAGACCCCATTCCTCTTTTATTGATACTTGCAGTAGTAGGTAGGTACTAAAAAGCACTACAGTGTCAGAAAAAAAACAGAAAAAAAATCTTGCCTGACGGAAATGTTTAATTGACCGATAGTTTTATGTTCAGAAATGAACTAATAGAAGAAGCCAGTTTCATTATTATAAAATTGGATATAAAGTGTAAAGTGCATAGTGAAACTAATATTAACTACCAGCTACAGCCAGCAGATTCTAGGCACAATGTTGAATTGAAAAACAGGGATTTGTTTATGCTGCTCTCTACACAGCATAGGTTATATTTTAAAATGCAGCATAGGAATATTTATTTACTTTTATTTAAAATTATGTTTGGTTGCATGTTTACCAGGTCAGGGATCTGTAAATATCTAAGTACCGTACAGATGATATATTTTAACTGATTACATTTATTTCAGATAACTCAAAGAAATTTTGCACTTTGTTTTGTATTTCTTTAAGGGCATTTGGTCCACTTTGGTGCCATGAAGATATCACTCCCAAAAATCAGAACACCAAGAGTGCTGAACAGCTCACTAATTTTCTGCGCCATGTTGTATCTGTATTTAAAGATTCCAAGTCAGGTGGTAAATATTTTGCTTTCATAACTAAAAAAATATTCCCTCACGGTCACACTTAGTGTTTAGCCTGGGACTTAGCAGATCTGCTTATGCAGAAGCACAGTAAATATGTCTCAACAAGGATGTATGACATATGAAAGAATTGCTTTAAAACAATCATGTTAGATTAAACTGTGCCTAAGTGTTAAATATTTCTTCAAAGCTGTTGGTGGAAAGCCTTTTGATTGATTCTGCCAGATAAAATCTCCTCTGTGTCCTGTTAGTAAAATACAGCACAGCATACTAAGTAAATATACTTTCTTAAATTTCTGCTGGCAGTAAAAGTTTATTTTTCATTTATTATGGTTTTTAGAAGATAGGGGATGTGCTGATTGCGTTTTGAAAACCAGCACAGTCACTAATTAAATAATTTCCAAGATCAAAGCAGAATGCAGCATCAGTATTTATGTTAAAGATCTTATCCAAAGCCTTCTGAAGCTAATAGAAAGTCTCCTAATTCAATTTGACTTCAGGTTTGGGAGTGTTCAGAAGTTACTGTTGCTGCCAGCAAGAATAGTGAATGGCTTGCAAGTTTGTCCAGGAATTGTAAAAAAGAAAAAAAAAGTCAGATTGTCAGTTTCATACATCGAATTTTGTTTTGCAGTTAATTCAGTTAATTTTCTTGCATTCTGTGCAAAGTAAACGTAAAATTCTCCAAAGTGCAGACATTTCTGCACTCCATTTCTCAGTGTTTGCAGCATAGACTGAAGAGCATATCCTCCTCACAGAGTAGGTTCAGCCTGTTCATGACCCACAGTAAAGTCTGTAATAAAAAAGAGGGAAAAAATTGACATCCTATTCTTTTGCTTAGGTTTTCATTTGGAGCAGCATCTGAGTGAAGTTGCTTTACAAACAGCTCTTTCAAGCTCTTCCAGACATTATGCTGGTCGCTCTTTCCAGATATTCAGGGCCCTAAAGCAGCCCCTTTCTGCACATGCATTGTCTGACCTCCTGTCAAGATTGGTGGAAGTTATTGGAGAGCATGGAGATGAGATTCAGGTATGCATGTGTAAACAATGCTTCTTAGAACTGTTGATTCAATGCATACTTAATTTAAAATTCCCATTTTAACAAGATGTTCTGGAGTCATGTGAGTAGAATGTAGAATGTGGCCTCAGAAAAGGTCACTTCTGATTTTGCTGAAATCATATGTAGCTTAGTTAAGCCTTCATCAGGCTGTTGCAGTCTTACATAGCTCTAAAGAGAACAACTATGACATTTTAGTAATTGTCACTCAAAATATTTGTGATGACCATTTTTTTCCTTTTCAACTTCATTAATTTGGGTTTAAGGAATCCATCATCATCTGGTGATGTAATCTCACAACATAAAGTAGACACTGTCTCATTCCTCAGGAGTTAACATGTTTAGGAGTAAAGAAATCTGCACCATCCATAATAATACAGAGCTTACACTGACTTAATTTGATACAGACCTTTCACAACACTATGATGTTCATTCTGTTGAGCTAAACAGACTGAAATTTTGCATTACAATCAGAGACTATCTATAGCAAGATTCAAGATTTAATAAAGAGAAATACTGGCTCCCAGTAAGAAATAGACTGACATCACCTCCGTATTTTATTTAGGTAATGAAACTGCCACAAGATGACAGTAATACTCTGTCACAACTGCTTGTGTAGAATTTAAATCACTGACCTGCAAGTCGGAGGTTCAGTGTGTCATTGCCAATCCCTTGATGAGATATATGCCCTTCTTACATACCTTCATAGATCATTCAGAGGCAGAAAATAAAACATACTTGTAGTGACATTTTAATGTTCAGGGCAGTGGTTTTGATATGAATGTTGGGGCTTTTTTCAGGAGAAATTATAGGTTTTCAGTAGGTGCCTGTTCCTTTTATGAACTGAAGATTTTTAAATGTTACTGTTTTGAATGTCTTTGCTAAAATGCTTAACCTCCTGCATTGGTAGGGATATGTAATGGAGGCACTACTTACTTTGGAAGCTGCAGTGGATAATCTCTCTGACTGTTTGAAGAACAGTGATCTTTTGACGGTGTTATCGCGGTAAGAATCTGTTCTCCTAATGGTGTTTTCTTCAATGCTTCATGACATTAAGTGTGCAGTTCTGAAGTCTAACAGCAAAAAATAATTTTGATAGGACTGACCTTATTTGGTGGAAGTTACGTAACCTTCCGAGAACCGGACTATGAGCACATTTCAGCCAAATTTTGCCATAGTTGAAATAATGTTGATAGAACTAATAAAACTTCACAAAGTATTTTAAATTCTACCTTGCTGCCACTTGGCTGTAACCTACTTTAATATCCTTTAAAAATATTGTATTGCACCTTTGTGTCATACACCTGAAAATGTATCTGGGAAGGAACATGGGTTCTGTAGTACTGGTTTCATACAGCATGTCATTCTCAGGTCAAGTATTCCTAAGTGATCGTGGTTTCTTCTCAATAAAACTAGGGAGAATTTTTGTGTAGACATGGATTTTGCTTGATGTGTTGGCCACCTTTATTAAACCCTTGGCCTGAAAATAGACCTTTGTACATCGAGGGAAGTCACAGGCTCCCTCTGTAACATGGCTGTTGATAGTACTGAGGGAGATGAATGTCTATCTGACTCCTAATAGTAACAACAGAATAGGTACTTTTTTTTTTAATATTCATAAGTTACTGTGCTTTACCTGCAGCACAAAAATACCAGGGCTGTCATTTCTGAAGCTAGAAGGCAGGGTGCTGTGCCATGGCAGAACCCAAGGAACAGAGTAGAGATGGATAAATATACTTCTCCTTCCTAAACTAAGGGCTGTTTATCTTTCTTTAATGCACATTTCAGCAAAGAGCAATATGGAACAAAGAGTAGGAAACACTCCAGAAAGCATTGGGATGCAATATACTTTACCCTGACATTTGATTCCAGAATAAGGTTTTCTTCAAGTAATATAGACGGTAGAGACTCATAGTGTATGAGGTAGGAATGGGATCAGAGTCAGGAATTAGCTTTTCTCCAGAACAAACTTCCCTTGCATGTATCAGCACAGCACATTCCTCTGTGCAGATAATTGGTAGGTATTGTCTGGATCATCACGTGGTAGTCCATGAGGAGGCATTAGTCATTGAAATTGAAGCACCTACACTTTCTGTAAACCATCTTGAATAGATCTTAGGATGCAGGCAGGACAGGATGCAATGAAAACAAATTTTCAGAAGTATTGGCAAGAGCCTGGGCAACCAAATGACAGGTTTCTTGAGGATAATGTGGTATATTTATGGTTCTGCTTAAGATATACTGGTTTTTCTGTTCTCACATTACCCAGCAAGCAATTGTGCATGTGCCTGCCAGCTGTGCCAAGTTCAGGGCTTGCTCCATTGATGAGGGCATTTTAAAGACCTCAGTTTCAGTTCTGTCACAGTTTTCAGTTTTGTTTTCAGTTTCAGTTCTGTCACAGTCCCATTGGGAATTGCCATAAGTCACTTCACAGCCCTGTATTTCTTATCCCCATGTCATTCTTGCCTATGTAGACTGTAGGCTATCCTGCTCTGATTTGCTGCAGTGCCATGTGAATCTTATCTCTGTCAGATCTGTGGGCATGTCTGTCTTCTGGAAAAAAGAAGGCAGGCTGCAATAGATGCTTTGGTGTTCTATTTCTTCCATTTAAATATTTATTTACAGTCTGAAAAATACTTAGCTTGCATCTGATATGTACATTACATGAAAGCTGTGCATTCACACAACGTAATGGATGTTATAAATCTTGGTTTCAGTTCATCTTCACCAGATTTAACATCGAACACCAAACTGACCGCAAATCGAAAGAGCACAGGGCAGCTGAATATGAATCCTGCAGGTGGCAACACAGCCACTGCTGAGCGAAGTAGACACCAGAGGAGCTTCTCTGTACCCAAAAAGTTTGGAGACGTGGACAAGTCCTCAGACCCACCACGCAGTGCCACACTAGACAGAATTCAAGCATGCACCCAGCAAGGCCTGTCCTCTAAAACCAGAAGTTCATCCTCTCTAAAGGACAGTCTCACCGATCCATCCCATATTAACAATCCAACCAACCTACTGGCCACCATCTTTTGGGTTGCTGTGGCTTTGATGGAATCAGATTTTGAGTTTGAGTACCTAATGGCACTGCGGTTGCTGAATAAACTTCTGGCTCATTTGCCACTAGATAAAGCTGAAAACCGGGAGAAGTTAGAGAAGCTGCAAGGGCAGCTGAAATGGGCAGACTTCTCAGGACTTCAGCAGCTACTCCTGAAAGGATTCACTTCCCTTACTACCACTGACCTCACACTCCAGCTCTTCAGTTTGCTGACACCAGTGTCTCGAATATCCATGGTGGATTCCTCTCAAGCCATAGGTAAGCCATTATGCTCTCCTCTCTTTCAGTTTCTGTTGCACTGACATTTGGTGACAGACCTCATTCAGCTATCTGAACAAAACCAAAAATAGCAATTTTTCTTTCTCTTAGAATATAGCATAATGTACTTTTGCTTTGAGCTGGATGAGCTTTTTTTGGAATTTCATAGAAATAATGACCTGTTTCTAGAAAGTGAATCCACAACAAGATTTTGGAGGAGAGAAATCATGTATTATTTAGCATTTAATTTCTAGGTCTTTAGCATCATATAAAGTTTCTGATTGGTGACAAAGTAAACATGTAAGAAGATACTGTCAAAATTTCTATTACCTGCTTGGTCAGTTTTTCTATTCAGTTGTTTTCAAACTATATCAAATTGCTTGATTTTAAATACGTGTTTTGTGGTGTTTTCTCTAAAAATATAAAAATCAAAAACTCTATTACACTCTAGATAAACTACAGTAGCACAATAGTGAGTGAGGAGAGAGGCCTGGGTTATAAGGAAGTAAGATAGAATTTTGAAATTCCCCATTTTGTAGCTGAGCTTGTGGCTACTTCTTAATTATATTTCTTGAAGTGAGTTTCTGCATTGTACCAGAGTTTTACTCCTCTCTTTTGGTCAGAAACACAGATACTAAGACAAATGCCCATCCTTTACAACTTAGTCGTAACAAGCCTAGACACAGAGTAAAGGAATGAATGCCTTGAACAGCCTGCCCATTTCTAAGAACATGTGTGGTGCCTGTGTTCCACGTTTTGGTTGGGAAATTCATACTGTGACAGTACCATCTGGAGGTATCTTTCCTTTTCCCTGAATACAAAGGAGGAGTAGGGAAACCATGATCCTAATTTCAGCAACTTGTTTAATTGAGGGAATTAATGGTGAGGGAATGAATGGTTAGAAAATTATTTTCATAGAACAAATTCTTTCTTTTCAAAAAGCAGATTGCGTCCAGATACAATTAGTTGACTTCTGAGCTCCCACCTGAACTAGAGCAGCTTTTGTTACAGCTCTCTGTTACAGCTGCTGCAGGTATTGCATCAACCACTTTGAGCTATGAGTTGGTGCAGAAGATCTGAATCCCAGTTCCAGACAGCACTTAAGCTAATTACAGCACTTGGAACTTTGTGCATTATTATTACCCTGAACAGTGTAAAACAGTGGAAGCTGTGCCTGGCAGCTGCCCAGAACAGTTGTTTATTAATCAATATTCACTGAATTTCTTTTTGTGTTTTAGCAGCTGTAGTGAAAATGCCACTGGTTAAGACTGTCAATAAACCAGTTAAGTAGAAAAGATAAAAATTATCTCTAACAGAAATATGCAGTAGTGTTTGCAGAAATAGGCTCATGCTTTACAAGAGTATTGTTGCCTAAATGACATAGTGGATTTTCAAATTAAGGCCCCTTTAAGACAAATATGGTGTGGTCAGTGGTATGACCAGCTTGACAGGGTCTGTGTGAGTTTATGGCTAGTGTAATGTTGGAACTGTGACCTCCCATGAAACACCAATTTAAAGATCACTGTGGCTCTTGCTGCCTAGAATATATGTTTTGTCCTGTATTTTCTTTTTCTAGGATTTCCACTGAATGTTTTGTGTCTCCTGCCCCATTTAATTCAGCATTTTGACAGCCCTAACCAGTTTTGTAAAGATATAGCCGAAAGGATTGCTCAGGTATGAAAATAATTTGCTGGTTTGTACATCCTCAAACCCTGTAAATGCAGTTGCCTTGTTCTTGATATGTTTTGATGTTTATATTTAATTAGGTTTGTTTGGAGGAGAAGAATCCCAAGCTATCAAATCTTGCGCATGTCATGACCCTTTATAAAACACACAGCTACACAAGGGACTGTGCTACCTGGGTAAATGTGGTTTGCCGTTACCTTCATGAAGCATTTGCTGATATTACTTTGAGTATGGTTACATATTTGGCTGAGGTAAGTTTTTCAATAACTTTTCACTGTTCTAACTCTCCTGTTGCCCAGCAGCCCAAAGAGATGAAGTGTGCCAGCAAATTACTGGGAGCTCTGCATCTGTTATTTATAATTAAAAAAAAAAGCAGAACTTGTCAGAAAAAAAAAAAAAACAAACCAGAATTACTTAAAAAAACCAATATTTAACACTAAAACAAAAGCTGATGCATCTTAAAGCAGATTCCTTCATCAGCCAGTTGGATTTTCCACTGTGAAAATGAGAGGAAACTAGACATTTATTTAGATGCCATTGAGGAAAATCAGAAGACTAGCTCCACAATGGGTTTTCCAGCATAATAAGATACCACCTGCTGTATAAGGATCTGGTTCTTGATACAAATTTGTATGCATTCCTCTTAACACTGAATGGGATCATCTTGCTGCAAAGGTTTTCTGGTGTTCATTGTTTACTCCTGATGTCTTTCACCTGTGCATAGTGCTGATGCAGAGTTGTTACTGGGATTCCAAGGTTCAGTTCTGCTCTTTAGCTGTTTGATATCACCCCTCCCGTTGTCAGATCACTTTCAGGACAACATTCTATTACAGGGCTCTTAGATTTATCCCTTCCCTACTGAGTTGCCTTCAGTGTCCCCTCTCATCCAGAGAGAAGACAGTTCTGCATTCACAGAATCACAGAATCATTTTTAGGTTGGAAAAAAGCTTTGAGATCATCAAGTCCAACCCTAAATCAAACCCTGCCAAGTCCACCACTAAACCATTTCCCTCACTGCCACATTTACACATCTTTTAAATATCTCCAGGGATGGTGAGTCCACCCTTTTCCTGGGCAGCCTGTTCCAATGCTGGGAAACTGTTTTCCTGAAGGCATTTTTCCAAACAGTCAATCTAAACCTTCCCTGGCCTGACTTAAGACCATTTCCTTTTATACTATCAATTGGTACTCTGGAGAAGGGGTTGACACACACCTCTCTACATAATTAACTAGCATCTGCCAAAGGATCTATAAAAACCCTCAGGAATCTCTGATACTGGCTAGTCACAAATTTGCAAGAGTCTGAAAAGCCAGGTGCTGCTCCCACACTCACTTAAGGCTCCAGAGCAAACTGGGCCATGCTACATCAAGCTTCTTCCTCAGTTTGCTTGCACATGGGGGCTCTCAGTCATCAATCACATATGATCTTTAGGTTCCTGTAGGAACCTTGAACAGGACCTTGAGGATTTTCAGTCTCTTTTCAAGTCCAAATACTTTGGAGAGCTATTAGCTCTTCAAATGAAGAGCTCTTCATGACATTGAACCCTCCAGAGTCAAGTGTCTTCTTCACAGTGGAAGCTTGTATTCCTAATTAAAAAATGCTATTAAAACTATATTTGTAATAAAGAAATGCTGTTAAAATGTAAGTGTTCAAATTCTTTCTCCTTTGCTTTCCCAACCTTTGGAAAGCAGTTGCTCCTCTATTTCCCCTTCAGTGCTCTCTGTACAGATGCTAGAGCTGCACCACCATCACAAAAGTCATTGTTCCTGATCCTGCTCCCCTTGAAATGGGTTGAGACATGCATGTGGAGGCTCTTTTCTGCACGGCTTGCTGTAGATTGGCACCACCTACTGTATCAACAGCAAGCCAGGCAGGCTTTTTACTGTAATTAAGACACATTCCTCGCATAGCAGCAGCAGGATGACGGAGTTATAAGCACTGACTTCCTTTCTCTGTATTTACATTGAGTCATGTCTGGAGAATATTTATATGGGCATAGAGTAGCTGCCAGTCTGGTGGTGTAGCAAAAGACAAGAAACCATCTCGTTCAGCCTGCTGTAGCCTTGAAGTTTTTTGGGGGTTTTTTTCAGCTTTCAGAATTTTTCCTCTTTTCTTCTTAGTTAATCCCCAGGCCAGGATAAACAATGTCTCCCTGTCTCCTATAAACCAGGTGTGGGATATACTGTCAATTGATAAATCCAAATAGGTTAACAGCCCCACTGGGCAACCTGCACTTGAATGTAAAAGCCATAAACAGCCTCAAGCCTTAACAATCCTGGTTCAATCCCCAACACTTGGAACAGAGGGAAATTGTGAGAGAGGCAGTGATTAAGAGTAACAAAGGAAACTGTATTGCAACAGTGACCCTTCCAAACACATGTGTAGCTTCAGAAGGAGACACTCTACCACAAATTAACACTATGAAAACAAATACTCTCAGCACAAAGTAGAAGTTTCAATTATTGCCATTCAGATAAAATTTTGTATTTAACCTATTCAATGGCAAGTCATTGCTTGTCATCAAGGAGTATGATTCCAGTACAAAATAAAATATTTAAACTCTGTTATTATCCAAATCTCACAGTGACAAGTAGTGCTCCTTAATTAGTTTTACATATTCTCCATTCATGAAAAATTATAATTTCTTCTAGAAAACTACTGCGAGGTCTCAATCTACAGATGAGGAAAAATCACTGTTCAGTAGTGCAATAGAACTCTCAACCTCCACAACCAAAATCAGATCAGCGTACAAACATGTTGAAAATTTACTTTGGTTTTATGCTAGATCTTTTCAGATTAATTTTTGAAATTTAAACTTTAGTCATGGCAGCACACTTATTCTGAATTGGCATGGGTCATGTTAAACTGGTGACTCATTAAGTCCAGGATCTTGTTCAAACTTAAGCAGATAATGCTATTAATAGAGAAGAAAGGACGAGAATCCATAGTACATAGTAATATGCTTATGGTAGATTTTTCCATCTCCTTCTTGTTAGATGGTGATAAAAACAAGCATTTCTAACCTGTTCAAAACCAAAGAATCAGTAGAAACTAAACCATCTGTATTGCAAGGGGAAACATGCCCTAGATAAGGCATTAATCTGAGTTATGGCTTGTGTCTCAGACATAGCTTTTGAAATGCCCTCTTTATTTCCTCAAAACATTTGTTTCACTGCATGGCATTGCCTCAGAGCTGGGTACCTCTTCACAGCTCCTGCCAGATCAGGAGGAGCAAAGGGAACTGTCTCCTGTGGTAACACCCCAGCAGCCCAGGCAGCCCTTGAAAGAGAAGGCTCTCTTCTCCACTTTGTTCTGGGATAGTTTTTGCTTCAGGAAGAGGGCAAATGTTGCTAATGCAGTGCGGATTCCTGAGCCCAGATAAGACCCCAATAGTTACCACACAGAACAAGAGAGGAATCCACAATTCTTCAAACCAGGTCATATGTACAAGAGTCAAAAAAAAAAATTCTGAGAACAGTTGTATTTCTTTTTACAAATGCAGTGGAAGTTTTTTGTCCTGGAATTCTCTTATCCAAATGATCTGCTACCACTACTCCATCTTGCTGCTATTTTTGGTACTTCTGGCAGCAACAGAATTCCTATTGCACTAAAGGCATGTTAAGGCTGCCATTCTTTTTATAAACAGAAATACTCTTTCGTATTGTAAATTCATTATGTATTTAAGGCCACACTTGGACTGCCATCTGCCACATATATTCATGTGAGCAAGTGAGAACAGACACAGTCCACAAAGATGTCAGGTTTAAGGGCCAAGAGCTGTTTCAGTCAACATATACTTTTGACAAAAAATTTGTACAAACTAGTGAGTTTGTACAAACTTTCAGAGATAAGGTTCCTGTAACAGCTTTCTAAACACCATTGGAGAAAAAATTCCCATTATTTCCCAAGAATTCATTTTCTTATCCCAAAAGGGATTGTCTGATGCAGTAGCCTCTGTCAGAGAACAAAAAAAGTTCTTTCTGTCATCCAGATACTTTCTTCTAATCCTGCACTGAAATGGCTGATGTGCTGCATGCATCACATAAACTATTTGGAAATGAGGAATCAGACTTTCCATTGCCAGATCCTAATGGAAGGCAAAAAAAAACCCTGGGTAACCGTTTTTGAAAAAGAATTGCTAAGCACATTTTCAGTAAAGGTATTTGAGGGGCTGACAGTGTCTAAGGGCTGAAGCAGGTTGCCAAACCTTTAATTTAAAAATTCTTCCTGTCTATTTGTAGAGGAATAGATAAGTATAATGAGTTTCCTTTATTGTGCTGTTAATGGAATTTGCTCGCTTTGTTTTATGAATCACTAATTGCTACTCACTTTTGCTGATGAAAGAAATCAGAAGATATTTAGTGGGATAAAATAGGTTCCATTTGCACTGGCATGAAATGTTCTCATTCAATAAAAACAGGAACCTTATCCTTCTATATCCTTAGAAGGGTATATAAAAATTACTAAGGTCCACTTGAGTAAGAACTGGAATTTTTCTCTGATGAAAGGCAGGAGGCAGCTTAGAGTTTTTATAAGCAAATTTTTTTCTAGAATCCAATAACTCTAAATAGCCAGTGTTAGAACTTTTTTGTCAGCCTGGATTGGGAGGATAGTGTCTAGTATTGAGGCTCTGATAACCTCCAGTGAAAACACTTAATTGGCTCTGAAATTTGTGGGGTGGGACAGTGCCTGTCACCAGTGAAAGAACATGCTGCCTGCCAGGAAATTCTCAGCTGAGATATTTCACACATATACAAACAATTCATGGCTATCTGTATGCTTCTGGAATTACTGTCACACATATTTATGAGCATTTCCAAGGTTCATTGTGGTCTACAGTCAGGTGTCTGAAAATTCCAGGATTTAGATCAAGCCCTTCTTTGTATTCCTCTTTACAGTAATAGGGGCCAGGGACTCCACCTCCTCCTAAAGAGAAAATGTTTCTTTGGCACTTACAGCCAGTGAGCACTGGCAGTGAAATATATTTGATAAATATTTATTGATGTCTGAATAGTAGTAGTTTTGTTTCTTCAGTAAGTTTTCTTTTTTCTCACTGACTTCCAGCAAATGTAGACATAAAAAGATCTTCCCCTGTTTTTATTGGATGTGCTTACCCAATTACAATGTAAATTTTACCTACCAGTTTACTCAACTGCTGAATGTGTTTTCTGGATAAGTTAGGGCAGGCATATATAAAATATAACAGGCTGGCATTTGGCTCCCAACTTAAGCTCTTTTTTGCTTCATGCCTGTATCATCTTCAGTTGTGAAATTATTGTAAAATGGCATTGCAAAATTAGTGAGTGAAGAGAGATAAAGAATACAATTGCTGTTTGTGAAACTGGTAGCTTTTTACTTAAGAAGAAATGTCTCAAAATTTTGTTGTATTCACTTTTCTTTTAAAAGCTACTAGAAAAGGGCCTTCCTAGTATGCAACAGTCCCTCTTACAGATGATCTACAGTCTTCTTAGTTATATGGACCTGTCTGCTATTCCTGTGAAGCAGTTTAACATGGAAGTGCTAAAAACCATTGAAAAATACGTACAGGTAAATACTATATTGTTTTTATATTACTATGGGAACTTAGCCTCATTTAGTCTCCTAAGTTGATTTTCTAGGTAAGAATTTAAGACTTGATTAGCAGGGAGGGCTGCAAGTGTCTAGTGTGGTACAAAGTTTGTAAACATCCTGATGTCTCATAGCCTGTGCATCCCCAGAGAAGATGCCCGGCTGTGTGTTTGCTGTGGGGGAAGGTTGGGCTTCAGCCTTGGAGTACCTCAGAGCAACTTTAATGCCACTCTCAGAGCCTGAGGGACCATTCCTTAATTACTAGCACAAGAAAGGTGTGGCATGAACACTTCTCTTCAGAGACCTCTGTACCTAATTCTTGACAAGTGAAAAATACATGGGAGTACTAGGAATTCACAGAGGTAAAAAACCGTGACAAGTCACCTTTTTTATTAAATGGGGATTCTGCTATGGCCCTTACATTTATTCATACTGACTAAGACATTCAGGTAGGAGATTTTAAATCCTCTGCCAAGTTGGCTTTATCCACAGGTCTCCCAGCTTGTGGGCCAGTTCCCTAACAGTAACACCTTAGGCAGGTCTTGGTCTCTGATGTTGAAATTGTTCTGCAATACACACTTTGTCACTGGGCAAGAGAGACAAAAAATATGTATATTCCAATTCTACATTTTAATTACCTGGTAAAAAATACAAGTATAAAAACCAAATAATCTTGAATGTATGTGAATCTCACTTTCTGTTTGCTGAGTAAATATATTATTTCTAGAGCATTCACTGGAGAGAAGCCTTGAATATCCTGAAATTGGTAGTTTCTCGTTCTGCCAGTCTAGTTCTACCTTCCTATCAACATAGTGACCTTTCAAAAATGGAAATACATCGAGTGTGGAACAGTGCCTCCAAGGAGCTACCAGGGAAGACTTTGGAGTTTCATTTTGATATTTCAGAGGTATTTTTTGTAGTTCTGTTTCTTAACTCCTTAGTTTCTGTTTTCACTGGACTCTCTTACAGCTGTCTTTATCCCGCAAACCCTTGTAACTTTATAGAACTGAATGATCCTAGTGACTTTATTGGGCAATTCACTTTATTGTTAAGAAGCTGCAGAACTGTTAGCAGGATTATAGATTATTTCATATAGATAATAGTGAGCTGTTGAGGTTAAAAGGAAATGCAAGCATAAAAAGGCATATGGTACTACTTGCTTTCCTGTCAGTATAGTTCTGGAAAATGCTGAGCATCCTATTGTCAATCCAAGAAAGCATTTCAATACCTGTTGGAAAAGGACCAAAGTGTTCAGCGCTATTAGGAAAAAAATATATAAAATATGCAACAAGTGCATATTTGAAGTTAACTTCATAAACTTTCTTGGGATTTTGCTGGTTCTTATGTCAGGAACATGTTCGCAGTTGCTTTGAATATTATCTATCCATGAACATAACCTCTGGCTACTGAGTATGGCAGTTGCAACTCAGATATACACAGTGGAAAATAAGAAACACACCAAGGGATGTGAAATTTGCTGTACTCCTAGTTTTATCCCTGTATATGATCTTCAAAATAATGTTTCTTCCAACTGAAGCAATATGGCTCTTCTAAGTTCATCCTGAAGCAGGGTGCCACTGAATAATTACTCTCTGTTTAAGACTCCAATTATTGGGAGGCGGTATGATGAGCTGCAGAGTTCTTCTGGGCGAGATGGCAAACCCAGGGCAATGGCTGTCACCCGAAGCACTTCCTCAACCTCATCAGGATCTAACTCCAATGTCCTTGTTCCCGTGAGCTGGAAGAGACCCCAGTACTCTCAGGTAGGTAGCCCACTATTCATTAGCAAGTTGCAGACCCTGTGCACTGAATGACTTTCTTGGACTCAAAAATGGACTGGATTATGTCAATCTTCTATCCCAAAGCTGCTTTTCTTTCAGCTTGCAGGAAATGCGTCTCTTTCTGACCTCTTAAATCTAGGTCAGATTTAAGTAAACACGACACATGAGTTCAGATTTTAGCAAGGGTAGATAGCTTGTGCAACTTTTAAAGTTGTTTTCTTGGGAAATTCAATAAAAATAACAATTTTCTTAGAAGTGATATTTGATTACCTTAATGATTTTGTTTATCTGCCAATTTAAATAAAGCCATGCAGAGTAAACTTATTTTTTGCTCTTTTTTCTTTTTTGATACAGCAGGTTATACAGCAGTGACTCAAGCCCAATTCTGCAAAAAAAAAAATTGTGCATGTGCTTAATTTTAGGCTTCTGAACTGTCTTTCTGAAGTGATGCATATGAGCCAACGCTTTCTTAATATACTCAATGGAATTTGTAGACTAATTTAAATATAATAAACAGCAAAATCATTAACAGCTATTTTTATGTTTCCTTGATGCATAGTTACTTTGAAAGCAATCCTTTGAGCATTTAATGACTAATTCTTTGGTTGGTTCCTCCTAATTAAAAATTGCTAATGTATGTTTTTAGCCACAGGGAGAATGCTGGTTAAAAATGCTCACTTGAGAAACATCTTGTTTTCCAGAAAAGGACAAAGGAAAAGTTGGTGCATGTCCTTTCCCTGTGTGGTCAGGAAGTTGGGCTGAGTAAAAACCCTTCAGTAAGTAGCCTTGTATTGACCAGTTTTTTTTTCATTGTGTCCTAAGCGTTGAAAGTGAAGAACTGTGTCTCCCAGATAGGTTTGAAGCCACTGCTGTCATTGTCCTTTGTACTGGACCAGGGACTGGATGGCCCTTTCACTTAAAAAAGATTCACTTTGGGAGCTATGTGTGGTTTTCCTGTGAGAATCTCTGATGCTGTAGGTTTTACTTATGCCATCTCAGTGGGTAGAGAGTAACAACCTCTCTATTAACAATCCAGAGCCTTTATAAAGTAAAAAATTATATTACAGAAATAAAATGAGAGGGGAAAGTGTGTATGTGTCTGATTTTTCCATTAGACACTAGTTCTGATGTTACTCTTTAAAAATTAGTGTTATCTGGTGCCAGGAAAAGGGTGATTGATCACCCAGGGTGGGAAGCTCTTAAAATATTTATTAAATGTTTTCTACAGAAAAAAATAAAATCTTCTGAATGTTTTTGAACATGGTATATGTCACTTGTATAATGGAGAACAGGTCCTTTGTTTCTGCAAGACAGAAACTGTTTAATGCGTGCAACTAAATTGCAGATACAAGTATACTCAGTAGGAAAGAAAAAATTATAGCTTGTTGTATTTTCTAATCTTGACATATTTTTTAACAACTTGTTAATTGGAGGGGTTTTTTTTTAATGAACTTACTGTATCATCCCCTTGACAGTATTTTCTGTGCTAAGTTCTTTGAATTTTTTTCCTATATATGTATACAAACATCCAGGCAACATCAATCTGCAGCCTTTAGGAGGTAGCTGTAATATTCTTGGATGTGTTCCCACAGTATGAAGTTGTTTCTTTGTACAAGTTTAATCTGAAGGCACCTGTCCAACATAAATAATAAAGAGTGTTCTAAAAATACTCAGTGAAGGAATTAGGTGTGTACTGGAAATACAGTCTTCTGAATAACCAATTACAGCTTTTAGGAAGAAACAACCAGAGGGAACAGTTTGTAACAAAAGAAATCCTTTGGATTGTAGGTGATTTTTTCTTCCTGTGGTGATTTGGATCTGATTGAGCACCAGACGAGCTTGGTCTCTTCAGAAGACGGAGCAAGGGAGCAGGAGAACATGGATGACTCAAACAGTGAACAGCAATTCAGAGTCTTTAGGGACTTTGATTTCCTAGATGTTGAGCTGGAAGATGGGGAGGTACAGTATATTTTCTCTGAAACAGCTTTTTTATTAAAACACTTATATACTCCTTCTTTTAAACACTTCTCTTCTTGTAACATAAAACTTTAACTGTGTAGCTATAAACGTGCTTTTAAGTTCAGATTATTTATGATCTTCACTTAGTGTTTATTTCAGTAGCGTAACAGTAAAAAGACTACCACACCCTTCCTTTCTGAGTCTACTTTAGGAAACACTGCAAAACTGGTAGTGGAAAATAAAGCCTCTGTTCTAGTACCTTTTTGGTGAACTTACTTTTAAGTAAACTTATTTTAAATACAATTTGTAAAGATTTAAATAGTTAAGAAAATATATGTATTTGCTGGTTAAAAATGTATAAAATGAAATTGTTCCAAATCTGTTGGTTCATAAGGAACCCTCTGAAACATTAATTCAGGCCTTCAGGCTGCTGTTATTCCTGCAACTGCCGATGAAATCACTTAGAGATGTACCTTCCACTCTGCTGAGGTGTCTGTGATTTCGTCAGTTCATACAGGAGCTAAACAAAATCCTGAGCACCCAGATCAAGTCTTGACAGGTGAAGGCTGTCAGCTCACCTTGAGCTGAAACTGCTGAAGGGAAAAATTTGAAGAACTGATAAATTTTTGAGGGCTACACCCTTTAACCTTGCTAATATCAAACTTGGGTATTTCTTTCTATTTGATCAGGAAAGATCAAAAATTAATATCTGTTGCCAAACAAGTCTGACAATTTTGTTGCTGTTTAAAAGTTCAGAAATTGTTAGTTTTTTGAAGGACTTAACGCTCAGATGTCTTAACTGTGGACTTGTTTCTAACATGAATTCTCCCAGTCATCACTCTTAGCCCTGAGAAGAACATGTGTGCAGGAAGAAATATTCCTTTTTCTACCTATTTATATTACAGTAGTAAAATAATTTTAAGGCAAACACAACACTCAGATGTGAACTCAGGTGTGCATCTGATTTTTGTTTTTTCCAATGAAGAGAAAGGATGAAGGAATGGGAAAAAAAAAGCCCTAAAGTCCTTATTTTTCCAAGGCAGGAATTTCTGTATCAAAATTAGTAGCCTTGGCTCACACATACACATGACTTTGCTAAGGGAAAAAAACAACAACAACAACAACAAAAACAACATTAAAAAAATCTGAAAGGATAGTTGGCAGCAATGGTTGAAAATACATTAGACAAATATTGAAGGAGCTTCAAGGTTCCAAACAAGGATTAATGATAAAACAATAATGCCAGGTTGTCTGGCAAAAATACATTGGCTGCAGTAATTTCTGTGTCTTAAAAGCTTTCAAAAACGTAGGACTGCAGTTTTGTCTGAAGATCACTTGAAAAATTTTGTCCACTGAAATTCAGGAATTTCTTTTTTCTCTTCGGCAGTTAAAATTAAATAAAGAGTATAAATAATTGTGCACAACAATTCCTTTTAAAATAAATTAATTGATATCCTTATAGTCTTAAGTTGGTCATGGAAGAGATACCAAGCTTCTCTAGTTTTATGTGAAGTAAAATTAAAAATATTGAGTTTCACTTAGTGGTTTTTTAATTGCCATGGATTGCATTCCAAATTTTAGTTCAGACTTGGCTTACTAGTGTTTTAAAAATAAACTTTGACGTAGTGTAAAAGGCTACTTCTCTAATGACTGAGTTGAAACTGTAACATTTACATGAGTGTGGTATCTTCATAAAAATGAAAAAAAGTGTTAGAAAACTAAAGCTAGCAAGAGCAACATCAGTCCTTCAAAAAAGTGCTTATGATTTTAACAGGCCAGTGATGCTTGGCTCATCTCCAGATCACAAGGTATACTTGTTTGAAATTTCCTAAAGATGTGGAAGCAAGAAATAGTTATTTTCAGACTTAAATGGTAGAGTTGAAGTTTGTGTGATAATATTTGTTAAAATTGTAGGCAAATGTTTGTCTATGATGTCTTTGATGCAGTGATTTTACATAGATTCTTTCTATTTGTTTTTCTATCTGTTATATCTGCTACCCAGGAACTTCAGGTAAGAATGCTACTTGAACTCAGATGTGCCAGCATATGTTATGCCTTCTTGCAAATTTATATTGTAGAATAACATCATAGTTTTGCTGTTGCCTCCCCCCTTCAGTGTGTGCGTAGGTGAGTGTGTGTGTGTGTGTTGGCATTTCTGACAGGTGCTTCATTTTTTGTCTTGTATTAGAAATACTTTGGAGGTCCTTTTCAGAAATTCTGCATCATTTTAAGTTGTTTTTTTTTTTTTGACATGTTCAAGAGTCTTCACAAATTTTAAAATATCTTAATTCTAGTATAGGTGTTTTTCAAACTGAGCCTTTTCTCCTTGTATTATCTGTGTGCATGATTAATGTGTAGAAACTTCATTATCTACAGAATTTGAGACGTTTGTTATTAGGGGCTAATTATATATCATTTCTACCTTTTATGTTTTGTCATATTGTCTCCTGTTAGCATCTTCCTAAAGCTGACATATGAGACCTCAGTCAGTTTACATTATTGCTATCAGACTCAATTTAATTGAATAAATAAATTAATTTCTACAGCCTAACTTAATACAGCTGTATGGTCCTACCAACTTTTCCTGGATCATTTAACCTGTGAGAAAAACTGAAAAGACACATTAGTCATTGCCAGTTTGGGGCCTAAATTTTAGTTTGTCAATGCATAGAGAGAACTGAAATGATAGAGAAAGAATTTAATGAGTTGTTCAAATAATACAGAAATCAGCAACCACAGAATTTTGCATATCTGTTTCTGATAGTTTGTATATCAGTTATTATGCAAACACAACACCCAAAAATCTTTGTCTCAAAATGCCTGTGCTGTAAGAGATACACCCATATGGAAATAGTGCCTTACTATGTAGCTCCACAATGCTTCTACCTATGCCCTACAATATTTGAGTATTTCCATTACCTTTGCATACTTTGTCTACAAAGTTAAGGATGAAAACTTGTGTGAAAGAGGTTTTGCATGATTCTTACTGCCTCTGTGGAGGAGCTTTACTGCTCTCCCCGACACAGGACTACTTTCCCTGCTATCCCTCCTTTCTTCTGGGCTGTTGTAAAGTTTGAAGTAGCTGCAAGGGCACGTCTGCTACTTTACCAGAGGGTGCTGACTGTAGGAAGTTCTGTGTGGTACCTGCTCCCTGCTGGCCAGACACACTTGTAACGTGACTGTTTTCCTCTGACTTGATGTGTACCAAGGGTGGCTTTTCAGATGGGAGATGGCTTTGCTCCTGCTGCAGATAAAAATGAACAGCCCCTCAAGTACATCTTTGCTCTTTCTTGTTAACTGTGGAAGAAAGATTGCTAAACAGACTACAAAAACAACTCCATCTTCATAGGGATGTGCTGACCTCTTGTTTAAATTCAGGATGGTTCTAGGTGCCCCTGTAGCAAACTTACACTAATCCAAATGCTATGGGTATTTGAGTTACAGTGTTTCATCTCTTTCATCCTTTTCCCTCACTTTTAATTCACTACCCCTTCTAACTGCATGCCCTTTTATTTTTCTTCTTTTTGCTGGCTTCCTTCCTTAATGCACTACAGCATAAAACTGCAACATGAAATATTCCCATAGACATGGGCTGCTAAATTTACTGATGGCTTTACTAGGCATCATGAAAATAAGGATGTGATGACAGTCGTCTTTGCTTGCTTGCTTGTTTATGTCATTTTGTCATTTGTTAGTTCAGTAATTGATGTGTTTGTCTAGGATGTCTAATTGCTGCATGTGTCCTCCAGCCTTTGAGGAAGAGGATGGACAACCAAAGAATCTGTTAAAATAAATAGCTTGGGGCTGAACAGTCATTTTTAAGGTTTAAAGAGGCCTAATTTCTTAACTCAGATGTGTTCTGTTCTCTTTCCACCCAAAACTACCATATGATACCAGTCCCAGGATAAAAACACAGGGTTCTTCCAATAATGTGTCAGGCTTCATAAAAATTTCATCTTCATTTTCTCTTCATTATAGTGCATTCCTTAGTTTTAAATGTTCTTGTGAATTGCAAGGGTTGTCTTTTTCCTTAAAAATATTTGTTTCTGCTTTCATCATACTTGTTCATGAAACACTGAGCTTAATGTCAGGAAACTGAACTTTCCCTCCTATTTAAATTCTACAGTCCATTGCATTAAATGGTAGTGATGCAAAGTAAGATCAATTTGTGCAAGTGTGTTGATTGTTAAGGAGGCAAGATTGCAATTTAATTCATTGCACATTATGCAGTTTGGTCCCCATTCAGTAAATGTCTGAGTAGTCCCAAAAGGGCATCACTCAAGTGTTTAAAATCACAACTCTGCTTAAGGGGCCTTACTGAACTGAGACCTCTTTATCAGTGACTGCACATAATTTTGATCTGCATAAACTCAGGAAATAATAATAATCGGTTCTTTGATAATAATATTATTTTTTTAGGCAGAACTGTATTTTTTCAAATTAATATTTAAAGTGTCACTGTCAGCTTGAATTTTCATCAATTGACTTGCTTGTTTTAGAGCATTTTAATTTACAGAGTCTTGTTTAAAACAGGCAGCCCTGAATCTTAAAAAGATACATTTTTCTCTATAAATTTCCTTCCCATGCTGATGCAGATTTGAGGGCTTTCATCTAGGTAAAGTACCCAAAACTGCATCTGAATATTTCTGGGGAAACCTTTCTTGCTGTGTAAGGCCCCTTTTGCCCCTGGAGGTCCATGGCAGGGGCAGTTGTGGATGTGATCCTGCATTTGCCAGAGACGAGCCTGGCTAGACTTAGGAAAGGAGTGAGAGATTATTGCAATCAGGGAAAAGGCATGCAGGCCACCGGAAAATATATTATACAATAAATAAATGGAAAAGGGGTGGAAGGCTAATTATCATCTTTATACATGAAAGAAATAAAGGGAACTTTTTATCAGTTCAGCAGCCTAACCATTAAGCAAATGGTTACACCATTTGCTTAATGCACTCAACTTTATGTAACTGTGTGTAGGATCAGAACTGGAAGTCTGATAAATATAAAATGCTCAGTCCATTTGACTGTGTGCTTTTTAAAATGTGAGATCACAGGCAATGCTTCTCAGGCTATTCCCAAAATATAATTTCAAATAATTCAAGTAGATTCAAGAATAAGCAATGTGGTCCTAGAATAAAAGTTTAAAAGGTGTGCTGCTTAAGGTGTTACATTTTTTGTGTAAAGCAAGGGTTTGTTCAAATCTACTCACCATTATATATATAAAACAAAGAATCTAAAATCTTTAACATAATTTTTGCAATTGAACCATTGGTATGAACTGTGCTTCTAATACTTTTAAGCATCCTGAAAAAATCCTTTAAAATTGCTTTCAAACTTTTCCTTTGCGTGTCACTACTCTACTGGTATCAACGAGTGTGTATATGTGGACTTACCAAAACAAATTCTTAAATTAGTAAATGCATGAAAAATACCTAATACTGAAAAGACTGAGTGTTCATTTAACTGCCATTTCCATGCTTCTGCTCTTATCTCCAGGTGAACAAGCAAGATAATGCTTATTTCAAGATTTTACTATATTTTTACATCAAAATATTTCTGGAGCTAACTTTAGCATATGATTATTTTTATATCAAGCAAGCTGACCCTCTGTCTGATTTCAGGGTGAGAGCATGGACAACTTCAACTGGGGAGTGCGCAGACGGTCGCTGGACAGCCTGGACAAGTGTGACATGCAGCTGATGGAAGAGAACCAGCTCTCAGGGAGCACACCCAGCCTGAACAAAATGAACCATGAGGACTCAGATGAGTCATCAGAGGAGGAGGACCTGACCACCAGCCAAATCTTGGAGAATTCAGACCTAGTAAGTTGCAAACTTGAAATTTAGGAAAAGATAGGGGGGTGGGTTTAAATAAGCCTGGCTTTTAGTTTCCTCTGCCCAGGTGCAATCTAATGAGCTGAAATTGGTGGGTGCATTTTCCCTTATTTGCAAAGGTAAACAGGAATTTGTATGCAAAGTTTGAAACACAAGAATCATCAGATCTTATTATTTGCCTTTTTTCATTAAGAGACAGTTTTTGACAATTGTCCAATAGTAAATATTTCTGATGTATTTAATGCTTAAAGAAATAGAACAAGATGCCAGGTTGGCAAATAGTGTCAGATTTTCACTGTTCACTTCTGGAATGCTTTGAATCAAATTTTTATGACAGAAATATTGAAAGGGTTGTGTCTATATACAAACTAAGAGAGCCACTGTCACTGCAGTGTAAGTCACTGTCTGCTTTGCATGTTCATGAAAGCAGCATGTGGTAGGGTAGCTGTATACTCAATTCTTTTGTGATTTTGTTGTCTTTTAAACAGATTATAAATCTTTCCCCATCTGAGGATGCAAATCATATTGACTCACTTTCTACATCATGTGACACAACCTCAGCAGACCCTCATCATTTTAACATGGGAGCATCCAGCTTTGATGTGTCTATGCCTGGTATGAATAATCTCCAGGTGTCTGAAGGACCCAAGGTGACTACATTTTTTTCTTTTTTTTCCAACTGGACTGTATTTTATGTAACACTGTTACAATTTCTTTTGCTTACACTTCATATAGAGTTTGATCTGTGAAATCAAGTACATTCTGGCTTCCTCTGTCTAGTGGCATAGTACAATACATTCATGCACTACTTCACTTGCTATCATTTCCTTTCTACTTATACTTTCTTCATTGAGAGATTTTATCGTTTCTTAAATATGTTGCACTACATATGCACCAAAGTAGTACAAGCTCATCAGAAGACAAGTTCATGAACTGGCTACAAGTTACAACTCCAAGGCAATATTCTTTTGTTCTTCATGCTGAATTAAAGAACAATATGCCAGCTCATGTGGTGGGTGTACGCGTGTATTCTCTGAAATATTTTTGTATGTGGGGACCTATTGTACAGTTGTGTGCCCTGGATTCAGTACTTGCCTTTTGGCAGACACGCAGAAATTTTAAATTCATGACCACAATATTAAACCATCCTGGGGGTGGGGAGGCAGGATTTGCAAGGATACAACAACCACATTCAGCAGATTATGTTTCAGAGAACTGTATCAGAAGATGAAGACAAAGCAAGGTTGGTAAATCTTTATCAACATGGGGATGGTTTATTTAATTTTCTGTTTGACAGTACTTGCTCATGAGAGATGAGGTGAATCTACTCCTTTCAGTGTCTCTCCAGAAATACAGTCTGGTTTAGTGGGGGGTGTGTGAATTAGTGGCTTGATGATACTGTTGGCTTCTGTCAGTAAAGCTTCTCTGTCATGTCTAAATTGAGTGACTTCTGCAGAAAGAGCAGAAGTGTATGAGACTGGGGCAGAGGAAGAATATATTTTCTGTCATCATGGGCTTTCTTTCTTGCCCTTGCCCCCTCCAAATGCAGCCACACAAAAAATTGATACTGCTAGCACTGCATGTTTCAGAAGGAATGGAAACTTCTACAGAAGAGGTCATAGAAAAGGAGGTTGGAACTGTGCTGAATATCGAACAAATTGTTTGTGTCAGAAACTGCTGCAGTAGGAAGAAAGGATGGGAGGAGGGAAGTGTTTGTAAGGATAGGAAAGGAGGAGAACCTCTCCATACAGTGGCTGTGGAGAAGGTAAACTCATTACCATTTGTCAAAACAACTGTTGGTAGACAAGTAACCACATAACAGCCATAAACAGCAGAAGTTGGCAGAATTTCAGTTCAGGAAGCAGCAGTCAGAACAGACACGTTTGCAGGTGGGAGCTGCAGCTGATCTCATGCATCCAGCTGCAGTAGCTGTTGGTGTGTACATTAAGAAATGAAAATCACAGCTTAGGAGTTCAGTGTATGTCTGGGAGGCTGGAATCTTTACTTTCAAAATCTCTTTAATGTCCCATGTGCCAATATTGATCAAAAATGAAAAGCTTTGGAATAAGTAAGTGAAGAACGTAAAATCAGAGCAGTTTATTGTAGGATTGACAGGTAAATTCAACTGGTCCTGGTAGAGATTTGATATTGGTGTAAAATACAGCCCAGGTTACAGCTGTCACAAAGATGGTTGAATTGGTCAGCGCAGAATGCCCTATTACTGGGGTTTTTGCCTCAAAGGTATTTTCTTCTAGTGTGCACACTTCTGTATTTTTACTCAAAATAATTTGGAGTCAATGTAAAGTAGAAGTTATCCAGTTTTTAGTCAGAAGATTTGAAACTTACACCTAATTAATTTTTACTTAATTTCATAATCTGAGCTCTTTACTGTTTCTCTTTTCCTCTGAATTCTTCTTTTCAGAGAGCTGATGAGGTGTCATGAATGCAAAGGAAATTTTTTTACTTCAATGATTTACAAAATGTTTAGTTGTTGCATCATAAGCAAAACCAAAAATACCTCAACCTTTAAATAGATGCAGCAGTTGAGAGAAACATTACATGATTATGTAGCCTCTTCCTAGATGTTTCAATGCCAAAATCCACATATTATTGTTAACAACATTTAATTAGTTAAATTTATTTTTTATTAAAGATAGTGGGATAATTCTATGAGGTTACAGAAATTCAGATGATGCTATATTATCTATTTTTCCAGTTACCTAAACTCACATATTTCTGGAAGTGTACTACAATCCTCCATTTATATTCAAAGTTCACTTTTCTATTTTGCTTTTGGGACATCATATTAGACTCCAATGGGTGGGAGGTGTTTGCTTCCTCTTCCTTCCTGCCTTGCTCTATCCCATCAAAATGTGTTTTCCTCCTACAAACTCTGTCATTGCAGTGAAGAAACTGCAGTGGTTCTTTCAAGCTAATATTTAATGTATGAAAGTGGTTACTACTAATTATTTCTTGAATAAGCATGAAACATTTACACTTTTCACCAGGTGCTTTGGTTCCTATTCTGCTAATTCAGCCATAATAGCTTGCATGTCTTTTCAAGATGGTTTGGGCTCTGATTCATTTCGTTCTCCCTGAACTCAGGAATATTTCTACCTCTTTTGCTTAGAAAACAAAGCAAACCAAAAGATTATTCTACTTAATTTCTGACCCTGTCCCCTCTGTTACAAGTCTTGTTTAATTTTTACAAATACAAATCCCCATAATTAATCTGTAGGATCCAAGCAGACTTGATAAACTGCAGAGGGCCACTTTTCTCATTTACTTGCCACAGATTTCCCTCCCTATTCATTCCCAACACATGTATGTGCATGCACATGGGTATATGTGCACAAAGGTTTGAGCAACCCACTGCAGTCATCCCTGCAGGAACTTCTTTGGGGGCTATGGATGAGGCAGACAAAAGCCAAAAGATTAAAGCTGAAACAAAACTTGTTCAGACTAAAAATGCAAGAGAAATTGGAATGTTTCAAAAAGAAATCATGACCTTTAGGTGCTGATAGATGAAAAAGGAAGGAAATTAAGCATAATCCCTTAAATGGCCTGTTAGAATGCTTGGATTCCTCTTGAATGTAAATGACATGCTAAAATTAATTCCCAGTTCTAAACATGCATAGAGTCTTCCAGACAGTAATTGTTTCCAATATATTCTGAGAGGCTTTAGTACAGTCTTGGACACTATAAAGTGTTAAGAGACAAGGACAGACTGACAGTAACAACAACCCTATTGTTTTTCTGAAAAATTACTTCCTTGCTGTGTTGCCACATGCATTGGAATCTGAAATTCTTTGCTAGACAAGTTGAAAAATGCCTTAAAAATAATATTTGTCCAAGACAGAAAGTTGAGCAAATACAGTATTTTTGAAGAAGTGTAAGTTGATTCATGTAATTTATAACCTGTGGCTTTATATCTGTGCAGTTTAACATATTGTCAGGTGGGTTTTTTCATTAAATGCTTTCTATTTATTAGAGGAATTAACTTACTAATTTGCTGTTTTCTAAGACATATCCTTCACTCCCCTAGGCTGAAGCTCCACCTGAAGAACAAGATATAGCAGTCCATGAGGATGACCTTTCAGGGTCTACAAATGAACTCCCTGGAGCATTTGAATGCAGTGATAGCCTTAGTCTGGATATGACAGAAACTGAAGAGAAAGCTGACAGGCTGGAACAGTTTGCTCTTGCTAGGTACTTTAATGCAATTATGGCAATTATTCACACAAGTTATTAGTCTGGCAATTATTCACACAAGTTGTTTTACAATGCACAACAAAATGATTGCAAGGTGGTAGTTAATGGAATGGATGTTTTAGCCACAGGAGTTATAAAATTCTCATGAGTTTGGAGCAATGAGAAGACAATGCCCTAATTACCTGCATAATTATCACATAACTTAAAAAAAAGCAAAACAAACCCAAGCTTTTCATTCTAGGAAAAATAAGATGCAATATTTACGTACATCTCTGCAGATAGGCATTATGTATATAATATGCTTAATTAAAATATAAAGGAGAATTTTTAAAGATCTGCAGTAATGCAGATATTACTTACTGCATTACTTACTGCAGATGGTACTGTATTACTTCAACAAATCAGATGTGTATTCATCCGTCTGATTTCTCATGAAAGAAACTCTCAGTACTGTTAAAAATTCCAGCTATATGCTCTTAAGGCTGCTTGTGAGTGTGGCTGGACCCCAGTATATGTTATAAAAAGGCTTTAAGATTTTTTTTTGACATGCCATCTGGAGATCTTTCAGATTTTGGATGTTGAGTTAGACTGCAGTTAGCCTGGGGAGGGGGAGAGAGAGAGAGCTCTATTCTCCTGTGAAGTTTCAGCCTTCTTCCCTGAAATGATGGTACAAGAAAACAATTCAAGTGTTCTGGGATGGAGGAAGACAGATGATAACGGCCTGAAGATATGGAATCTGATTTGGAGGCTTTTCTCATTGTAGCAAACATCTTGTCAACCTTCAAAAGTAATTTGAAAATTCATTTATATTTTTAGGAAGGTGCTGTAATTGGTCCTGTGATTTTATCTCTCTGTTATAGCGTATTTTATCTGCCACCAAGAAAATTAGTGTTTCTTGTTATTCTCCTTCCATCACCTTTTTCTGTTTCTTCCTCCAGTTTTGGAGATGTTGATCGAAATGCCTCCCCTCCTCCCTCGCCCTTTTTTTCCGCCATCCTTGCTGCATTTCAGCCAGCAGCATGTGACGATGCAGAAGAAGCCTGGCGCAGTCATATCAACCAGCTCATGTGTGACTCTGATGGCTCCTGTGCAGTTTATACATTTCATGTGTTCTCTTCCCTGTTTAAGGTGAGAAAATAAGTTTAAGATGCAAAATCATAATTTTTGTGTGTGGCAATTAGTGTTTCTTGATAGCAGCCCCAGTAATGAACTGCTAGGTATATAACCCATGTCATTTTGCATACTGCAGAATTACTGCTGTACTACATTTTCATGCAGCATTGTCTTCTGTGACCAGTTTTGTCATGAAAATACTTTGTATCTCATATTGCAGGTTTGGAGGTCATGTTGCAAAATTCAGATCCACTTTATAGTTTTCTTCAGTACTTTACAAACAGATTGCAGGAACAGTAACTGCAAGAGACAAGGAAATAATCTTTTTAATCTTAATCTGTTGTTAATCTGTTCTTTTATTTCAAACTCTTGAAATCTGAGCGTGTCCATGTAAATGCCAGAATAATTCGAGGGTTTGTACCTACTCATCTGAATAGAAATACCCAGCTGCCATCATGTGACATAAATTCCAGAGATTGAAGACTAGAAATACATTTCACCTTCCTAAAACTGCATGCTTGCAAAGATAAGAATCTTGCAAAAAGATGAGAAAAGAGTCAAAATGTACAAGTTGTTCTAACAAATGGTTGCCTGGTTTTACCTGTAATTAGTTTTAAAGCCTTTTTTAATTGTTTCTCCTGCAGCTGCAGGATGTTTAGCGTGCTCCAACATAAACAGCTCCCATGAAAGCAGTAGCCAGGTAACTTTCTGCAGAGTTTAAGTACCTGTGATCTCATAGTACACAATGTTTTATTATCAAGGGGTACCCTGCTAATAAATGCGCCGTTTCAAGATCTTTTCGTACATCTAAGACTAATCTGATATGAAAGAAGCAATCTATAGTAAGAATCTCTTCATCATGTTTCCTCTGTGCTCCACTGGAGTAGAATGTCTTATCTACCTGCACACTGTCCTCCTTTAAACATTATGCCACTCTAAATATTGGGTGTCTTCTAGGCATTATTTTGAGCACTAATAAATAACCATTTGGAAGGAAAAAAAAAAACCAAACAAACAAACAAAAAAAAAAAAAAAAAAAACAAAAACAAAACAAAAAAAAAACCACAAAAACCCCAGTGCTGACTTTAGTGTTAACCCTGTGTTTATTCTGTCTTAATCTCAGTCCTAGAGGTTAATATCCCTGTCTGAGTGTTTAGAGACTTATTTGTCCTTGATTCTCCTCTTTGAAGAGGTGAAAAGGAGCAGGTGCCACACTTCTGAAGACTAAGTAAATAATGCAGTGTAATGAAAGACCTAAACATTACTTGTAAAGTACCTGTTTGACTCCAAATCCTAGTAATGCACACGCTTCATTTGCTATTGTGCATGCCCTATATTCAGAAGATACCCTACTCATTTTCTTCAGTTGGAGGAGAAAGAAAAAGATGTTAATAATATCAACAAGTAACAATTTTTAGCTAGGGTCACTGCCATATTTTTAGTGTATAAAAATAACTTTGTTCTTCTTTTCAGTGTTAAAACATAGGAGTATTATTTCTTTTTTTCTTTTCTTTTTTCTTTTTTTTTTTTTTCTAAGATCCCAGCTTGTCTGGAATTGCGTTTTGTTTGCACTATTAAACTTCACTACTCATCTGCCAACTTTGACTTTTTGACCCTTATTAACAGGAAATTTCAGAAACAAGTCCTGTATGTGCTAAGCTTGCAATGCAAAGTACTGCCAAAATACTTGACCGTGAAACAAAATCCTTGTCAACTAAATACTTGGCAAAGTGAAAGAAGTGCATTTTCCAGGGCACCTACATTTCAGTCCTGTATCAAGTTAATGGTATCTTGGATGTTTGCCCACAACACACTGAGCTTGTTTAAGATTCTTGAAATTATTGAAGCACTTTTCCTGTAAACGAGTCAGAAGTCAGAGATCTCTGGATTATCTTTGCTGCTGCCTCTCTGTATTCCCTCAAATTAAATGTCTTTCAGCAGACCAGACAGCTGCAAGACAAGTAGATTTCAGATCTAGCAATTACCTTCCACAATCAAGCCCTTTTGTCATGTAAAGTCCTCTTCCCAGGAGAGGAAATCTGAGGTTAAGAAGAAGACTTTCTGAGAATATTTTTTAATATTTACATGGACACGAAACACAGTGACAATATGCAGGTATATATTTATTCACAATATGTTGACAGCTGCCATTACTATTCACAGTAATCCCATTTCGTAAAATATGTTCTGCATTCGGGCCTTGCTTGATAGATTTCAGCCCCTGTAGTCTGCACCCAGAAGGACATAGCTGAGATGAGAATTTCTTATAGAACTGTTAGTCCATGTAATCACAAAATAAATATATTTAGTGAAGTATTATATAGCAAAGTACAGTCTCTCACTGTTTTACTCTTAACGCTTTAAAACACTCTTCAAGGCCATTATCATCTTAGCTGTAGATTGATTGTTGCTTTTATGAATAGCTGAAAAGGAAAGGAGTAGAGGAAGAATATCTATTATTTCTTCTGTAATCTGTCTCCTTCACTGCCTCAGATTTACAAATTCAGTTGTTGTTCCCCAGGAGGGCATTGCAGCAACTAAACAGGTTACCCAAAGCCTTGAGGAAGCTCTGACCTTGGAGATTTTAAGACTCAGGTAGTTAAAAGCATGTCTGACACAATCTGGGGTCAGCAATAGTCCCACTTGGAGTTGAAGGTTGCATCAGATGTTCTCCAGAGGTCCTTTTCAACCATAGTGTCTTGGATTCTCTTTCATAATCTGGAATTTTAAATTTCTTTCCACTACTTTGTTCTCAGCTAGGTCTTTTCTGTTGTTTAAGATCAAATCTAGATCTCTTTGCTTTGCCAGGAGAGTTGTTAGCAGCAGTTTCATGAATCCTTGGCTGATTTTTTTCTTTCCAGAAGACATCACAGTAGTAAATCTCCAGTTTTCACAGAGCCCTACGATTCTGCTAGTTGCTTATAAAAATAGGAATTTATCTGGTTTGGTGGTAATTAGTGATAACCCTTGCCTCTTACAGACTCAGTGCAGCAGAGAATCTGTACCATGCTCTGAGTGAGGTGTTGTAGCACGTTGTTTCTGTGTTAAGCAAGATGGTGGAAACAGTAAGACCAGTATCAGTCTGCCTGGTCCTAACTGTGCTCAGATGGGCAGTTGAGATGCTTTCGAGAGATATTCACAAATAAGTAGTTATGAAATTGATTGGTACAGGAACTCCATCCATTTATAAATCATTGATAGTATATAGCCTATGTACAGTGTGAGGCCCTAGTTAGCATTTAACATTTAAAGAAGATAATTCAATCCAACAGCTTCCATTATCAATAAAGTTTAAATTCAACTCACCTGATTTTAGATACTTAATTCCCATGCACCAGTGCAGGAGCAGTTAGCAGGCAATACTTCTATGTCTATCATCCAGACTGGCCTTTGGGAAGTGCTTCTCTCCAGTGAGGCATACTTGTGTTACAGGTCCTAACCTATGTTCCTCAGAGAAATGCGTTTGGTAATTTGAAATGAATCATACAAAAACGTTGCACACATTTATTTTTTAAAATATTCTCATGTTGCTCCTATCTGCTGAGCACTAGGCCTTAGTGAGATACATTTGGGCAGTGAAAACTGATGGGCATTTATCAAAATCATTGTTTCAGTCAGTGCAAGTTTAGTATATTATTTTTATTCATTATTCACTTTATATATTAATCACTGAAAAGCACTAGAATGTGTCTGGAGTACTAGACTGGTTTAGGACTCAAAACATTAAAAAAATCTGAGAAGGATAATTCCCGGATGCAGTGCAGTATTTCTGGAATCTTCCCAAGCAGCAGTAAAGTTTTAGTAAGAAGGTTCTTCCCACAGGGGAAAACAAAAGGTTTTTTCTGATTTTTCCTTGCTGCTGTTTGGCACTACTATGTCCATTATATTATGTGATTAGCCACTTGACAGGAATATTAACAAAACAATGCCCGGAATGGGCAGAAAAAGTAATGTGCTGATCAACTCTGTTAACCCTGTAGAGACAAGAAAAAAAAGCCACCTGTGGCTGAAAGGCTTATAAAGATTGATTCGTCTTTACAGGAAAGAATGTATTTCAGTAGTAGGTTATGATGAACTCTGTAATTAGTTTCACAGCTGCCCAGCTGTACACTGTCTCCAGCACAATAACTCTTATTCAGTATCCTAGAGCAGACATTCAGTTCTCCACAGGGAGATGGTCTCTTTTGCACTTTGTTATGCAAAGAAAGAGAACCATGCCATTTGTTTACAAAGGAAAGAAGCTCATACTTGAGTAAATAATGTAATAAACTGTATTTTGCTTTCCAGAATATTCAGAAAAGATTCTGCTTTCTAACCTGTGATGCAGCTAGCTACTTGGGAGACAACTTAAGAGGAATAGGCTCCAAGTTTGTGAGGTCTTCACAGATGTTAACATCATGTTCAGAATGTCCCACCCTCTTTGTAGATGCAGAAACAGTGAGTATATTCCATTCAAAAGGCATGTACTTCATTGCTGTGTGTTATTTTACTGGTTGTTTCACTTTTAAGCAACTCCTGGACAGATATGTCAAAAAGGAATTCTCCTCCTATCTTACATTTTTTATCTTCTGTTCAGAACCATATTTCCATTCATTTTCTGTATTATTTTATTAAGTAAGTAGTGACAGATGGGCAGTATAAAATCATAGACTCATGGAATAGTTATGATGTGTTAAGCCTGTGTGCCAAGCCCCAATATAAAACAGATGCCTACTGGACTCAGTTGGCTCCACAAATGAAAAAGAAGCAGCTATTTTTTATGTAGTTCAGCATGGAAGATGGTAATGTGTGTAGTGATTTTGTTTGAGTCATGAGGATGATGCTGGCTGAAGATGAGCCAGCTGTGCCCAGGTGGCCAAGAAGGCAAATGGCATCCTGGCCTGTATCAGCAGTAGTGTGGCCAGCAGGAGCAGGGCAGGGATTGTCCCCCTGTACTTGGCACTGGTGAGGCCACACCTCAAATCTTGTGCTCAGTTCTGGGCCCCTCACTATAAGGAGGACATTGAGCATGTCCAGAGAAAGGCAATGGAGCTGGGGAAGGGTCTGGAGCACAAGTCCTGTGACGAGCAGCTGAGGGAGCTGGGGGTGTTAGCCTGGAGAAAAGGAGGCTCAGGAGAGACTGTATTGCTCTCTACAACTGCCTAATAGAAGGGTGTAGCCACGATGGAGGGCAGCCTTTTCTCCCTGGCAACCAGTGACAGGACAAGAGGGAATGGAATCACGTTGTGCCAGAGGAGGTTCAGGTTAGATATGAGGAAAAGTTTCTTCACTGAAACACTGTTAAGTTTTGGAACAGGATGCCCAGGGAAGCAGTAGAGTCACTGTCCCTGGAAATGTTTGAAAACAAGATGATGTGGTACTTTGTGATATGGTTTAGTGTGCATGATGGTATTTGTCAAAGGTTAAACTTGATCCTGGAAGTCTTTTTCAACTTCAATTATTCTATAATTCTATAAAAATATATATTAGGGAATTAATGAAATGGCCCTTTCCATTGTCTTCATTCTGGCCCATGTTTATCCAGCAGCATTAGGACAGTGTGACATCCCACAGTGAAGTCTAGAGGTAGAAACTGGCCAAGTGTAGTCTTGAACCCACTGCTGTGACCATGGAAGAGCTGTGCCTTACATCATCAGAGAGCTGTGAAGAGAAACAGGCTTTATGTACTGTTCCATTTTAGAGAAGTCCTCTGCTAAGTCATTAAACACAGAACACAGTTTCAATTCCATCTTATCATAGGTGCAATTTTTGCTGTTTGACTTTTTAGTATAGTATCCTAGTTATGTAGATTTTTGCATAAATGTACATATTTTTCAATATTAGTGTGTGTAAATTTAGGTATTATTTTCAACATTATTTTCTAGTGACATTTACAGACCCTTTGATTTCATTTCTCCAGCTGCTCTCTTGTGGCCTTCTTGAAAAGCTGAAGTTCAGCGTTCTAGAGCTGCAGGAGTACCTGGACACCTACAACAACAGGAAAGAGGCAACACTCTCGGTATGCTGAATTATGCTCCTGGTCTTGTCTGCATACTTAGTCTGTGTGACGAAACTACACATCCACTCACATCTGTTTAAAGTAACATTCAGTAGAAAACATGTTTCAGATACTGGATTCATTGAATGTTTCTTCCTGGACATATGAATCAGAACTAAAAGTAGCTATTTTATCCCTTAATACTAGAAACAATAGTATCTTTAATATCCCTGGTCTCTCTCCTATTTATTCATTAATAATTTTCTTAGTTCATGCCATTGAAATACTAATAGAAATCAAGACTATGCTTTTTCAATTACAATCAAATCAAATCGTCATTGTCTATGGTAATAAAAAAAATGCAATTGCAAATTTTTATTTACATGATGTGCTGTGAAACTAAAACACTGCTTATCTTTCTTTGAATCAAACCGTAGATCTTATTAATATTTCTCTAATTTCTTTCTGAAAACAGTGGCTTGCTAACTGCAAAGCAACATTTGCTGGGGGCTCACGAGATGGAGTTATTACTTGCCAGCCAGGGGACTCTGAAGAGAAGGTAATGAATGGCCAGCATTATTTCTCTCCCATAAAGTGGCATATGTGTGATGTACCTTGCTCTTGAACCCACAAGACCCTGCTCTACTTCCTCCTTGATTCTCTGCTGGGCTTGGGCATGATCCAGTTTTCACACTTTAGGCTTGAAGCTATTGTTGCCTGAGTCCTGGCCACAGGAAATGGGAGGTACTTCTGCTGTCCTATTCTAGACAAAGAAGCAGAGCTGACCCTAACCCAGTGCCCTCCCTTTTAGAAAAACATTGCAGCAGCAGTTTTCCACAGTGTCTCTGAAATTCATTCCTGCTGTACTCTCCTTCCATGTTACTCCCATTTTATCTTCAGCTGTTACAGTCTTCTTCTGCCCAACAGCAAAAATCGCCTGGTTGAAATACACTTAAATCAGTAGTTACAAAACAATGACTGTAAAATAACCAGCAAAATTATTATGGTGTAGATAAGTATTTAGAACTAAGGCAAAATATTTCTTTATCAATTTTTAACAAAAAATTCATACACACATGTACATTTGTTGTTTATGTTTCTTTATTCCAGTTAAGGAATCATATTTTCAGATATCAATACCATCAGCAGTTAATACTGTTATTTGATATACTAAGTATAGGAAACATGATATTTTGGTGATGTATTATGAGTTAAGGAATGTTATTTTGTTGGGCTGTTTCCTTTTGGAAGAAAGACAGTGGAGGGATGGGAAAAAGAGGGGGCTGGACAGAATTAGCCAAAATGGGGAAGTAAGCAAACAGCATATAGAAAAAACGTGACGTTTCCTCTTCCCATGTATTTTCACTTATAAAAGATAATTGTTACATATTCAGAAACAGACTTGCCTGTTTTAACCATTTTTTCAAATACCTTGTTTTATTCTTAAGTTGGTTTCAGTTTGTCTGTCTTCTCCTCTGAGTCATTTTATTTTCTTCTGTCTTTAACTTAACCTCTCTTTCCCATCTCTATGTGGTTTTCTTCTTGTCTTTGAACTACTTTGATTTTTATTTTTATATGCCATTTTCCAAGAATTCCAGATCCTTGCCACCCCTGCATTTTGACTTCCTTGATCTTATTAGCAAATCTGATTTTTTAATAAATCCTCTGGCTGCAATCACAGGCGGTGGGAAAATTGTTCAATCTTCCCCCACCTAGCACTGGCACCTGCAAAAGTTAGGCACTTCCCAGTGTATTTAAATGAGATATTGTCTCCTCTGTAATTGTGATGGTGTGCAAGGAAGTTACAAATAAGCTATTCTGAAGTAACTTAATTAAAAAAGAGACCTGGAACACATACCACTGCCTTTCCTCTGAGAGGGAGGTGGAGTGTATGGCACTACTGGGATGCGCATGGGCATTCTGTTCCCTCTGATGCACAAACACCCTGAACAGTGACTTCAGACTGTGGTGTTACATACCTTACTGTAGACAGCTTAATTTATCCTCTTCATCTCTTTTTTGGAAATGCATAGAATGGGATGGAGAATGACACATCTTGCTGATCAACTGCATTGTTTCTTTTTTGAAAATATAAAGAAATAACGCTAAGGAGAAGGAATAACCTGAACTCATATAGCTGGCCTAAACACATCTAAAAGTCAGTATCATTTTAGACGTATGTGGGTTTTTATAACTAAGTGTTCTCTGTTTTGGAATTAAATATGTGTTTTGTGAAGCCAGGGTTGGTATTTATACTCCTTATCAGACAGGATGAAAAGAAGGTTTCTTATTCCTTTAGGAGTCCCTGGTTTCTCCCCAGCATTATTCATTCAGGCCAAAATGCATTATTCCTTGGAAGTTGACAGGATGAACAGGCATATTTCTTTTCTTCTCCTACTCATTCACCTCAATCGAAGCATCTTTTCCCAAAGGAACAATCTGTTTATTCAATGAAAGTGTAATGGGAGGAAGAGGCCAGGGAAACTGAGGAAATTAGGAAGGGAAAAATTACTCCTAGACTGGCAAGTGTTTGTTTTCTTATCTTTCCTCTCCACTTCTCCCTCAACATGAAAGGCTAAAGAATCTAGTAATTGTTAAGGGGGAAAAGTCTGTCTTACAGTGATAGTCACAAGGGAACCTGCCCAAACTCTCAAACTCATTGAGGTTTAGTCTAGGGCCTAAAACTCTACTGAAAATTTCTGTCCGAAAAAAAATTGTTTAGCCAAGCACAAAACCAGGCTACTCCTGGAAGGGTTCAGAATTAATGGTAAGGAAGAAAAAGCAACAGTTTGCTCTACAGAAGGCAGACATCTTAGATTCTCAGAACTCCTCACCTGGTAAAAAGCTTGAGGGGAAAACAGACCCCTTTATAGATGAGACAGATGTGAGACCAAATTCAGTCTTGTCACAAATGGTTGTGTCACAAATGCCTCCTGATGCTGGTAACTAATTTGGCACAGTTTCTCTAATCAGGTCTTATTTCAAAATAATTGCACATGATTTGTTGACTATTGTTACTGTTACTGAAAATGGGCAAAGGCAAAAATTGCTTATTCTGACATTAAAGAGGCTTGAAATAGAAGTTGTCTAGGTCAGCTGCTAGAGCTAGCAACTTTTCTGAAATTGGATAAAAGCTTCATGTCCCAGAATGTCTTTCCCCTGCCTCATCATTGCAATAAATTACATTATTCGGATGTGTATGATTTGTAAGCTTTGATGCTACTTTGAGCAAGAGTCTCAATGACATAGGAGTCAATTTACAGACAAAAGACAACATGCCATGGTGTCCTTCTTAGATGCTGCATTTACTGTCTGCTTGAAGAATTGTGCAAATGATCCAAGTACTCTCAACATTTGGTATTTTCAGTTGCCAAAACCACTGATTGTGTAGTGTCTGTCAACTAATCTAAAACACTTCCCTTACTCTAAAATTAAACCAGAAATTGAAAAGTGTGAAGGCTATGATCATTCCACCTGGGCCCTTGCTGCTGCAGAAAAAAAAGAAATATCACTTAAGCCAGTAATTAATCTCTTTCCAACTTCCAAGGAATCTTTAATTTTATTCTGAAAGAGGGAGGAAGTTACAATCATGATACCGGAGAGCAATATGGAGCTGAGCATCAGTAGCTCAGGGAAATTTTGTATCCAGTATATTTTCTTCCAGTGAAGAAGGAAGCTCTTCATGTAATGTGAAACCCCTTCCTCACGCCTTTTTTTTTTTTTTTTTGGCTTGCTCTGCTTTTGGAAGCAGTACAGAGGAGACAGTGTTTTCTGGCAAAAAAGACCATGGAATTTACTTATTTGCTGCTTCCGCCTCCTTCTCCCCCCTTCTTTAAAGTAAATTCCATGGCAAATTAGAAATTATATATGGATTCCAGTATTTTTGCAAGTCTAAGTGAAACTTGGTGGCATGCTAAACTTCAGAGTAGCTTGAGACACAACAAGATTTGAAAAAGCACAACCCAGCACACCTGTGAGTTTACTGGAACACAGTGATCTGTCTGCTCTTGTCCTTCTCTTATCTTGAATTTAGCTTCATAAAGCTTTATTTATGTGAACTGCATGGAAGCCAAGCTATAAATGTTTTTTTTGGAAGAGTACTAAAGAGAAGCAGAAACTATTCAAGCAATGTTAAAGGAGAAAACAATTAAGCATCACAAGAGCTGAAAGCTTAGTTTGTCATGGTTTTATAGAAAAGTAGTGCAGGGTTTTGGGGCAGCATTTTCATATATATATCTTAATAGTAATGCCAGTGTAAAAAAAAACTTACTGAAATGCTCTGGTAGGCTCACCAAAGTTAATATTATTTCACATTTCTGTGTTTCTGCCTTTGTATTGATGGTAAATTAAATACTTTTAATAAGAATTCCATATGCTTATTAACACTGTGTGCATATGCACTGACATCAGGCTGTAACTGGGCAGATGTGGTTGTGTTTGTTACGTACAGCATTTACATGATGACTCTCTTCATGTAAAATGTAATGAGATTGTAATATTTATAAAATAAGAAAGGCTGCATTAAGTGAACACAGAGTGCAAATGATAGTTCTTAGGAAAGAAAAGAGGAGCACTTCTGTTTCAAAGAGAGCACTTAGTCCCCTAATCTTTGAAATGCTAATGTAAGTCAATTAGAATTTTTATTATTATTGGAGCAGGACTTGCACTGACATTTTAATAGCTTCAGAACTATAAACCAGTGAATCATCACCGGGTAGAGGAAGGAGCACAAGGCTCAACTTGTGGCATTGCCATGTAGTTAAACAAAACTGGCATTTTCCATGCATTTTTTTCTTTATGATAGTCATAACTTAAAAGTTATACGCAAAACATTTCCATTGTAACGTGCCAAGTAATAAGCCCAGCAGCCATAAAACTGATCCTGCCAATTTCATTAGATCTATTTGTAAAAAAATAGAAGTATTTTTAAACAAGGAAATATTTAGAAATAGCAAAGTTCAGTTTTGTTCATCACTTGAAAGTAATTCTTAATTTTTTTAGTACTTTGCAATATGAGCTCTTTTTAATAAGAAAAAGACAAAATTAAATAAAATTATTATTTGAAGAGTTTTCTAACACTATTTCACTGTAAGTTCTTGAGCTGCTGGGTGGGATAAATCTAAACTAATAAATCTGAAGATCTAACTGAGGATATATAGACTGGAATTTATCATTAGAATTAAAGCTTGATTTTATTAAGAATGCTGTGCATGTTGAATGTGATATTCCAACCAATTATCAGGTTGAGGCAAGCATTGCTAATACTGCTGATAAGTTATGCTATTACAGATGGGCTGTGCTTCCTACTGCATGCATTTACACTGACACTATACTTTCTTTCCTTTCCTTTTCTCCTGTGCCATGCTTGCTGTGTAGCAAATGGAATCTCTTGCAGTAAGTTGAAGTTCTTTCATATTTTTTGTCCATCTGTGGATGGACTAATACATCCCAATTCTACTGTTTTACTTCTAAGCATGTTTTCTTTTTTGTTATAATTTTCCTATACAGTATGTGGTTCTAAATGCAGTGGCTAAAATAATTTACTAACATGTATTTTGTGAAATCAAAAAATACTGTGCCAAAATTTTTACATTTTCATATGCTGTTTCAAAGGGTCATTTACATATACTTTTACAAATCAAGCTTTTGAATGGATATAATATGCTGGGTCAGGGAACATTTTTTGTTATTTTAAAATTAATAATTTTCCATTTTTCCTAGTGAAAAACTGCAATTTATAGTTGGCAGTTACATTTCAAATGGGTTTGGTGTATGTGTTGATGAACAGTTTCACCACTATTGGTTTCTAACACTTACTCAGGAAGAACAAAAATTGAGTTTCTTGATACAGTAACTAAATACTAAGTGAGTCAAACTACAACCACTACTTTGACCTTTGTTTTCATTCAGGTTAACAGTCACAAGGGTGAAACTGAATTATTGTTCTTCAAGGGCTGAAAAAAATCCAGTGTTACAAGCTATCATGAGATGGGTTTTTCAATGATGTTAGGCTTGTTTTCTATTAATTATTAACTCCCTGACAGCTCCAATTATATCTGTATGTAACTGCTATGTAGTGTTGCCAGGTCTTCAAAATTTGAATAGAGTGAATTTGATCCGTGCTGGGGAACCTCAGGCTGTGTCCCTACTTGGAGCTGAACAGGACCAGGGAGGCAGTGAGTGTCTCTGGGCTGGCGCTCGCTTGGGTGAGCGATCAGCACCTTCCCTGGCTGGGTCACCAGCCAGCCCCTGACATGCCCGAGCATGGTTTGGGAGAAGACAGAAGCCAAAGCCATCTCCAGGAGGCTAGATCTAAACAATCAGTCTTTATTTTGGGAAGAGAATGGTTAGCCACACAATGGCAGATTTGGCAGTGCTCTGTGCCCTTGGTTACAGAGAATGGCCCCTGGGCAGGTTTATTTCACTGGCAGTGTTCCTCATGCCCTGCCTCTTTGTTCTGATAGGCTTTGTCCCTGCCCACAAGTCAGTTCTGCCCTAGCACATCTGCTCCCCACCAAGCATCTGCAGGGCCTTCTTTCTGCATTCGTGGGTCTTTGCTGTGATTTCCAGTCTGGTGGGATCATAGAATGATTTGAATTGGAAAGCACCTTAAAGATCATACAGTTCCAATTCCCCTGCCATAGGCAGGGACAGCTTTCACTAGACCAGGTTGCTGAAAACCTCATCCAGCCTGGTCTTGAACCCTTACAGGGGTAGGACATCCACAACATCTCTAGACAACCTGTTCCAGTGCCTCCCTACCCTCCACATAAAGAAATTCTTCCTAACATCTAATCTAAATATCTCGTCTTTTTTGTTTAAAGCTATTGCCCCTTGTCCTACCATGATTTGCCTTTGTAAAAAGTTGCTCTCAATGTTTTTTATATGCCCCTCTAAGTACGGGAAGGTTATTATAAGACCTTCTTGGAGCCTTCCTTTCTCCAGGCTAAACCCTCTCAGCCTGTCTCCACAGGAGAGGTGCTCCTGATGCTGCCCAGGGTGTGGTTTGCCTTCTGGGCTGTGAGCACACACTGCTAGCTCAGGTTCAGCTCTTCATCCAGGAGAGCTCCACAGGGCTGCTCTCAACAAGTTCCTCTCCCAGTCTGTGCTCATGTCTGGGATTGCCCCAGCGCAGGTGCAGCCCCTTGCACTTGGACTTGTTGACCCTCATTAGGTTCCCATGAGCCCGCTTCTCCAGTCCATGTCCCCCTGGATGGCATCCCATCCTTCTGTGTCATCTGCAAACTCGCTGAAGGCCTCCTCCTTGTGGAAATTCCTCCTTTCCATTTGGGACAGGAGCACTCCAATGCTGCCCTCCAGTAACAGACAGTAAACATAACACAGATACCAGATCCAGAATGGCACAGAGCTCAGACCAGGCAAATTTACAGTGCTGAACTCTGCTGCTCTGGTGGTGCTGAGGTGTGAGCAGCTCCAGCTGCCTGGCCTTCAGCAGGGCAAACCCTGCTATGCTGACACCTTCTGGCTTGGCACTGTCCTCCTGCTCCCACTTTTCCTCCACAAGCCCCCTTTAGAAGGAGACTAGCTCTGCCTCATTTTGGCAGTGCCCTTGGCTGTCTGTTCTGATGGTTTGTTGGTGTCCACCTCACCCTGATGAAAAAAGATGAAACTTGCTTTTGACCTTAGCCCCTCAGCCTTGTGAGGCTGGTACAGAAATTTGGGGAACTGTGGTTCTAATTCTGGCTTATTAATAAAAAATGTGACACTTAAATGTTGAACCATATATAAATAAAACACTTCAGTCAAATTAACATTTATAATGTACTTTAAGTACTTTCTATTAGTGTTTGTGCTGACATTTGCACAATCCTAGATTCAGCGAAGAGCTGCAGCACGTGCTGGTAACTAAGCATGTATGAAGTGCTTTAAAGAAGAAAACATGAATAGCTTCTTCTTTTCTGCCAATTTTGGCATGAAACTCTGCTTTAGTTCCTCCAAACAGATGGAAATATCACTGAGCCCACCCTTGGTCACGGTGTCTGTTACCATAGGCAAATCAAATACAGTTGGAAGTCTGTAAGGCTTTCCTGCCAAAGGGTCAGTACAAGGTCAGGACTTGTACTTGCAGGGTTTTCACTTTTTATATAATTACCCAAAGATTAAATGTTCCTCCCTTTTTCACCATGCTCCAGCTGTGGAACTACGAGATTGCCCTCCTGTTAGACACAAGAATACCAGGAACCATAAACATATTAGCTTGACCTCTCTGTCTGTGTCTGGCATCTTTTATGTCATGTTTCACTTTACACTGGAAGAAAAAAGTGAATATTCATAGAGCAGTATCTACTTAATCTGGGACAATACTTCATAGAAGCCAAATGCCCTCTTACACCTTAAACTCCATCCATCTGTTGTATAGTTTCTTTAGGATGGTGGAAAATCCATGAGCAGTGTTTTTAAGTTCCAGGGCTGGCATTTCCTCCTTCTCACTCCCGGATGAATTTATCACCTTTGTTTCTCTCTCCTCAGAGGAGCAGGCAGGAGCTTTGACCATCTTGGGGAACTATTTCACGGCTTCTCTCTTAGTTTTCCATCCCTTAGAAGAGATCTTTGACTTCATCTGAAATTTGGGAGTTTCATGTTCTGTGCAGGGAAGTCACTTCCCCTATATTCTGTCTCTGCTTTCCAGCTGCAAACTGGAGACAGTGAAGCTAATCAAACAGAATATTTTGAGGCTGATGCTGACATGTGCTACATGAGACCTAGCTGTCATAATTTTATTTTCAATGTCATATATGACTTAGCTGCAGAAGAAAAATGATTACTTATTTTCTGTAATAGTATATGCTCATAATTCAGTAAAATAATGTTTTTGAGAACAAACTACATCAATGTGTTTTGTTAGTTATCAAAAAGTATCTAAATTCACTAATATTTATTAATTATTTCTTCTCCTACAAATCTTTCCTTAGCAATTGGAACTCTGTCAGAGATTATATAAACTGCACTTTCAGCTGCTGTTGCTTTTTCAGTCCTACTGTAAACTTATTGGACAAGTGCACGAAGTGAGTTCCATGCCAGAGGTATGTAACAAAGTCCCGTACTGAAAATTCCTCTTTATTTTCATGTTCTTATTTTTCCTTTCTCTGGACTTAACAACAAGGGTCCCACTATTTCACACTGACTATAAATCTGCAGGCATACATAATCAACTAAATACCTTAATGTCCTGTATTTTTAATTCTGTAATGTTTACAAACCTTTTTCTTTAAATATTTTGACATGGCACACTCTCACTTTTGACCCAAACAGCTCTTTGTTTTTAGATAAATCAATGAATCTTACTTTAAAAAAATTCACAAGGCTCTTAAGTACTGTTAGTCAAGTTTATTTTCAGCAGTTGCTTGAATTATGTAATACTTCGAAACATCTTTGATGTGATCACTTAAAGCTGAATGATTATCATTTAAGGAAAGATTTAACTTACCATTCCATGTGTATTTTTCTCCTGGTAAGGAGAAAAATGTATATATTTTAAACTATGGAGGAGAAGAAGTTGTTGTACTCTGCTCTGTAAAATAAAATTTAAAGCTATTACATGTAATTTATTACATATTCTAGTAACTTAGATATGGCCTATAAACAGAAATTGTTTTATCAGATGTGCTGTCACAGAAAAAGAGTTTGAATATTTATTGTATCTTAAGGATACAATCAATTGTATGTTGTGAAGGCTGGCTCACATTGTGACTGGGCTGTTCACTTTTAAGAGAAGAGAGGACAATAGGCATCAACTACTACTAGAGCAGTATAAGTTTTGAAAATATTTTTTATTTCTTATAATTGATTTCTGTAAGTGTTTTTCACAGTTACAACTTTGTTAAATTCTTATAAATAATGCACCCCATGGAACTGGGAAACAATTGTAGAAAGAATAGCTATTTCACCATGACATTTGCATATTTTGCTGGAGCCATAAGCTATTACTTGAAGGAAATTCCATTGTCAGTTCATATGACAGTGTTTATTTTTAGCATGTAGGAGCATGAAAAAGTAGACCCTTGGAAATTATTAACTTACTAATTATTTATGAATCTTGTGCCATATTTTCAGCCTGAGAAAGGGGTATACATTTGTTGTCCATCTGTTAATCATGTCAGATGCTGCATGTGTTTTGTAAATAAATATCAACATCTTACTAGGAGAAATGTGTGTTTTCATCAGCTCTTCCTCTATGATGTGAAAAAAGTAGCAAGGGTGAAAAATAAAAGCTTGTTTAGATATGCTCCTGCATTTTAGCAAGCCAAAACTACAGCATAAGGTTAAAGGATGCACAAAGGTAAAATAAAACCAGAAAAACAAAACAAAACAAACCTGTAGTTTGCTTTTTCTCTGTATTGTACAGAGATCAGGAAATGTCTTTGTATTAAACTGGGGTCTTTTCCATAATGTGTACATCCAATGTAGTAGTAAGGACAAACTTGAAGTGCCTACTCCATGTGGGACTTGTGGAGAATGAAAATACCCATCTCTCCTTTTTCTCCTTGGAGCAGCTGTTAAATATGTCAAGAGAACTGAGTGAGCTGAAGAAAAATCTGAAGGATGCTACTGCTGCAATTGCAGCTGAGCCTCTGACAACAGAATCTGAGCCCACATTCAACTCTACTGAAGCAGCTATTCAGTCCATGCTGGAGTGTTTGAAAAACAATGAACTTGTTAAAGCCGTCAGACAAATAAGAGAATGCAGGCAAGTTTTGCTACATGGTTCATATTAGACTTTCATGTTATTAGAAAAGTATGCATTTATTATCTTCCTAACTAAATGTAATGCACAGGATCAGCATAATTAATTAATTGTTTCAACAAGGAACATGGGCGCATTGATACCGGCTTTTGGGGAGGTGTACCACGAGTAACTATCAAACATATGCTTGCAACAATTAAGATGTTTAATTACATTCTGTAGATCAAAAATCCTGTGAGGCTCTTAAGAATCTTTACTGAGCTAATTCCTTACAGGTGCATGTCATTGGCATGAGCTAAAATTCAGCCCAGTTTCACTTACACCTATTTGAATGAGTTTTCTTAAACATTTTTTTAGATAATGGAAATTGCACTTTTATGTGTATTCAGTGCCTGATACCAGAATATGAGTAATAAATGAGTGGTGTAAAACAGAGAGTTGCTTTAGGCTTATAAGTGTGTGCAAGTCCATTCTTCTTTTAGAGATCTCTGTCACATAACTCTTCTCTCTGCTAATAAACCCATAATGAAATGCCTGTTCTTTTCCTATTTCATTGCAGGATTTTGTGGCCCAATGATATCTTTGGAAGCAGCTCTGATGATGAAGTCCAGACACTACTGAATATTTACTTCCGCCACCAAACCCTGGGTCAGACGGGCACCTATGCACTGGTGGGCTCCAACCAGAGCCTGACTGAAATCTGCACCAAATTAATGGAACTGAACATAGAGATCCGCGACATGATTCGCAGAGCTCAGAGCTACCGGGTCATCAATACTTTTCTTCCAGACTCCAGCATTTCCGGCACAAGTCTCTGACAGGACCCTTGGGCCCCCTTTCAAGCTGGGAGTGCTGCCCTGTGGGAGTGAGGTGGCTCGATGTCTTCTCAGCCTTACAAAGGTTTGGTCAAACTGTACTCACTCTTGTTACATTTAGGATTTCCTCTAAAAAGCGATGGGCTGAACTTCAAACACATAGCAATACTGTAAGGACAGAGGTAGCATAGAGCACCTGGGACAACATCCTTTGTTCTGTGTTGCACAAAAACCAGTTAGCATTTCACTGAGCAACTGCAACTCACTACTGAAGAAGTGACTTCCATTGCATACCAAAGCCTACTACACTGAACAATACTTCCTTTATAGCAAATTAATTTTTGGTTGGCAAAAGTGCAATGTTTCCTTCACAAAATAGTATTTTTTGTTAAAAAAACAAACCTTGTACATTTTTTTCCTTTTTTTTTTCTTATTTAGTTGAGTGAAAGATGGGCAGAATGAAGCTGGCCACGGAATCTCACAAATTTGTTGGTCAAAAGCTGAGAGCCTGTGTATATGAAACAGACTGTAAACAGACTGTAATTTAATGTACACTGTAATTTGAATATGATTACTGTATCTTAAAACAATGAGCTGCTATGAAGTACATTTCCTAATGTTACTAGGCTACTGTCTCTGAAGGTACTGGATCATATTGTAGAGGTCTGTTCTTAGGCCCCCTCAAGGATCATGAAAGGTCTTGATAGATTTTCTTTTTTTTTTTATTAAGGACCTTGGCTGCTTTTTACTAGAGGTTTGCTTTTATGAATATATTTATACTATTAAAGGATGGTTGATCTAATTTAACTTGCCATTTTGTAGGAGAAAGTCCCATCACAGAGTCAAATCTTTTGAACTGTTACGCATGCATATTTTTATTTAATATAAATTTTGAGTATAAAAAGTAAAAATATTAACATGAAATGCAAGTTCTCATGTTAAATTTCTTCAAAGAGAGGTCTTACTTTATTTGTAATGTATATATAAAAGTCATGACTATATGTTTTTTTCTTACATTTAACTGCTGTCCAGTGTTAAATGTATGCATGTAAATCTGTTGCACATCTGAGACACTTTTATTCTGACAACTATGTAACTTATTCACACTGTAAATACACTTAACTGTTTTTGTGAAGTAACTTTGAAATTTGGATCAGTACATCCATTTAACTAAAGTATAAAAGTCATATATAGTCAGAACACAGTACGTGCTTGTTGTGAAAATTGTGTTCTTGTCTGAATCAGAACGGTCTACACAATATCCATGATCAGCAGCCCCCAGAAGGTACCTGGCTCCTGGTTTATGCTGAAACCATTCATAGAAAATAGTGAGAAATGTAACTACAGCCTGACAAAAAGATCCTCACAGTGCAGCGTGGAAAACTACAACAGCAGAAATAGTTTCATTGATCTATGAAAGCCTCTGAACTTCCTTCTACCCTAAAGAGTGTTTTTTACACTGTCACAGATAGTGCCAGTCAAAAGGTTTTTCCCCCCCACCTCATTTCAAACATGGGCAACTTACACCCTTTTCCCACCTATTTTACAGCCATAGTCTTGTTCTGGCAGATAGTCTTTGATTACCAAGCAGCTGTGGTTTTTATATATGCAGTTGACAGAGGCAGGAGGAAGACTCATTTGCATTTACACCAGACTTTGTGCTCCAGAACATTTGCATCTTCCACCCTAGTTCAGTTTGAGTGACTGAAGAAAAAACATGCTAGTGTAGCCTGAATCTTAGCATTCCCTGAAGACTTCAAAGTCTATCTTCAGGAAATCAAATGGGTTGCTTCCTTACAGATATACTTTCCTCTTTCAGCAAAGGAGACTGAAACTAAGGGGTATCAAACTAGTGCAGACTTTTATTGAACTTCATTTACAGCATATATAGTGAAATTACGTACTTTAAGTTATTATACTTTACAATAATACTGAAGTCTTCATCCATTATCCAATGCCAGGTCAAAAGCCTTAAGTCAAAACATTGCAATAGACAAAGTGCAAAGCACAAAACAGAAGAGGGCACATGGATCAGACAACGTATTTGAAGCTGTAAGTGCTGTCACAGGACAGCCTTTTGCCCCTGCAGCGGCCACAAAGTTCTTGGCGATGAGGTCTCTTCAGGTCAATATGTCTCTTCCTCTGAGGGCAAGAGCAACGAGTCTTGGAACAGATCTCAAGAAACAAAGATATGTTAGTAGTAGTAGTAGATCAAAGAGGATGCTTCTAACTTCATGTTAAAATAACATTTGGTTTTCCTTAACAGCAACACATTGGGGCTGATATACTTAGGAACTCTTGTGGTAAAAAAACCCTGTGGATTTAAGGTGCAAGGGCTTTCTCACCTAGAAGCACAAAACCCTACCATACGTACAGCAAGCCATAATGCTGTATGAAAACTGTTTAGGTAAGCCATCCATGGGAGGAGGGAGGCCTACCACAAGACACATTTCCCAAATAACATTTCCTAGTATTTTGATGAAATAAAGTTTTCTTCCAGATAAAGTCAGTATCAAACTCAACAATAGAATTAGTGTATGTGATAACATCTGACAGTCTTAATTGAGTACAGTTAACTTACCTGGCACTGGATTGTTTCCACTCGATAGGGATTGAAGCCCTTTTGGCATTTGCGACAGAGCTGCTTGAAGTACACCTGAGAAAAAGGCAAGTTCTGTTAGTATAGAGACTTATTCAGGTGTTCTATTACAGGCACCTAAGTTTGTGCCAAAACATCTGATTTGTCAGAGACTTTATGCCATTCTTACTAGTCTCAGAAGAACAGAGACTACTTGTTAACTACCTTGTTGCTTCCAGAAATGCACCACACGTAGGCACTCTCCCATCTGGTCTTGCAGTCTTTGCAGTGGAAATAGCCATACTTCTGCTCCAAGAACTGCAGAGACACAGTTCAATGAGCATCCTCCAGCAGCCTGAGAGCACCCAGCCCAGCTCCCTGCCCAAGGATGGTAAGACACTGAAAAAGGTTGCCCAGGAAGCCATATGGAAATATTTGAAGCCGTAGTGAATGGGGCTCTGAGCAACAGGGTCTAGTGGGCGGCATCCCTGCCCATGGAAGAGAGGTTGCAACTGGATGATCTTTAAGGTCCCTTGTAACCCAAACCATTCTGCCATGCTTTGATTCACACGTGCGGGTTTTCCCAGGCTGGAGGCTCTTCTACTCTAGGTGAGACAGAGCCAGGGCAGGACAGGGACACCATGCTGCTCATGAGGTGATTTCTGGCCTCCCTGCTTGAGGGTTCGCCCCCCGCCCCATCCCGGCGCACCTGGAAGGCAGCTCTCTGCCTGGGAGCCGCGGTCTCCTCCCGCCGCGTCCCCACCGGCTCCTGTTGCGGCGGCAGCGCGGCCCCCGCCGGGCCCTCCTGCTGCTCCTCGGCCGCCGTCGGGGCCTCCTGGGCCGGGGCTGCCTTCTCCGGGAGCGGCGCGGCCTCGGGCGGCGCGAAGAGGCGGCGCTCGGGCGCGGGCGAGTAGAGGGCGAGGCGGCCCGGGGCGCGCAGGGCGGCGGGGCTGAAGGCGCGGGCGGGCGGCAGCGTGCGCGGCCCCAGCGAGCACTGCACGGCCACGTCAGCCCGCAGGCTCACCTGCACCGCCGCCTCCTTCGTGCTGGCCCGGCGCGGCCGCGGCGCCAGCGAGGGGCCCACCTGCGACAGCAGCGCCTGGAGCTGCGCCCGCCGGTAGCTGTCCAGGTAGTCGGAGGGCAGCGGCGCGAAGGGCCCCCCGAGGAAGGGGCTGATGCTGCCGCTCTTGCTCTGCTTCCAGCTGGGCTGCTTGGCCGCAGCGTCCCAGCCGCGGCCGGACACGGGGCTGCTCCTGAAGTTCTGGCTCTTGCTGAACGGGGAACAGACAAAGCTGTCCATGATTATCGCCGCTGAAGGGTTAGCCCTAGCTGGGCCCCTGCCCTGTTTTATCTTACCTGGGGAGCTAATGGCTGCTAATTGATGGGGAAAGTGGGGGCAGCTGGGGGAGGTGGGGGGCTGTTGGCAAGGGAAGGCCGGCGTGCCTGTCTTCCTTCCTTCTCCGCCAGACTCCAATGATGGAGAGGTGTCATTCAGCCACAGCTGGGAAAACCATGGCATGGCCTGCGGAGCGAGGAGAAGGCTGCTTGCTCACAGTTCCTTCCGCTCATGGTCTTAAAAGAAGGAAAAGGGGCTTTGGGAAACTAACAAAAGTCCCGATAAACTGGGTTCCCCCCGGAGAGCTGAGCGAAGAATTCAGGCAATTACATCTCTGATAAAAAGTTTTTACCAGTATTAAAAGGTCACAGCATCCCCATTCTTCCATTACTTGGGGATTATCTACCTGGAACATTTTCCATCAACTGAACTGCTTTAGGAGAAGATGGAATATACGCCTGTATACAAACTGAAGTAAGGGAAAGCAGTGGCTTAATATCTGCATATATATGAATATATATATGTGTATCTATATTAAATAAGTGTTAATAATACAAGCAAGTAATAAAAGCATGTGCATATTAGACTAATATGCTTCTTCCATAATTATGTCACTTAGTTCAATTTTAATGTAATACAGTTAAAATAATGTACTTAAATCATGCAAGCTGCATATGTAACCCTTAAATCCCTGGAACTGCAGTGATGTGAAATCCTTTCTTTGTATGACTCCTCACCATCTTTATAAATGCTTTATAAAATTCAACGGGCCAGCAAGAGAGAGGCTAGAGAAGACCTGATAGGGATGATGTCTTTAAACATTCACAGTATATCTGACACTTTCGAGAGTCTGAGATAAATCAGTAAGAAACAGCATTTTTACAGGACACAAAGAGGTTAAGATTCAGGAAACACATTCATCGTAATTAAACATGTCTCAAGGTTCCATGTTGTGCTTGGATTTTCAAAGCACTGTCAGTATCAAAGCAAAAATAGGGTATTGATGTAGCCAAGTTACAACTTAATGATTGCAGTGTGGCTGCAAAAAGAGTAAGTTTTTAAGGTGCTTTGGGAATGGGGATGGAAATCAAATTGGAAACTACATGCCATCATTTAAACCAACAGTTTGAGATCCTCCAAAATTCTTTGGGAAGAAAGTTACTGCAGCTCCCCAGAACACTGCAGGGTTAGAAGTTAAAGTTCCTTGAAAGGAGGACGAGGGATATGGAAAATTATTGTAGGACAGAAACTGATGAAAGTGACAGATGACTAAGCAGATGATGTGCTAAAACTGCAACATAAGGACTGGTGGGGGGAGACAGGAAGAAGCCCCCTCATGGCACAAGAATAGATGAACATCCCACTAAAATGAAGATGGTAAACTCAAAGTCGGTGGTGAGAGTGTTCCACACATCTTGAAGTTGTTCCATCACCAAACCCAAGAATTTAATGAAGAGACAAAGTGGGAATGGACTGTATGTGGAGCATAGTAACATTCTCTTTATTGGAACAACATTTGGTCAACAATGGTCAACAGCCATTTCATGTGTCAAGGCCTGCACCTGAGGAGCAGAGTCTGAGGCTTGCACAGTTCACTTCCCCTGCCTCCGGGAGCCTTCCAGAGCCCTTTCCCGAGGGGTCGGCGTTAGCTGCTGTTGCCCAGCAACGCGGGCCGTGTCAGCCGTGGATGTGCTGCTTCATCCCCTCGCCTCCACACGAGTGAAGCTGCAGGCGGCCATCCCTGCTCAGGGCACGCACCCTTTCTGTTCTGTGCGGAGTCAGCCACGGCGGACAGCCCTTTCGGCGGGCACCACGCGTCCCCCGGCCGCAGTGCCGGGCCCCGTGCAGGGCAGGCCGGCGCGGCCGAGGCGGGGCCGCTTGGCCGCCGCCGCCTTCCTCGCCGGGAGGCGGGAGCGGCGGATGCTCCGGCTGCGCAGGCGCGGGGCTGCGTTGGCGCCAAGCTTCGAACGGGGTGGCCGCGCTGGGGGTCTGCGCTGCCCCCTCATCCCCGCCGCCTTTCCTGCCCGCCGCGCCCGCCGCGCTGCCCGGCGTGAGGCGATGCTGCGGCCGCCGCCCCGCCCGAGGCGCCGCCGGCAGGTAACGGCCCCGCGTGTGGCTCGGCCCTGCCCCGGGGCTGCGCTGTGCCCGGGGGTGTCACTGCCGCCCCTCGGGCGTCCCTCCCTCTCCTCACAGCCCGCCGGGGTCCGCAGTCCCCGGTGTGACTCGGTGAGGGGACGGGGGTTTGGGCCCGTCCCGGAGACCCCGCGGTGACCCGGCGGGGCTGCGCAGGCCGCGCTCCGTGCGCGGTCATCGCCCGGGAGGAGCTTCCCCTCACGGAAAGCAGCGCGGACTGGTCAAATCGCACTTCTTAAAATGCAATGTTAAGTTCCTCGGTGTTCTGTCTTAATGCAGCCCGTACCCTATTTTAAAGCGCCCGTTTGTCCTATGGTTTTGGTAAGGCAGCGTGTGTAACACGGCCGTCATGTGGGAAACGGGGTTTGCTGTGGAAGGCACAGATTGTTAAACGATGAAGTCTCACTATGGGCTTATTATGCATGTTTTTTTTAATAGATCCGTGAAACTGGCAGTGTCTGCTCCACTTGAAAGCAACTTTGAATCAAATTCTTGACATGTAAGTTGCAGAGGTTGTTAAGAGTATATATGTGGTAGTACATATTTCATCCTAACACATAGTGAGTGTGAGGTTTTGATTTGTGTTTAAAATACCTCAGAAGTGTCCTGCCTATTCCATCATGTCATGTGTTTGCTGAGTGTCTTCATTATCTCTAGTATAGTTTCCTATGCTCTTGTCTGTTGTTTTCCCATCAGGTTCATCATTGTGGTGTTTGAATGCTCACATCATAGCCAAAGCTAAGCTGGGCTGTGGCACACCACAAAATGCAGGAAACCCAGCCAAAGATATTCAAACAGCAGTGTGTGAAAATGTTTTATTTCTTCTCAGGCTTTTCAACTGTTCCAGTAATGTAATGGATAAGAAAATGGCTTGCAAACCTGAGGAAAGACCATCTTTCTTTGAAATATTTAAGGCGCACTGCAGTGAATCAGGTACAACTTATCTAAAGTAAATAATTCTTATTAGGGTTGCTTTCTGGGCGCCAATATTTTATACGTATTTGCTGTATGTTTCACAGGAAAACTTTATGCAAGGTGTTCCTGCTGTTTTTGCCCCAAACCTGTATTTCCTAATACCTAGATTTCTTCCAGTTTTTGTTTGTATTTTTTATCCATGATATGTGCTTAGTTACTTTTTGTGCTTCCTTGTTTAGAGTTGTCACCTCTATACATACCCACATGTAGACCAGGCTTAGTCTTTTGCTAGAGACACCTGTGGTAGTTAGTAATTTTAAAAGGAACCTGTTTAACTTGCCACTCTGAGCAAAACAAGAGAAACTAAGAGCCAGGGAGTATACTTGTGATTTTAAACAAACTGGATATTTTTCTGGTCCTTTGGTTATTCTGTTCATGGTCAGAGAATTTGGGCAGGCATTCCTTTATGTTCTGTGGTTACCAGAGTTCAAAGCCATCTAGAAACAAGCAAACCAGAAGTATGGCAGTGGAGGGAGCAGTGTGTTTTGCTGTTAGCATTTAAATGCCTGGTGTGTTTTCGCATCCTCCATGGAGGAACCTTTTTCCTTTTCATGTGGTTTTCTGTATGTTTTCCTTCGTAGATTTAGGGCCTATCAGTCTTAATTGGTTTGAAGAACTCAGTGCAGAAGCACCCCCATATGAGCCCAAATCCTTCGGAGAGGTTGATGGGCCCTCTGGCTGGCTTGATCAAACAGCTTTTAAAACTCCAAGGACAAAACCCTCTACATACAGTCAGCTGGCATCAACCCCACTGCTCTTTAAAGAACAAAATGCAATATTGCCACCTTCTTCTCCTGAAAAAGAGCCAGATCAGAAAAAAACAGGAGCAAGTGAGTAACTTCTTTTTTTAACCTTCTGTTGCAGCTGATGATCATTAATGTAATAGATAATTCTACTGTAGGAACTGTGGGACTAAAAAGCTTATTTTAGGGGACTTCTGAAGATCATCTATAAAAATGCAGAATTAATCTTAATAGTGGATTGAGGTTGTGATAAACTGGTAATATATAAACAAAACCCCCTGTATAAAAGATACTGTTGTGGTCCAAACATTCTAAGTACTGTTAATATGAGAGGATATGAACTTAATATAACCTGTTGACTGCAAATCAAAGTGAATTTTTTTAGCAGTGTAATTTTTTTATGCAGAAGTTTTGAAGCTTTTAAAGGGACAGAATCATCCTTATCATGATGAAGTGTGAGGCAATCTGTAGGGCACTCCTTAACCTTTCTTGAAAAGTTTTAGAAGCACCATCTCTTTGAGTTACTAAGATTATAAACTGTAGACAAAACTACATTTTTCCATTTGGAAAAAAAAAAAAAAGGAATTTTGTGAGGTACTTCTCATACGTTATTTCCAAATCCCAAGTACGTCATGGGAGTTCATGCCACTCTGCTCCTTTCTGATGTTCCCACCCTCCTTGGACAGCAAGAAGAATCTTTTCCACGGAGAATGTGCGCAACATTGTCTGTAAGAATCTCTTCTATGGAAGGGTATTTAACCCCATTCCTGAAGTATGTGATTGGTACATCTGCTGTGTCTGTGTCCTTCTGATAAGCTTTTCTAACCAGGTTACAGACAAACACAAGACTCCCTTTTATTACCAGAATTGTTCTTAAATCCTGTGCAAATTGTCTGAAGGGTTAGAGCTGTGCTGCAGTTCGAGTATACTTTATTACCCTACTTCCATGGAATACTGTAACTCTCTTTTGTTTTTCTGAAGTTCCCCCGCTCATCTTTTGCTGAGAACATGTTTCTTCTAAATGTAGCTATTTGTTTTTACAGTGTTAAGTCCCTAGGGAATTCCTGGTTTCAGGAATTTCATTTGGCAGTTTCATAAATGGCAAAGAAAGGAACCTTACGGTTGTTTATTTCAAAATGGTCCGTTTTGGTTCACATGTGACTGCCTGAAATGTTCTGTTTTCTTGGTTAGAATCAAATTGCTCTTGTGAAAACAAGAGCCTGGATGGGAGCTGATGGATTTCATATCTTGGTATGGTATTGGGATGCACCTGTGTTGTGCACGTGAACTCAGAAGCAGAGAGAAATGCACAAACTAAAGTGTAATTTCTTGTACTAAGGTTGTTTGGAAACTTCACAGTAGAAATTCCTGTTAGTAGTTGATTGTCCATGGAAGGGTCTCACTGTGCATAAGATTCTGCTGCTTTAGTGGGAACATTGTCTTTTGCCAAGAGATGCTTTGGAAATAAATAGATGCTGCTGACAGTGACAGTGACTCCAACAACAGTTCTGGAAATAATTTTTGCTTTTTGCTCCTTATGTGAATCAATAAGTGTATGACTTAGTAAATTTGAGGAGAAGCTGCACAAACCTGTGTTTGCATGTATTGTATTCTTGCTAAGAATAACTTGTGTAATGACAAGAAAGGAACAATGCAGTATACATTAAAACTGAAATAGAATGGAATACATGACTTGATTAATACCAAGTGACTAAAGGAACATAATGAGGGGTCTTCTTGGCTGTGCATTTGCAATATGTTTAGCATTGTTTGGATATAAAATTTGAACGTATTTAAAATACTAGAATAGAAATTAGAATTGGGTTGTGGGGATTTTTTTTGGTTTGGTTTTGGGTTTTATTTGGTTTGGGTTTTTTTGAAAGCTCAGCTTTAAACTTCAAAATTGAAACTGTTACCTGGAGTTCTGCAAAGTTTTGCTGACTATTATATTCTATGTTCTAGATAGAGAGAATTTGACAAGCCCAGGTAACACAAGAAGAAAAATAGACCAAGAAAATGAAATACTTGCTTCGCCTCCTGGTACCTTCCACAACTGTCTCACTGCTAGGTATGCTAAATATGTCAACACAAATAGAAAATAAGCAGGACCTTAAGCAGAAAGCAATATTTAACCCACCATATTTGACTGCTGAACTTTAAAAGCACTGAATAATCTTGTATGTCTGATATGTTTATGATACTTCTAGGTTGCTAAGTGAATTGAAAACAAAACACTAGCTAAATTTGAAAATGTCCTTGCTTTCAGGTGATTGTTTTTCCTATTTTTCTACTCTTTCACAGCTGGAATACAAAATTTTTTAATGTTATTTCAGCTTTCCAAGTCCAAACATCCAAAGAAAGACTAGTAGTGATGTATCATGTGCTTCTCAAGTAGTAAATCTGTTTGTAATATTTACTGAGATTTTTTTAATAATAGCCTTGATTTTTACAGACTTAATGTCTGTATTTCAGATAAATTTTATCAAAGTACTTGTGTTGATTATGGGAAGAGTTAAACTAGTTATTTAATTGCAGTTAGTTAAGCCAGTTTCCCTAGTTTCATACAGCCTATTATAAAATGCGTGGTTACATTGGGATTTATTACTTGTCAGACAAATCATCACTGAAAATTAAAATATTTCCTGAAAGAAATATTTTACAGTTTATAGTAGACTTATGGTAATGTTTAAAATGTTGACTGATGGTTAGGAGGAATCTATGTTTCATCTAGTCAGAGGTGTAACCATGGTGCAAAGAAAAGAAGTAAAGGAGATGGTAATATATGTTATGTTTGAAATATTCAATTATTTTAAGAAATTGAGACATGAAATTAATATTATGGCTTTAATTTTCTTTTGCAGTCCAGCTATTTTAAAGAATACTTACAGAACACCTCAGAGAAATAATATTCCCGGTTTGTATCTTCCCTTTTTGGTTCTACAAAATATTTTATATCTCTAGATAAAAATCTGCAATTTTCAGTTACTGTTTCATGTCCTTTCTCCATAATGTTTTTCAGGTCCATATGGAAGCTTGTTTTGCACACCAAAACTTTCAGAGGTACAGATTTTATTCATGCATTTTGTTTCCTTTTCCTGAGTTGTACACTTAGAATTTGGCATAGAAATTACATATATGATTGTTAAATGTATTTCTAGGTCAGAACTCCAAAATGTATTTCTGAAAGTCTGGGAGCAGAAGTGGATCCAGATATGTCCTGGTCAAGTTCTTTAGCCACACCTCCTACCCTTGGTGAAACTGTGATAATAGGTATTTCTAAAAATGAGCAATTGCTAAGGGTTTAAAACTTCCAGTTTTGACACTGGAAGTTCACTCAGTATGAACTGTTTGGTTTTTTAACTAAAAAAAAGACAAAATTCTTACAGTGATTTTTTGGTGGGTGCCTTTAGATAATGCAGCCCTACACAGAAAACTTTTCAGAAGTTTTCTTCCTTTGTTTGAGGGGTTAGAGGATATAAATTTAGAAATAACATGGCAAAGCATAGGAAGAGGATTAGATATGTTTACTTTGTGCTATCACATAACTAGGAGCTGTTGGGCTGAGTTAAATGGGTTTGTTTATGAAGTGTAAGAAGGTGGCTTGCTGAGTTAACCTCCCAGCAGCAGTGCTGTGTTCAGCATTTTAACCACTCTCACTGTGCCTGCCATCGTGATCAATCCAATGAGATGGACTGGGATACTCATCCAATTTGGACCCGAGCTCCTGGGCTCATATTTCCTGGGTTGTTTGGACGGGGCAATTCCTGGAGCTTATTTACTGCACAGCTGCACAAACAGCTGTGTTAGCAGAGCTGTGAATGAGAATGAGTGGGTGATAATTGCTTCAGTGGTAGCTAACAGTAATGGTAAACATCAAGCCTCAACCTAAGGTGTTGATGAAAGTGAGATTTCATTAGCATATGATAAGCAAAGTGAAGTTTGACTGTATGATTTGTTGATGAAAATTCATGAGAAAATGGGAAGACCTGGATGTGTTTCCTTAGCTTCTGATATTGCTCTTTTTCATGTTGTAAACTACCACTGTATAGAGCATATAAAGCATATTAAGAATGAGTCCTAGGACTGGGAATTTCTATTGGGATGTAGGGGATGGTCAAGGCTATTGAGCTGTACTATTTTGGGTGTTCTTTGGTCCAGAAAGGTATGAGCTGAAAAGAAGCCTGGGGGAAGTATCCATATCTTAATGATGATGTTCTGGGAGATGAGCTGTGGTTTGAGCTCTCATTCTCCCATGTCTTGGATAAGCCTAGTATTTTATAACAGTGATATTATACTCTTTGCCTTCTGACACCTGTGAAAAGAAAGAGCTGCTACACAGAACCTAGATGTTGTGTCTATGAAGCGTTTTGATATACGCTCTTCAGGCATTTTAAAAATAGGATTCACTTTCTCCTTTTGTAACAAAAGTGTAAGATAGTACTGCTGTTTTGGGAGGAAGTGGGAAAAAAACCACAAATTCCTGATAGGCTTGAAGATCTCATCCAGATCTTTGGACAGAAATAAATGGGGAATAGTGCCTTGAATAACTGCTTGAAAGGCAGTGCTGTTTCAAGGTGGTAACTGGAAACAGCAGAAACCATAACCTGTGATTTGTGGTGGTTTGTGCTGTTATAAAACTGCCTTTGTACACTGTCCTTCATCCTCATCTGTATGACTTTTTAATTAGAACTTGTAGTTTTGAGTAGTTTATTTACAGATTTGAGTGGAATTTAAAATAATCCAATGAAAATCCTCCCAAAACACAGCTGTATTTGAACACACTCAGCAGATCACTCAGGAGAAAATAAATTGACTTGTCTGTCTCCTTCTAAAGCTAGAGAGAATGATTCTATTTCTGAAGCAAAGCGACAGGATGGAAGGGCTGATACAGTAAGTAGTTTTAAGAGCTATGTTGTTCTTCAATTTCAGTTAAGCTATTCTGTTACATGTTTACATTTCTTGAGCCAAGAATAAAAAATTCTGTCATTGTCATTTTAAGCTTTCCTATGTGACTGTTTTTAAGAGTTACTGCTCACATGGCTAAATTTGCAATACATAGTTGTAGAATGTGTTCTCACAAATAATATTTCCTTCTCTGAGAAATATTTTTTGCTGTGCTTATTAAAAAAAGCCAAAGCAACCCCAACCCCCCAAACCACTTGACTTCAGCAGCACTCAATATTATTATGAGAGGAATCAAATCTAGGAATTATATTACTTATTTGAAGATGATTTGTGTGGTTTTTCCCACTTCCATCAGATTTTTGGAAGTTATTCTTTGGGCATAACTTGTTGCTCTCAACCTCTTCAATAAAGAGTTGAAATTGAGTATTAATTTCAATCCTTTGATAGTGGTAGGGAAAGTTCTTGCATAATTGGAATTGCACACTGTGTCTATGAAAGCTGAATGATTGTTGAGACTGAAAACCAAGGATGGCACTAGAAGGATTCAATTACAAATTTAAGTTTTATGCTTAACAACCTGAAACTTCACAGTTAACAGACTGTTACAAGTGAAAATAGGCAAAATGTCCTTGTCCTTCCTCATATCTCCTTCGTTCCCTTTTTGAGAAGATTACAGTAAACTGCTGAACCCATTCACTGCCCTGAAGGTGGCTTTAAGATGGAACCTGATTTGCATCAAAAATGGGGATTATTTGGTTTGTTTTTCACGTGTACCTGTGAAAATGTTACCTTTCATTTTAAGAGATGGCTTCTGGTACTGCAGTAAATGTTTACAGTTCTGTCCTTGACTGTTAAAGTGACACTTACTGGTACATAATATGACAGCTTTTGTCTTTGATTTACAGATTTTGCGCAACTATTTTTCCAAGCATGATAAATGTCCTGGGATAAGTGATGCAAGTATGCTGTCTGTACCAGAGACAGTAAAGCTAAATGCTGAAGATGACATCAAAGATTTGGGTATGCATCAATGCTTTAGCTAATAAGTATCCAGTGAAGCAAGAGTGAGGATAAAAGTACATTCTGTGTTTTGGGCTGTTCTTCTGGCTGGTTTGTTCTGCCAGCTGTGTTCTCAGAGTCCCTAAATTGATTTTATTTTGTAAAATTAATCTAGCCTTAAAAAGGGGAGTGTCTGTTGAGTCATTAAATTAAATCAGTGTCCTGGTTAAGCCATGAAAGTCAGGTTATGGTGCCACTGGACAACAACCAGATTAGTACTGTGAAGTGTGTTCACTGCAGCTGGAGAGGTGAGACAGAAAAATGGTACAGGCTCAAGGGGGAGCAAGACTACTGCTTGTAGTTATTGAACAGGCTTAACTGAAGTTTCATCCCAGCACTCACTATTCTGTGGTGAGCTTGTTTTTTGATCTTTCTTCATTTATTTCACCTGTTCAAAATAGGTAGTTCAAAATGTGACAAATCCTTTTGGAAAAAAAAATGTTTTGGATTTCTTTAAATGAATGCAGAAAATACACAAGACAAGGAAAAAAAAATTATTCTGTGTTTTTAGATCATGTTAGTGAACAAGTGAAAGGGTAAATTCCAGTGGGAGTTTTTTTTTTAATTTTAGTTGAGAAATGATGGCAGAAGGGGAGATTATTACCAAAAATTTGTTCAGGATGCATGGTTGTAAAAAGGTGCTGTAGGGATTCGCGCTGGCTAGACAGGACAGCATATCCTTATCCTTATGTCCTTGTCTGAATTGAATGGCCTGCCCTAAAAATAGGATTTGATGGTACATGTAAGAATTGTGAAAAAATCAGCTTGGAATTCGATAAGGAGAGCTGAGAATGCTAGCATCACGAAGGACTTATTAGGACTTATAGAGTGATGCTGTAGGTTCAAATGTGAACCTAAAAAGGTTTCTATGCTGTAGGTTCAAATGTGCTGAAAATAATGTGTTCAGTAGTAAAGGTATTCAAATAATCTGTAGTTAACAAAATACTTTTAGAAATGAAGCATAAATTAATTGGTCTTGGTCTGTGTTCCAATAGGTCCTATTACATTGCATACTACAGTAGAGAAGATCAATTAATATCTGAGAAAAATAAGTGGGAAAGAAGACCATTTGTCTTAAGAGTTCAAAATAACTTGCAAGTGTTTCCCTTTTCCTCTGTCTTCCCTTTTTGATAATTTGGCATTTGAAGATGCCGTGTATAAAAAGGACAGCTCCACGTTTGTAGCTTTCAGATGTTGATTTTCTCTGGAATAGTATCATAAAGTACAATAAGTTTTATTAAGTATATGTTTTGTTTCAGTTAAAGAAAATAAGATCATAATATATCAAATAATATCACCCTCCAGTAAGTTTAGAAGTCAGAATTGATTTCCCTGATTTTTGTTTTTCCCTGGCCTGAGCTTATTCAGGGTACAGGCAGTATCTGTACAGTCTTTCAGTTAGTCCTTGTGTTCTTTAATCCTAAAAAATGTCTCTTGTTTAAGTAAAAACAAATAAGCTGTGTCTATGTAGAAAGCTGTACTGACAAGGTATCACAGGATGAAAGGATATGGAAGAAGTTGCTTCAGAGGAGCCCACTTTAGTTTCCTCACTACTTTAGTGAAGGAAAATGACCTACCTGTACGCTCAGTCAGTAATGTTACAGTTTCTTCTTTTGGAGATCTTATTTACCACTCAGGCCAAAAATAGAAAGTAAAGAGAATTATTGACTTTCCATGCCTACAACATCAGCATGAACCTGATTGGTTGTGTGTGACCAAGTACTGGGAAATGTTCTATGGACTTCCAAATGGAAAATCTTTCGGATATTACACTATGTAAAAGTTCTAGCAGAGAAAGTTCTAGAGTCGTAAGTTAAAAAAATTATACCTAAAAAAAGATAATGGAAAAAGTTAAGCTATTGGTTATGGGCCTAAGGAAAACAGAGGACTGTTTTCTAGGTACTTTATTATGATTTCTGTGATATGAAAAAGCCTTAAAAAGCACTCTGTAAATGAAACCCGGTGTTGAATGTGGAATGTTCTGATAAGTGGGTCTCATTTCATACATTTGAGAAGGTCATATTTTTTTTGGCATGTATAAGCTCTACAGAAAATAACTATACAATAGTGAAGTTTGGATTATTTTTCCCCTTTTGCATGTTATTTATAAACACAAACAAAAAATTCTTCTTATTTTTCTAATATTTATGCCAGTCATGGAACTACTTAAAAGCTTCCTAATCAATTAAAAGACTGAGAATATTTCTAAGTCTTTTTAGATACTGTACTGTTTCATATCATAGTAGAAGACAATTTGATTATTAATCTTTACATAACAGTTTCTTTACCTGCCAGTTATAGATAAAAATAGGCAGCTTCTTAACGTGTCTGGTACCTATCATCTGGTATAAATTCTGGAAGAAAAAAAAGCAATATATTTATATTCTCAAGTTTACTACTCATTCTCTGTCTGTAGGAGGGAAAGAATATTCTTTTAAGACAGCCAGGTTTCATCTTGGCAGCCTTAACCACTACAGAGCTCAGGAGGCCAGGGCATTTACCTGTATTTTCTTTGCCTCCTGTTTCCTCTAACATTTTTCTTTACCAACTCACTCCTGAGTAAAGGTAATAACTATAAAATTGAAAGCTCTATTTACCAATACTGTTCCCAAGTTATTTCCTAAAGCTTATTTTCTTACTTTTCCTCTCTCTATCTTCTCTAAACTCTAGAGTCGGAGGTGTTAGATGGCTTGCTGGGTGAGATGGATAGCTTTGAGGACACACTCATCATGCCAGCTGAGTCCAGTGGAACTCTTCTGCTGATGCCACGTGCACTGGATGCAGTAGAGAAATATGAGATAAATCCAGATAAAACACAAGAAAAGGGGGATGCTCCCTCTCAGCAACCTAATGGAAGAAAGAATGGCATTTCACAGGAAGTCAAAACAAATAGCTGGACTGAAAACAGCCACTGTACTCGAGTGGACGGCTCTTTACTCCAAAACACCAGTGAAGATACAGGAGATGGTAAAGATGGCTGTTTAATAGGACATGAAAAAGAATTGGAGTCTCTTAGGAAGGCAGGAGATGTGCATGATTATAGAACACACAAGTCCTTTGAGAATGAGAAGCCTGTGAAAGGTGTGCACTCTCCATCAAGCCAGTGGTCGCAACTGAACTTATCTGGTCTTGACGAAACTCACCTGGAGATGTCTGTATGTAGCTCTCCACCCTCTGACTTACATAGGGAGGGAAATTTAGAAGAAAAGTCATTATTAATGGCCAAGGACGATGCTGTGGAAACGTCTTTACTGAGCTCTTCAGGCTTGATAAAAGCGCAAAAGCTGTCGAGTGTGGATTTGACAGAAAAATGCTGTGAAATGAAAAACACTGAAAAGAACCCAACATCAGAAATAACTCCAGTAAAATCTGTGTCACTGAGTGTTCAAGATCCAGAGTTAGTAAAAGGATGTGCAGCTGAGATTTCCAAAATGAGCTTCTTAGACTGTAATTCTTTTTTAATTGAACATGCAAATGACACAGAGTGTTCTGTAGTTTACAATGACAAGTTTTCCACACATTTAAAAGCAGCTTCTAAATCTGTCGTAACTGATGTTCTGTCTCGCCCACTTGAGTGTAGTGTCAAATCTCCAGATAACTCTGATGACCTACATTTAATAAATAGTGAAAATACTCTTACCAAGTCTGGTTTTAAAAACCTGAAGATGTTACCCAGTCTGAGAAAGAGATCCAAGAAATTTATTTATAGACTAAATAATACTTCACTGAATCAAGAAATAAAAATACAAAAAGAAGTAACCTCAGAATTACCTATTCATACTGCATTGCCACATTTGGAATCTGATTCATACAAATTTAGAGGCTGTCTGGTGGCCAGTGATGTTGAGCAAGGTATATTATTAAGCTTTTCATCATTTGTGGGGGATTCATTATTTATTATGAGCCTTTCATGTAAATGTTTCAGATAAAATTATGTAAAATCTTGTGTTTGTGGAAAAGTAGCTGGGCAGTTGGGAATCAACTGGGATTGGTCTGTTATGCAGTGATAAGGGTAGCATCATTTTCAAGTAATCTTGTGATAACTTTTTTCCTAACAGATTAGTTTCTGGAATAGAAACTTCCACCCTGAGCCATTATTGTAATTGACAAGCTTAGTTATCTTTGTCAATGGTGCTGCTACATCCATAATGTCAAGGGCCATTTTGTCTAAGTTTGTAACTTCTAAGTGATCATAAAGAATGTTAAAGTTGTATAGTTATTTTTCTAGAATTAGGTACTTTAAGACTGTACATCTGTTTCTTCCAAAAGCACAAAATATTTTAAAAAACAATATAATGAAGGCAAGCACATCCTATTTTTAGAAGCTGTTGTTCTTGCTAGAAGAATTCCTTTATATTGAGAATAGAAGTAGTTTAAATTTGAAACAAATCCTTATGTTGAGACACAAGGAGTTGAAGCCCATCTTTTGAAATCTCATTACAACTGAAAATTTATTTATTGTTTTTGACCTGGTAGCATTAACTGCAGCCAAATCTCTTGTTTCTGGCTGTTAGAATATAATTAAGTTAAACAGACCTCCAGCCTTGTCAAGGCATTTGCATTTGAAAACAAAAGTGATACTCTGGCTTCTGCTGTTAAGCTTGTGTAAAAATGATCTAATCTGCCAAAATTTTATGAAAATCTGAATCTGCATTTGTTTGAATAAATTTATTCAAATTTTTCTCTGTAATGTCTTGTCTTGTAGACCACTTTCTTCCTGCTGAGAGGAGGCATTTGGAATCAAATATGAGGACAAAGAACTTCAGCACTTCTCCTTTAAAAATGGATGTAATGGATAACTCATCTGATAATTCCTTCCGTGATAGGCTGAAACAACAAGACCTGAGAGACTTGGGGGAAAATGCAAGAGAGGATCAACCTGCTGCATCAATGAAATGTTTAGAAGTATCTAATACACTGGAAGAAGACACAAAAAATCCTTTGAATAATGAGATTGTTTCAAATATAAAACGTAAAGTTCTGACTTCAGCATGCTTAATGGCAAGAAAGCATTCCAGATTTCTCCCTAAAAGCTGTGCTTTAGGGAAGGGTGAAGAAGATAAGGACATGAGTGCTAAGGTGAATGATGGAGCTGCTGTACCTCAGAGCCTGAAAGAACTTGAATCTTCTCACAGGGACAAGGAAGTCTTGGCTGATATTCACAGTGACTCTACATCTGTGACAGACAGCAGTTCCCACAATACATTGTGTCAGATCAACTTTGGCACAGCTAGAGTCAGTAGTGACTGTTGCAATAAATTATCACCCAATAAAAAGCATTCTACAGACCAGAATTCAGGAGTTGACTGTAGGGAAGTACAAAGACCCTTGGGAATAAACTGCTCAGAAAATGACAGTACTGTATTAAAACAAGGGGAGAAAACAGATGCAGCTACCTTTTCAGAGGACGTAGCCAACACTGAAGACCCAAAGCTGGCTGAAAACAGCAAAAGCCCTCAAGGAGCTGCATCCAGTAATGTAGCTGTAGACATTTCTGAAGAATTATTAGACTGTGCAGATAATAATTCTTTAAATGAAGTCATTTCTGCAGAAGATAAACAAGGAGCACCTATGTATTCCAGCAAAATGCCAAACAAGAACCTAAAGTGCAAAGGGGAATCATCAATGACTCTTAATGCATGCAGTTTGAATCTGGGCTTCAGTGGCTTTCAGACTGCTTCCCATAAGCAGATTAAATTCTCTGAAGCCAGCATAGCAAAAAGCAGAATGCTGTTCAAGGATATTGAAAATGAATGCTTTGAAACTTCTTCCATGGAAAGAGTCAGAAACTTTTCACATCAAGTTAAAAAGGAAAATATGTTATTCTCAGATTCAAAAAGCAAGCTGGGCAGTAATTTATCCAATTCTTCAGATTCACAGGCAAGTTTTCTTGAGCCCAGGCATACACAGTTTACTCCACATGAAGTTGGCTTGTGTAAAAGCTTTCCTAGAACTCCACAAGCCTTGCAAGAAGCAAATCAAACCTTGACAGCAAGCCAAGAAGCTGAAATTGCTGAACTTTCCAGTATCTTGGAAGAAACAGGTAGTCAGTTTGAATTTACACAGTTTAGAAAGCAAAGCAACACAGTACAAAGTCACAGCTTGCAACAATTAGGAACTGTAGAAGCAAATGGAACAAAGGATGTAGAAAATATTTCTGAAAAAAGGAAAGATGTGGTAGTTTGTAGCACTTTAAAATCAGAAAATCAAGTAAAAAATGACAAGTATTGTACTCAGGAGGAAGACACAAATGAAGACACTGGATTGGTGAGAAATGAGAAAGAAAATGCAGTGTTGTTCCACGAAAATGATAAAAAGGTTACTTTTACTAACTTAGGCATAAATGAAAGTAGAAGATCTGATGAGAGCTTTCCCATAGCTAAGCAGAACAGCTTTTCTAATTTCATTGGCTTTACTTCAGCTGGAGGTAAAAAAATAAATATTTCAAAAGAAGCTTTGAGTAGGTCTGCAGAGCTCTTCAGAGACTTGGATGATGATAACTATTTGTTCAAATCTTCTGAAACTGGTACTAGATGTCACAATTCAAATGGATCTATGTCTTCTAACAGTAATTTTTCCAGAAGCCTGACAAAAGAAAGCAAGGAAAAAACTGTTCGTGTTTCAGATTTCAAAAGCAGTAATGCTGTTTCCTACACAGGTCCTGTTTCCTACCATACACACAATAAAAATGAGGAAAATACTAGTACAGCATTCAAGGAAAATGTGGAAAACAAGGCAAAAATATCAGCAAATAATACTGAAAATGTTAGCTTCAGTAATACTAACAGTATCAGCAGCCTATTATCCACCAAAAATCATAAGCAGAATTATAAAACTTCCAAACAAATTTTAAATCAAGGAGATAATGAAGGCAATTTGCAAGACCACACATTAGATGTAACATGTCTAGAAGATGCTGTTATGACTGCAGAAGAACACAGTTCACATATGTCATACAAAATGGAAAACCAGTCTCCTAAAGAAAAAGGAGAAGACAGAAAGGAAGATGAATGTTTGTCACCAAAACTTCAGACTCCTGGTGGTGATAAATCCATTCCTGATGCAGCTTTGGATCATTCTCTGCCTTTGTTCAGCGTACCGTGTGGAGAAGGAGATGTAAATGTTTTGGAGAGCTCTGATAAAGAAAAAACAAATTGTAAAAATATGACAGAAGACACCACTCATGATAAGGACCTGCCAGTGAATGAAAGCAGAATAAAAATAGGTTCTTGCCATCATTATCAAATACCTCTTGAACAAGAGGTAAACATGGGGGGAAATGAAGTGGAAGGGAGTTACCTGACTGGTTTTCATACTGCTAGTGGCAAGAAAATAGCAGTTGCTGATGGATTTTTGGCTAAAGCAGAACAGTTTTTTGCAGATGTTGATGTAGGAAAGGAACATAATGGCAATTTTGAGAATCTCAGCAAGAAAAGGAAATGTGGCAAGAAGTGTGTTAAAGACTGTGATTTATGTATTGAAAGCACTGCTCAGTGTGACTCAGAAAAACTCAATTTTAATGAAAAGCTTATTGCTGAAGAGCTTGGAGATCAGTTTAATCAGGCAGTAGAGAGCAGTCCTATTAAACATGCTGCAGTTTTTGATCCTGCTAAAGCAGATGCATTTGTTGATCTAGGTGAAGCTTGTGAATGGAGTTTGGTAAC